>NC_137984.1:4692200-5259700 GCF_963924665.1 Micromys minutus
GCTCCTGGCCTCATCATTTGTTCACAAAGAGCACTGAGAGATGCCATGGAACTCAGAACCTGAGAGACTAATCACTGAAACACGATGGCGGATGTCCATATAGATTAACAACCATGTCAGAAAGAAAGACCAGGTTTCATCCTCACTGCCAAAGAACATGAACAAGATATCTATGTACGTTTTCATAGTAGTTCAAAGAGAAATTATAATGATTGTGTTCAATTCAAATTATTTATAGTAGTTTTTGGTATGTGTAAAGGATTGTGTCCAGGACTCATGTCCTTTTCATAAGATGTTATAGTTATGGTATTTTTATAAGATCTATGCATAATTGCCTATATACCTATGCTTATTATAATACCCATTCAGTGTATAATGTATGTAAATATTTTTATGCTCTATTGTTTAGAAAACAATAAGGAAAATATCTGTATAGTTCAGTATAACTCTGGTTGTTTCCTAATACATTTGATATGTTATTGGTTGAGTCTACAGTTACAGAATCTTTGGGTGAAGAGGGCTAGCTGTACATGTATGTCTTCAGGGCATTTGCTGTTAGACATGAACTGTGCGATTGTCTATGCAGAGATCGTACTCCTTAGGAGTATTCACAGCAACAGTGGGTCACTGAGCTGTAGGCTGCAGGACAAAGATCTGTACTTCATAAACTTCTGTTTTGTTGATGTTTTAGAAATGAGTGTGGCTGAGCATGGAGGTGCATACCTGTGGTTCCAGCTACTGGTGAGACAGAGACAGGAGGATGTTGATCAGGTGTTTGCACTAAGTTCGGCATCAATATGGTGACCTCTTGGGAGCAGGGACCACAAGGTTTCTGAAGGAAGGGTGGACGGCCCAGGTTGGAGACAGAACAGGTTAAGATTAGTGTGTTTTCTTCATAATGTTTAAATACACTCTAGGCAAAATAAAGCCTGGTTTCCCTATCACCACACATAATTACCAGAGTGTCCATAACCCAGAATGATAGGTCATATTCATTCTCCCTGCCATGCTTATACTGAATTTTTGCATAACCTGTTTCTTAAGAAACTAATAATTGATGGGGGCTGGAGAGATGGCCTTAGGGGTTAAAAATTCTTTCAGTGTGTTCTCTACATTGACAACTACACAATCCATCTCAAACAGCACATGCTCTGAAGACATTGACAGTCTTACAACCATGTGTAGCTCCAGTTCTGGAGGATCTGACCACACTCTCCTCTGGATACTACTATATGATGGTTTATATATGCCTGGTCCAGGGACTGGCACTATTAGAGGGTGTGGCCCTGTTGAAGTAGGTGTGGCCTTGTTGGAGTACTTGTGTCACTGTGTGTGTGACATTTAAGATTATCCTAGCTGTCTGGAAGTTAATATTCTGCTAGAAGCCTTCAGATGAAGATGTTCAACTCTCAGCTATGTTCCACCATGACTGCCTGAACTCTGCCATGCTCCTGTCTCGATGATAGACTAGACCTCTGACCTGTAAGCCAGCCTCAATTAAATATTGTTCTTCATAAGACTTGCATTGGTCATGGTGTCTGTTCACAGCAGTAAAACCCTAACTAAGACATGTTCGTACCAGGCATGCATTTGGCACACGTACACACGCAGGTAAACTCACATACATAACTTTCCTAAAAATAAAGAAACAAATGAGTATAAGTCTAAAGGATAAAAAAACATATATGTAAAATATGGGAAAGAGAGAAAAGCATGTAGGAGAGATGGCCTCCCGGACACACAGAAAACAGCACAACTGTCAGGGACACCAGAACGCTAGTGGGTGGAAGAGAAGGACACTAAGGAGTTTTCAGTCCCAGGACTTTGGAAGCATCATTGAGGTAACAATGTTGCAATGAGCCAGGGTCTCAGAATGAGACCCTGTTTCAAAAGCAGAAAAAATTATGAAAGTGTCTATGGTCTTCCTATTCTTTTCCTACCAACTACTCTCCACTGTGACTCAATTCCATCTGTTACTCCCAGACACATGGCCAATTTTAGGAAAAAGGGGGCATGGCAGGAGAGAGGAGTTAAAATCACAGCTCTTATGTGTGGTGGAATACATATGTGCAAGCAAAAGCTAAGGACAGGTTGACATTAACATGAGTGAGGTGACCATGCAGGAGTTAAGGGGAAGGGAAGAAAAGTCATAGTATAAATGATAAGGCCATGGTGGACCAGTGTTTACAAACATGTGTGAAAGCCACACACAGAGTGAGTAACTGAGAGAAGAACATCAAACAGGACAGGAAACAGTGTGGCACAGGACAGAGAAACAGTGTGGCACATCACAGAGAAACAGTGTGGTACAGGACAGAGAAACAGTGTGGCACAGGACAGAGATAGTGTGGCATATCACAGAGCACAAATGGAAATAATGATCCTTGCTATAACCCTGAATATAGAACTCAGAATCTCTTCATGATTTCTGTAAAGAACCTAACATCGTGAAAGAAAAAATAAGACCCAGGTTTTAAGGCTGCCAAGGGAGAAAGTCAGCATTGTCTGTACCCTATTTAGTAAAAACACAGGAATGACAAGTTGGACGTAAGAAACTAATAAGGAAACTTATCAAATATTATTACTAAACTACAGAGATGAGAAAAAAGACAAATTGCTTCTATCAGTTCTAACCCCAAAGGACAGTATGTCAATCAAAGGAAACTCAATGTAGGGGAATGAAATATTAGAAACAAGAAAGTCATCACTATCAAAAAGGCTAATTTTTAATATTTATACTTAATACTAACAACTTGATGTACTAGGCATTCTTTATAATACTCCACAAATATGAAAGCTTAGCTACACAGAAAAGCCACAGACCATCTATGGTGGAAAGTGAACCGAACCATCGATAGGAGGCAGAGGTTGCTTAACTGAGCAGCTGACCCTTTAGTGGCTATGTAACAGCAATTAACTTTGGCCTCACCCACCACATCCCACACATACTAGAAACCAGTACATTCTTCTCATTCAAAAACATGTGGTCACACCATCCAGTGAGAATCTCTTATCTGAAATGCTTGAAATCCAAAGTTTTGGGCATTTGAATATTTTGGAAATGTGAATATTTTCTGACCTATAATAAGATATATGAGAGACAGAACCTAAGTCTAAACATAGAACTCATTTATGTTTTTGTAGATATAGTTGATAGGTGGTGACTTTTATATGATATCTTCAGACTTCTGTGAATAAACCAAGTTCCACAATGTAATGGTAGGTTGAATTGACTGTATCATGTCAGTACTCAAAAAGTTATTTCATTCTAAAGCATTTTGCACTCTGATTCTCCAAATAGAGATGTTCAACCTATGTCACGTGTTATAACTACCATGCGTCATTGTCTGCCTCTCCTGTGACTGTGTAATAATCAAGTTACCCTGATTTAAATATGCTCATCTCCATATCTTGTTTCCTATATCCACAGTATAGCAAGAATTTACCTATTCCTACTCCCTATGTACATTTATATTCATATCTATGTGAAAAACAAGAATCATAGATGATATAGTTGGCTACGGTCTGAATATTTGCACCTTCTTTCACCCTTCAACCCCAGCTATTCTTGCCCACAAGTTCACGCTGTGTCATGGTCCCTAGTGTGGTGATGTCAGGAGATGAAGCCTTTGGGATATTATAAAATCACTGGAGTGGCTTCTGACTGGAAGTGGTGGCATTGTAAAGGGTTTTAAGGAGAGCTGCCTCGCCCTCTACCCCATGTGAGGATAAGTAAGGAGGCACCACCATCTATGAAACCAAGAGCAGGCTCTCATCAAATTTGAAAGCCTGTGCAATCTTCAGAATTATGAGATATAAAATTTCACTGTTTTTAATCTACTAAAGTCTTCTGCATTTTTTTAAAATCACAGCCTTTTGTCCCTTGTTAACATGGCACTAATTGTTATGGACTAGCTACTCTAACAAACAGCTTCAGTATGTCAGTGGCTTTCCCAAGGAAATATTGCTTTTCCTGTTCAAGTGTGACTTGCATGGAAGGTGTAGATATTTGAATAAGAATGACCCTTGTAGACTAATATATTTTAATATTTAGTCCAGGGAGTGGCACTATTTGAGAAGGATTAGGGGTGTGGCCTTATTGGAGTAGAAGTAGCCTTGTTAGAAGTCTGTCACTTGAGGTTTTAAAAGCCCACACCAGGCCTATTCTTCTCTCTCTCTCTCTCTCTCTCTCTCTCTCTCTCTCTCTCTCTCTCTCTCTCTCTCTCTCTCTTCCTCCCTCCCTCCTTCCTTTTTCCCTCCCTCCCTTACTTACTCTCCCCACACTGTCCAAACCCCCCTTTTTCTAACCCCTGTGGATCTGGATGTAGCTCTTAGCTACTTCTCCAGCACGATACCTGCCATGTTCTGTGACACCACACTCCCTGCCATTATGATAATTGACGAAGCCCATGAAACTTTAAGCTGGACACCATTTAGATTTCTGTGAGGTTGAGGCCCAGGTCAGAGGAGAACTGCTTTTTCCTCTTATTTGTTACCATCTCATGCTGTGCCTTCATGTCTGATGGAAAGTGGTACTCAAAAGGAGCTAAAACCCCTCACCCCCAGACCAGAGTCAGGAGAAGACTCTGCTAGAGGTTTATGTTTTTTATTGACCACTCATCTCTCTGACTTTGGACAGGACAATAGAAGCAGTTCTAGGATATCCCTGTATTAATTTGGAACATCAAAGGCTATGAAAGCATTGTAAAAGCAGGTCCATAATGTCAAGAAAGGACTGCTACTGTTAAGAAAATCAGAAAGAACAGGCACCTTTGGGAGCTACCACTGATGACCTCACTGTCTGGGATTCTGAAGCAAGTGGTTTCTAGGAACTGCTGACAATATGTCTTTCCTCTGCTACCAAATAGTCAGTAATGGCTATTCCTCTTTCCCTCCTGGCTACTCTCACACAAACTATTCTAATACCAGGCCTTCAACAAGTTTATTGGCAATAATGTCTGGGAACAGTGGTGGTTGGGTATCCCACAGTAGAAACAAGAACAAATGAAGTAGATATATTAATGAGATGCTGATGCTATACCCAACAAAGGGGAGTATTTTTATATTCCTAATGTAAGCTTTACTTTGGAAGTGAAAAAGAGAAAGCTCTTCGAGTTAAAATTTTGCACATTATACTATTTTCAGTCAGTTATTATTTTTAACGTCTTTAGAATAAATGTTCATGACCAGTTTTAAGAATATATTAGACTGAGAGTGGCATTTGTCTATAGGTATACACATGGAGATTTGGAAGGTGGCTACTTCAGGTGTGTAGATATGTCAGGTTAAGTAAGCAACAGTACGTTTCCCTCTAGGAGCTATGGTTTTCCCGGCCAATGCTTTTGTCTGGATTTATGGTATCAGGCACGGTGACCTTCTATGAATCAGAGACTTGTTGGTTACTCCCAGGACAGCTATGCTGCTGTTGTGAACGTGGAACCCCTTGCTTGGCAGCCGTGCACTGGAGTTCATAGATATCATAGCATACGACTGATGGTATCTTTTCTGCACTAGTGGTTTACATGTTACCTTGCAGGTGAAAGCTATCTAGCAGGGAAGGTTTCCAGGTCAGTTCCAGCTTGAAATCTCTGAATGGTGCAAGGAAGAAGTATCTTCTCTTCAGGAATTGGCTTTATCATCTGGTGCAGGTGGGCCACCAAGAGGAATTCAATAATAACCTGTGTTGTTTAGGAGCTTCCTGGCTAACGATTCATAATGTGCTACTCCGCATTTGCTCCCGGAACTTTGATCTAGTGACCCATAGCATGTAGGAGACTATTATCAACACACAGAATATCTCCTTTGTACTTTGCTTTTATTATAAGATCGTAGATTTCATATGGCCTCTTCATATACCTTTCATTATGACCAACCCACTCTTCTGAACAGTGTTATCTTCCCCTTCCCCACTCCTTTCTTAAGGAAGAAAGGCTTACGCCTTTCTACCCCAGTTCTTCCCTGGCTTTACTTCTATCCATTTATGTTTTACTAACTGCTGCTTCCCTTAAGTCACCCCTTCCTGGTTTTCTGGCATTCACACATTCTCCACAATGAACAGACATGACTAAGGGTGTGAGGCTAAGATCTACATATGAGAGAGCATGAAACATTTTGCGGAGGGAGTGGATCACATTAATAAATATATTTTTTTCTGGTCCATCTCTTCACTTACAAATTTTATTTTTCTTTTACAGTGAAATATGTGCTGTGTATATGTAGCACATTTTTATTATCCGTTCACCAGTTGATGGGCACCTAGGCGGTTTCCATTTGCTAGCAGTTGCGGAGAGAGCAGCAGTGAATATAGTCGAGCAAGCATCAGTGGTTGGATACAGAGCCAGTTGGGTATAAGCCAAGGAGTGGCATATATTGGTCATATTTCTATTCTATGCTTTTTTTTTTTGAGAAAGTTTCAAGCTGCTTTACAAATTTTCTGCATTGCTACATGCTCTACACAAAATGACATGTGATTTCCCCCTTACCACACCTATGTCAATGTTTGCTGTCATTTATATTCTTTTCCTTTTTCTTAGTAGTATTGAAAATAATTTCTTCTCTCATATGATACATCCTACCTACAGTGTCCCTCCCTCTACTCCTCCTAGCTTCATCACCTCCCCTCTCCTCCAGATTCACCCCACCTCTTGTTTTTTTTTTTTCTTTAGAAAATAGCAGACCAACAAGAGATGATAGCCAAACAAGACAAAACAAGAAACAATTTGTTTTGTACTTCTGTCTGTTGATACCAAGGCTTCCTAGTACCATTTATCAAAGATACTGCCTTTAACGCTGGCGTCTGTGTCAGAAATCAGGTAACTCTATGTGCATGGACTTGTGTCTGAGTTTGCACTTCCACTCCACTGGTCTATGTGCTTATCTTCATGCCTGTATTCTGTGCTGTTTTTATTTTGTGACTTTGTTGTATGACATGAAATTATATAGTGGCATGTCCAGCAATATCCCTTTTACTGAGGATTGCTTTGACTAGCTTTGTTTTGTGGATGTGCGTGTTTCCACATAACTTTTAAGATTTTTTTCTCTCTTTAAAGAATGGTCTTGAGTTTTTGATGAGGGTTGAATAAAAATCCGTAGATTATTATTTGAACGATACCCTGTACATACTACTTTTGGAAAGTACTATTTCTGTTCAAATAGTTTTTATTGAGTTGGGCAAATTAAGTGAACTTCCTTAATTCTTTTCAGGCTCTAAATTTTTTTTAGGTGTGGTGTTAAATTAATTTATTATAAAATGTAGATTTTGGATCTATTGACTGGCTCATTTGCTCATAGATATTGTTAATTCATTTCTAATGTTTAATTGTTGCTTTTCTAAATTTTTAAGACACATGATTAATTCTTATTAATCTTTCTTTATTAATAAATACTTGAAGTTCTGGCACAGAGCCAGAGCTAGGCCACTGTCAACAATACTCATGGCTTATTCACAGAGCAGCCAGAGGAACCTAAGGAGCGGTCTCTCACCTGAGTGGGTGAGTCCCCACTACCTCTGCAATGACTATCCAGGGAGAGACCACCAGGAACTCTCTGGCTGCAGATACTCAGTGCTGCTTGGGAACAAACTGTTCCAGCACTCATCTGTGCTCAGATCAGAGCCAGTTCACCTCTATCAGAACTCATACCTACCCACAGAGAGCCGAACGTCCAGGAACAATCTCCCTCCTGAGCCCACAAGCCCACAGACCAACAGGAGAGACAAACTACAGACACACCTAGCATCACACATAACAAGATGGCAAGAGGCAAGCACAAGAACCTAAGTAATGGAAACTAAGACAACCTGGCAACATCAGAACCCAGCTCTCCCACCACAATGAGTAGTGGATACCCTAACACAGAGAAAAACAAGATTTAGACTTAAAATCATACTTCAGGATGATGATGGAGGTCCTCAAGAACCGCATGTGTAACTCCTTTAAAGAATTACAGGAGAATCAGTAAAACACACATAAACAAGTAGTAGAAGCCCTTAAGTGGGGGGGGGGGGGACAAACCAACAATAAAAAACAAACCCTTAAAGAGCTACAGGAAAATACAACCAAACAGGTGAAGGATATAGAAACAATAAAGAAATCATAAAGGAGACAACCTTGGAAATAGAAAACCTAGGACAGAGATCAGGAGTCATAGAAGCAAGCATCACCAATGGAATAAAAGAGGTGGAAGAGAGGATCTCAAGCGCAGAAGATTCCATAGAAAATATTGACACATCAGTCAAAGGAAATGCAAAAAGCAAAAAGCTCCTAACCCAAAACATCCAGGAAATCCAAGACACAATGAAAAGACCAAACCTAAGGATCATAGCTGTAGAAGAGAGTGAAAACTCCCAAGTTAAAGGCCCACAAAATATTTTTAACAAAATCATAGAAGAAAACTTTTCTAAACTTATGAATGAGATGACTATAAACATAGATGAAGCCTACAGAACTCCAAATAGATTGGACAAAAAAAGAAAAATAAAAAGAAATTCCTCCCATCACATAATAGTCAAAACGGCAAATGCACAAAACAAAGCAGTAAGGGAAAAAGGTCAAGTAACATATAAAGGCAGACCTATCAGAGTTACACCAGACATGTCAACAGAGACTATGAAAGCTAGAAGATCCTGTACAGATATCATACAGACCCCAGGAGAATATAAATGCCATCCCCAGGTTACTATATTCAGCAAAACTCTCAATTACCATAGAAAGAGAAACCAAAATATTCCAGGACAAAATCAAATTTATACTTTATTTGTCCACAAACCCATCCCTAAAAAGGATAATAATGAAAAACTCTAACACAAGGAAGGAAATGACTCCCTAAGAAAAGGAAGAAAATAATCATTTTGTAACGTACCCGAAAGAAGAAAGCCACAATCATATAATTCTACTTCTAACACTAAAAATAACAGGAAACAATTATTATTCATTGATATTTCATAACATCAATGAACTCAATTTACAAATAAAAAGACATGCACTATCAGACTGGCTACCTAAACAGGACCCAGCTTTTTGTGGCATACAGGAAACTCATCTCACCAACAAAGAGAGACACTACCTCAGAGTAAAAGGCTGAAAATAACTTTCCAAGTAAATGATCCCAAGAAACAAGCAGGAGTAGCCATTCTAATATAAAATAAAATTTATTTTCAACCAAAAGTTATCAAAAAAGACAGGGAAGGACAGTTTTAACTCATCACAGGAAAAATCTATCAAGATGAACTCTCAATTCAGAACATCTATGCTTCAAGTACAAGGATACCCACATCTATAAAAGAAACTCTACTAAAGCTCAAAGCATATACTGCACCCCACACGATAATAGTGGAAGACTTCAACATCCTCCTCTCATCAATAAACGTATCACGGAGGCAGAAACTGAACAGAGATACAGTGAAACTAACAGAAGTTATGAACCAAATGGATTTAACACACATCTATAGAATTTTTCATCCTAAAACAATATATATATTGTTCTCCACACCTTCTTCTCCACATCTCATGGCACCTTCTCAAAAATTGACCATATAATTGGTCACAAAACAGGCCTCAACAGATAAAAGAACATTGAAATATATTCCCATGCATCCTATCAGATCTCCATGGAATAACACTGGTCTTCAGTAACAACAAAACAACAAAAAGCCCACATACACATGGAAACTGAACAATGCACTACTCAATAATAACATGGTCAAGTAGGAAATAATGAAAGAAATTAAGGATTTTTTAGAATTTAATGAAAATAAAGGCACAACATACCCAAACTTATGGGATGCAATGAAGGCAGTACTAATAGGGAAACTCATTGCTCTGAGAGCCTCCAAATAGAAACTGGAGAGAGCATACAATATAGCAGCTTGACAGTACACATGAAAGCTCTAGAACAAAAAACAGCAGATACACCCAAGACAAGTACACATCAGGAAAAAAAAAAGATCAAACTCAGACCTGAGATCAACCAAGTTGGAACAAAAAAATTATACAATCAACAAAACCAGGAGCTGGTTCTTTGAGAAAATCAACAAAGTTAATAAACCCTTAACCAGATTAACTAGAAGGCACAGAGAAAGTATCCAAATTAACAAAATCAGAAAAAAAGGGGAGACATAAGAACAGAAACTGAGGAAATTCAAGAAATCATCAGATCCCACTACAAAAGCCTATGCTGAACAAAACTGGAAAATCTAGAGAAAGTGAACAATTTTCTAGACAGATACCAGGTACCAAAGTTAAATCAGGATCAGATAAACCATCTAAACAGTCCCATAACTCCCAAAGAAATAGAAGCAGTCATCAAAAGCCTACCAACCCAAAAAAACCCAGGACTAGATTAGTTCAGTGCCAAATTCTATTAAACCTTCATAGAAGACTGAATGCCAATACTTTCCAAACTATTCCACAAAATAGAATCAGAAGGAAAGACCCAACAAAGAAAGACAACTTCAAACCAACTTCCCTCATAAACATCGATGCAAAAATACTCAATAAACTTTTTGCAAATCGATTTCAAAAAATTATCATTCCGTATGATCAAGTAGGCTTAATCCCAGAATGCAGAGATGGTTCAACATACAGAAAGTCATCAATGTCATCCACTATATAAACAAATGCAAAACATGTCACATGACCATCCCATTAGATGCCAAGAAAGCATTTGACAAAAGGCAACACCACTTCATTATAAAATTCCTAGAAATTTGAGAAGTTCATAGCCCATATCTAAACATAGTCAAAGCAATATACAGCAAACCAGTAGCCAACATCAAACTAAATGGAGAGAAACTTGAAGCAATCCTACTAAAATCAGGGACTAGACAAAGCTGACCACTCTCCCCCTACCTATTCAATATAGCATGGGAATTTTTAGCCAGAGAAATTAGACAACAAAAGGAAGTCAAAAGGATACAAGTTGGAAAGGAAGAATCAAAATGTCATTATTTGCAGATGATATAATACTATACTTAACTCGCCCCAAAAATTCCACCAGAGAATTTCTACAGCTGATAAACAAAGTGGCTGGTTATAAAATTAACTCAAACAAATCAGTAGCCTTCCTTTACTCAAAGGATAAACAGGCTGAGAAAGAAATTAGAGATAGGACACCTTTCCGAATAATCAAAATAATATAAAATACCTTGGTGTGAGTCTTAACCTAGCAAGTTAAAAACCTATATGACAAGAACTTCAAGTCTCTTAAGAAAGAAATTAAAGAATATCAGAAGATGGAAAGATCTTCTATGCTCATGGATTGGCAGGATTAATAGAGTAAAAATGACCATCTTGCCAAAAGCAATCTATAGACTCAATGTAATCACCATCAAAATTCCAACTTAATTCTTCATAAATTTAGAAAGACCAATTTGCAAATTCGTTTGGAATAACAAAAACCTAAGATAGGAAAAAACTATACTCAACAATAAAAAACTTCTGGGGCAATCATTATCCCTGACATAAGCTATATTACTGATTAATCCTGATTAAAAACTACATGCTATTGGTACAGAGCCAGGCAAGTAGATCAAGGGAATAGATTTGAAGACCCAGAAATCAACCTCCACACACATGACAAAGGGATAAAAACATTCAATGGAAAAAGGACAGCCTCTTCAACAAATGGTGTTGGTTCAACTGGCAGTCAGCAAGTAGAAGAATGCATTCTTATCTCATTGTACAAAGCTCAAGTCCAAGTGGTTCAAAGACCTCCACATAAACTCAGGTACAGTGAAATTTATAGAAGAGAAAGTGGGGAAGAGCTTAGAACACATAGGCACTGGGAAATTTTTATTGTACAGAGTACCAATGGCTTATGCTTTAAGATTACGAACTGACACATGGGACCTCATAAAATTGCAAAGTTTCTGTAAGGCACAGGACACTATCAATCGGACAAAATAGCAACCAACAGATTGGGAAAAGATTTTTTTAAATCAATTCTACATCTGAAAGAGGCCTAATATCCAATGTATACAAAAAACTAAAGAAGTTAAACTCCAGAGAATCAAATAATCATATAAAACGAGGTACAGAGCTAAACAAAAATTCTCAACTGAGAAGTACTGAATGGCTGAGGAGCACCTAGAGAAATCTTCAACATCCTTAGTCACCAGGGAAATTCAACTCAAATCAACATTAAGATTCTACCTCAAACTAGTGAGAATATCTAAGGAAAAAAAAAAACCTTAGGTGACAATAGATGCTTGTGAGGATGTGGAGAAAGATGGAACACTTCTACATTGTTGGTGGTATTATAATCTGGTAAAAACACTCTGGAAATCAGTCTGGCTATTCCTCAGAAAATTGGACATAGTACTATGTGAGGACCCACCTATACCACTCCTGGGCCTGTACCCCCAATATGGTTCAACATCTAACAAGGTCACATGCTCCACCATGTTCATAGCAGCCTTATTTATAACAGCCAGAAGCTGGAAAGAACCCAGATTTCCTTCAATGGAGGAATGGATATAAAAAATGTGGTACATTTACACAGTGGAGTAGGACTCCACTATTAAAAACAATGACTTCATGAAATTCTTAGGCAAATGGATGGATCTAGAAAATATCAACCTGAGTGAGGAAACCCAATCACAAAAAACACCCAAGGTATGCACTCACTGATAAGCAGATACTAGCCCAAAATTCTCAGAATACCAAAGAAACAACGAAACTCAAAAAAAAAAAAAAAAAAAAAAGAAGGCCAGAATGTGGATGCCTCAGTCCTTCTTATAAGGGACAACAAAATACTCATGGGAGGAAATACTGGGACAAATAGAGGAGCAGGGACTGAAGAAAAGATCATCTAGAGACTGCCTCACTTGGGAATCCACCCCATATGCAGCCACCAAACCCAGTCAATATTGCTGATGCCCAGAAGTGCTTACTGGAAGGAACCTGATATGGATGTCTCCTCAGAGGCTCTTCCAGAGTCATACAGATACAGTGGAGGATATTTGGAACTAACCATCAGCCTGACCATGGGGACTCCAGTGGAAGAGCCAGAGAATGGACTGAAAAAGTTGAAAATTTTTGCAACCCCATAGGAAGAACATTATCAATCACCCCCCAGCCAGAACCCTCAGGGACTAAAACACCAACAAGTGATTGCACATTGAGAGGCCCATGACTCCAGGTGCATATGTAACAGAGGACAGCATTTTATGGCATCAATGATAGGAGAGGCCTTTCGTCCAGTGAAGGCTCTTTTTTTTCCCAGTGTAGAGGCATATCAGGGAGCTGAGTTGGAGCAGGTGATTGGAAGAGGGAGCAACTTCATGTAAGCAAGGGGAGGGTCAGCAGTGATGAGAGAGGTGAGAAAGGGGATAACATTTGAAATGTAAATACAGAGAATGCCCAGGAAAAATATTTTGCAAAAAACCCACCCATAATCTTCTAATGTAACATTCCCTGCCCTCCCCCGTAAGTTATTCTGTTGATTAGGTTTTCTTTCTCTTTCCTTTTTGATTCTTCTGCCTCCTTGACATTGTGGTGATGTGAACCTCTTTCTATTTCTTTAAATGACACAAATTAAGTGCTTGTAGAACAGGTAGAGTGGATATCCTGTAAGTACATAATGTTGGCTGCACAGACCTTTACTTATGCTTTGCTACTACAGCTTGAAACTTCATATAAATATGGATTTCTAAACATTCTATTCAATAAACTCTTCTTTTCTTTTTTCTTAAATTAATTGTTCTGTTGAGTACCAGGTGAAGAATATTGGCTTATGCCTTCAACCTTCTTACTCTTATTTCTCTATTTCCTTTACATGAACTATAGGATAGTTATGTTAGATATGATAGATGTATGATATATATGATATATGTGATACGTATGAGATATATAATATGTGTTATATTATGATATACATGATACATATACTATGTATGATATATATGAGATATAAAGTGTGGATGATATATGGTATGTATAACATATTATATGTGATATATATGTATATATAACATATGATATATATATATATATATATATATATATATATATGTATGTATGTATGTATGTAGAGGTCTAACTCCCCCACCATTTTGGGATCATATTTTGGCTCAATTACCACAATTATCTTATTGTCCATTATTACTCTTCATTTTTATAAGGCATTTGTGTGAAAATAATATATTTGTGGTTGTAGTTCCAAACCTCATAGTCCTCAGTGTTGATAAAAATGGACTTCATTGCCTGCTTTTTAATTTTCTTATTTCCTTTCAGAAACAAGCCATAAGGAAGGAAGGAGACCCTAAATATATTGTGTTTATTCTCTAAGCTCTGAAGTAGCACTGACCACAAATTTATAGTAAAGTTGCCCCAGGTTTATGTGCCACATATAGATCTGCTGCGCACATGGCTTTATTCCTCTTTCCAGTACAGTATGTTGCAGAAGCTATGCCTATGACCCAGCCAACACCAACTGGAGATCCCTCGAGTTGAGGTATGTAGAGTAAGTTCTGTAGTCGCCTTTTCCAGATTTAAATCTATGGAAATGCCTAGGTAGTATTTGCTGATCCTTTCATTCACATGGAAAATGTTCTCCCAGAAATGAACAATTTATATCTGACATGGTCAAGTTTGCTGGATCCAACTATTCATGAAATCACTCTGATGTTCATTTTTGCCTAGGTAATTCAGTTTTTCTCTCTTATAATTACATGGGAGCCATGGCTGTTTCAGAGTCTTTAAACTGAGTTTATACTTATGTGAACTACTATGTTAGGAGAGACAGGGTCATAGATCAAAACTTTAGAGGGAACATGGATAGCCTCATTTTACAAAAGAAGGGACTGAGAGCTAAAATCAATTGTCCAACTTTAATAGTTTTGGAAACAACAGATTGGAGATTTAAGCCCAATTTTTTCATATTTGTCATTGACTTGGGGTTTTGTTCATCTACTTTAAGATATTTTCTATCATTTCAACCTATGAATATTACATTTGAGAAATCTATGGTATGTTTCATTTAAATTATGTTTTCATGAAGTGGAACTTTATATTAAGAAATAATCTCCTATATCCCACTACTAAATGTGATTTTTGGATTTCTACAAGTCCATTTATTTTAAGACCACTTACTAGAAAACTACTGAAAACATTTCTGGAATGTCCTTAAGAATGTGAGATATGATTACCCACTATAGTCATCCTTTCATGTGCTCCCTCTGATGAGGTTCTGGCTTTAGAATCCTCACCCAGAGCTTTGCTAGTCATTAAATTACAGCTAGATGACATCATTACTTCCAGCCACTGTCCAGCCTTGGATCCTAGGAGGTAAGCTTGTTTTTGTGGATGTAACATACCAGACTGGTGATGATTTTCCTGTGATGATATAGTCAGAAGGAAATATTTGCAAGTCTCAGTGCCAAGAAAGGCTTAGAAACTATGACACTAAAGATCATTACTCCCCATGAGACAGACTGGTGTACAGTATAGTTTTTCTAGAAACTCAAGAATGAGTTGAAACTCACGTAAACTTGGGACTCCTTTCTGAAAACAAAACTGGCGCATCTGTCTAATCATCAAGCAAGGACTTCTGTATGACTTTACAAGAAAGTTGCATCTACATATCAATTAACTTTGGGGTTAATCTTGGTTTTGTTGTCAAGACTCCACAACAAATTCCTTTTTTACTGAAAAGTGGTTCATCAATATTTTCTTCATTGTGATGATGAAATCAACCAACCTTCCACATGATCGTAAGGAACAGATTTAAACCCACACCAGTCTGCTTCAGAGAAGATGCTTCTGACCTTTACACATTTTATAATATTGTGATTAATTCTTTCATGTATCTGAAAATTTCAGGGAAAAGAGAATATGAAGCAAAATTGAGGGGTCTGGAGAAGAATTGAACCCTAAGAAATTGGGGCATATCTCCCACCTGCTCAGAAGGTAAGGAGATGAGGGATGGGGGAATGTTTGTGCGAAGGGGTTACCAGGAGTGAGACAGTAAAGACAGGGAGATGGATATAAAGAAAATAAGGAAAAAAAAAAACAGGATGAAGGAGGAGGAGGAGGAGAAGAAGAAGAAGATCAACAAGAAGAACAAGAACAAGAAAACCAACATGACCCTTCTCTCTCCACCTTTCTTGTTCCTTTGAGGGAAAAGATGAAGGCAGAGGGATGTAGAAGATTAAAAACATCAATATTAGCATTCTCTTCATGGAGAGGTGACTTCAGATACTCAAGGTTCTTCAAGTAAACTCTGAGTTTGTTTTTTTATTTTAGGAACCAATTTTCATAGTGTCATGAGCCAGGTCCAACTTGTATCAACTATCTTTACCCTTTATCTGGTTTGAAATCAGTATAAAGATTATTTTCTGCTATAAATATACAGAGAGACTGGAAAATAACTCGAGAGGCAAAACCTTCTTTTTAAAATCCCAGTAGTGCCCATCTAACCTCCTGCATATTGTTTCCAAAAAGGTAGCATTTTACAGAGAGAGTATGTCTGTGCTGAACATCCCAGCTTCTTTAGAGTAAATTTCCAACACAAAATCAGACATAAAACATTTTTGTATTGCTTGATGAAGATATTATTTGTGATTTTATTATTAGTAAATTATTGGTCTTCTCAATGCTGAAAGGAAGGGGTACAAGCTAGACAGTAATATATTCTACCTCAAAAGTGTTTTAAAACAGCTGTTTCATTTGTCCTGTGTTAAAAAAAAACTCACAAAAGCATGTGCACACACAGAGAACACACACACACACGTGTGAACCCATAAAAGCATGCGCACACACAAGCATATCCATGAGCATGCTCTCACACACAAACATGAGCAACACATGCTCACACAAAAACACAAACACAGATGCACACATGCAAGCTTTTGATGTCATTAATGCTCTTCTAATAAGTCTGAGTCTTGGAGGAGGTAAAATTTCCCAGGCATTCTGAAGAGGTGTTGTTAACAAATGTCGGGAAGATAACCCAGGATTCCCGCATGTTCTGCTAGACCAATTTCTATTTCTATCACAAAAGCCAACCCAAGACTCAGGTCTTGCCACTGTAAAGAGAAAAGCAATATCTCTAAAATACAGCTACGTGTGGCAGAGAAGAGCCGTGGAAAGGACCGTGGGGTTTACTAGATGAGCAGTTTACTAGATGAGGAGAGCAAACGTCGCTGGCTGAGCTGCCATGCAGAAAAGCACCGCTCTCAAGACAATAAGAGAGAAGAGGAATGAACTGGTCACCCATGGCTCCCGAGTATGCTAAAGATGGAGATGCAGGCTGGCATGACAGAAGGTGACAAGGAGACCGGGGCTTATTAGATATTGGAGACAGAGGATATCTTTAAAATCTGACACTTGAGAAGATAACCTTATCAAAATGTGACTACAGGCAAAGGTGGAAGAAAGTGTCACAGGGCAGGACTCGGGAAAGGAAGATGTCACATGGAAACGGTGTGGGATGCTTCAGAAGGCCATGGAGCGGTGGGCAGTGTAGATTAGGAGAGCAGTGGAGCCTGACCCCTGAGGAGAGGGCTGGCCCCATCCTTGCTGGTCCTGCTGAGAGCTCGGAATTTATATTTACACAGTGGGAAACAATTGCTAGACTTTGTTTTGTTTCTAATGTGTGTGCACATTTGTATGCAAGGTACACATGTGTGCATGTGAAGGCTGGAGGACAATCCAGCTGCTGTTCTTTGGGAATCGTTGCCCACCTTGTTTGTCTGAAGCAGAATCTCCCACTGGCCTGTAACTCAACAAGAATCTAGGCTGTCTGGTCAGAGAGCTTCAAGGATCTGCCTTCTTTATCCCCCACCCTCTTCCCACCCCCAGTGCTGGAGTTTGAAGCAAGGGCTACCACACACAGCTTTTAATTTTTTTTAAATATATGCAACCTGGGATCAGACCCACATCCTAATAGTTGTGAAGTAAAGGATTTTCCAATGGAGTTATTTTCCCATCTCTGTTGGTAGATGTCTAAGCAAAGCGCAACTGGACCTTGTCCCTAACAGTTGTCCTCTGTTCTGCTGGAAAGAGATTCTGGGTGGGCAAAAATAAATTTCAGTCGGCAACAAGAGAGACAGTCTTGCACTTGTTTTAGAGGTATTGGCAAGTAGACAAACAATCCAGACAGACCCTGGAGAGACGTGTGGAGCAAAATATCTACATTCTGCTACATTATTGCAGCATTGCCTTACTAGTTTCTGTCCACTGTTTAGCCACAAGGGACTCATGAAATGATCAATTCAGTCCTCTGCTCCCAAGCTTCTTCCAAGCACTTGTATAATGTTTCCTCCAGCAGCTTCTGATGGTGTACTCAGGATGTGAGTCCCCCTCCACCAGCCCAGGGTAACACGATACCATATCCCGTCTTGTCAGCTCTCCATCCAGCGTGCTGTCTGGATTTATGCTCTCTTCTAATTTTGCCCGTGCCTACCAAGATGGAAGATAAGCATGAGCCTGCAGTAGCTCCCCGGTAGTTCAATGGCAACGTGATGCTTGAGGCTCGTCCACCCCGTGATAGTTACAGGCCCATCCCTCCCATCAAATGTTCACAGATTTTCCTTTACAGGAAGTGGGCATGCCCACTCTTCTTGTTCCTACAAATACACTCAAAGAAAATGTACCGTTGTTCCACTTGGCCCACTTAAAAATAGAGTCTTGCAATATTAAGAGAGAGCTCCCCTCCTTACCCATACTAACCTTTCTGCTGGAATTGGATCACTGCTACCCAACCTCTATAATTGTGTGTGTGTGTGTGTGTGTGTGTGTGTGTGTGTGTGTGTGTGTGTGTGTGCGTGTGTGTCTGTGGTGGTATAAATAGGAATGGTCCCCATATGCTCATAGATTTGACGGCTTGGTCAATAGGGAATGGCTCTATTAGAAGGTGTGGCTTTGTTGGAGTAAGTGTGTCACTGCTGCTGGGCTTTGAGGTTTCAAATACTCAAGCCAGACCTGGCATTTCCCTCTGCCTGATGCCCACAAATCCAGTTGTAGGACCCAGCTATTTGTCCAGCCCTATGTCTGCCTAAATGCCGCCACATTCCCAGCCTCGACTACAATGGACTAAACTTCTGAACCCGTAAGCAAACCTGGATTTTTTTTTAATAAGAGATGCTGTGGCTACAGGGTTTCATCACTGCAGTAGCAACCCTGGGACACCATCTTGCTTTTGTTTTCTGAAACTACAGACTCTAATACATCAGTAATTCTGTATCTATACATTGTTACATACTAAAAAATTTGAGTCAACATCAATATACAATGGGGGCTACTTGGACCCTAACAGTCTTGTAAGTCATGAAGTTTGTTAGATCCAGAATAAAACAGTTCCAACCGCGGCCTCCAGGAGTTCACCCGAGGGTGTCACCATCTACAGCACCATCTCATTTCATATCTAAGCCTCTCATTTAGAATGTATGGTCATACATAATATGGGTAACTCCTCCACGTTTGGTCAAGACTTTCTTGGTTTTAGCATTAAACATCCTGTGTCCTGCGAACACACTATATCCCCCAGTCCTGGGTAGTCTGGGATGACTAGTCACCCTACTTTTGGCATGCCTTTTCCCATCTGCAGGCTGGTTTGTCTGTATGGAATATTTTTCTCTTAGATGTATTTCTGGGTTACTTCTCCTTTTCAACTTTGCACTTAAATAAATATTTTCAGAAAGGCCATCTCTATTACTATCAGCATCAATATTATATGAATACTATACTTTTTTCCCTTATAAGTCTCCTCCTCTAGTGGGCAGACCCCATGAAGTCCTGAACTTTTTTCTGCTATTTCTCAACCTCAAAGAACTGTACCCAACACATGGCTGACTCCTCAAAAATATCAGTAAGTAACTTTAAAATTCTGCTGTCGTCTTTGTGCCCACAATAACGAACACTCTCCACCATCTATATGAACCTAAACAGCAACTTTATTATTCAATCCAACAGTTTAGCATTTCAGAACTAGCAACCCCCTGTGGAGTGTGTTGCCATAGCAAGTGCAAAGAAGCTACTGGCCTGTGGGAAGGGGTCGCCACACAGGCAAGCCACTGAAGGTTTGAACATGGTGCTTACTGAAGGAAGCTATTTCTGAAACTGTTGTACCCCTCTCACACTTTAACATGAATCTCTTCCTCATTAAAATGGAAACACAAGCTTCTGCAAATATGGCCACCGGTCCTGCCCACGGCTGGAGGTTAGCAGTGTCATGAGAAGTTTATCCGAAGTGTGCACAGTATCCAGGTGCCTTGAATGAAATCTATTGTCAGATTCTTCAAAATCCCAGGACTCTGTCATTATTTGTAAGCCTAAGATTTTCTGAAATAGAGACACCCTCCTGAGCTGTAGCTCTTTTAGCTCAAATTTCTGTCGCTGTTTTGGGATTACTGTCCCCAGTTTTAGCGAGTCAATGTATCTACAGAGGCACTTGGACTACAGCTGGCTTGCTGTAAGGCAGCAGGGTAGATGGTGTATCTGTGACCTCCAAAGAACACACTGGGTGTTAGGGTGAGATATAGACACTCCTTTTTCACAACAAATCCCACCATTGCGTGGACAGGTGCTGAGCAAGTCAAATGATAAACACTCTAGAATTGACTAGCTGCCTTTATGTAAACTAGGAGCTGGTCTGTGAGTAAAATGCTCACTGGAACCCTTAAGGAGTTGGATGTGGTAGCATGTTGAGCTCCTGTAGAAGACAGAAGGTGGGAACTGGAGAATATTTATGAGCTCTCAGACCGGTTTGCTCGAACAGGCAGCAGAACAAAACAAGAGACCAGCTCTAAAACCAAGAGAAGTTACAACAGTCTGCTCCTGAAGTTTTCTCTGGACTCCACAGGTTCTCCCTGTCTCTGTCTGTCTGTCTGTTTCTCTCTCTCTCTCTCTCTCTCTCTCTCTCTCTCTCTCTCTCTCTCTCTCTCTCACACACACACACACACACACATACACAGATTAAGAATGATGGTGGTGGTGATAGGGGCTGAAGGGATGGCTCACTGGTTAAGAGTACTAGCTGCTCATGAGGACCTGGGTTAGATTTCCAGCATCCACATGGTGGCTTATGACTACATGTGACTCTAGTTACAGTGATCTAATGTCACCTTCTGGCCTCTGCACTATATGCATGTGATGCAAAGACAAAACCAGTCAAAACACACCCCTCCTCCAAATTTATTCAACAATGATAACAACCCAACTAAAACAGATCCTTCCCAGGCTTTCCCCTTAGCCTCAGAGATACACAACAGGGGTGGCAGAAGGGCCACCCAAGGACCAATGTGTCTACCTTTCTGTGCCTACAGAAAGTTCTCCATGACTCTGCCAGGAAGGTAGGTGGACCCTTGAACCTGGAGCAGCCTATTTTAAAATGGACAGCTAAACATAAAGACAGAATATCTACTGGGCCATTTCTTTGAGATGACTAAGTGGGCAATCATCTTCAGGAGCCCAGCCATGATTACAATACTTTCCAATGTCCCACACTGTCCCTACTTCTGTCCCAATACCTGCCTTTCTACCTCTGATCCTGCAATGACACAGTGAATACTGTTAAGTCCAGCAAGGTGTTCCAAGCGCAGCCCACGAGCACGACAGAATACCAGAAGAGGGGCTGGAATTTATACTTTCCAAATGTCTTGGCCACTGGATACAAGGCCCTGGTTGGAGAAGAATTATGAGGCTTTTTGCTGTTTTTGAAAAATGGCTGTTGGCTATATGGGTACACCCTTATAGAAACTGTCAGGCTCCTGTTTCATGGGTAGGTCATTTCTATCTGGCAACGCTCTCAAAGTAGAGTTCAGCTCTGTCTTGTCTGTTTTCCCACTCAATGGACCTCAATCCCTGTCGGCCTCAGGGGTTTTGGGCTGTGCCATAAGAAATGAAACATATTTCCCAGTGTGTTTTCTTTCTTTTTTAATAAAAATATCAAAGGCATACTTATCAGTGGCCGAAGACGGAAAGCTGCGGCCAGGCTTTTTTTTTTTTTTTAAAAGCTGGAACACGGCCCTGTGTTGTGCCACACTCATCCAGGGGCGGCAGAAGATTGATGACCGGACATGTGCAAGGAACTGCCGCTGATTGAAATCAGACAACTGCGAACTGCGAGGGAGAGTGGGGGGAACGCACTTTAACCACAGCCATCTCACCTTAGCACATTTGGACAGGGCTTCTCCTCCGGGCTCAGAGGAAGAGGGTACGCGGAGGGGCTTAAGACAACCCCCCATCTGCCTTTTAAACAGTAAGATACAACCTGCCCACGACTGGCCACCAGCCTTAGGCTCTAGGATGTAAATTCGTAGGCACGCAGGGTGAAGAGACAAAGATGACTGTGCGCACTGCTTCTCTGGAGGAAAATTGGACTGCAGCTGTCCTTTAATGTGGGGGGAGGCACGATCTCCATCTCTGGTGCTTTTTATTTGCTTTTCAGCGGGGGGGGGGGTCTAGGAAGGGAGGGAGCCACGGGAAACTGTCCACCAGTTACTTAGTAGCCATTACTAGGATCCCAGCCAGAGTTCAGCGTGGCTAACAACCGTACAGCTATGTACTTGAACTGAGACATTTTTATTTCATTAGGGGTGTCCGTTTACAGCCATTAGCTAAGCAGATTGGCCAGCACCAAAAGGCCCTCCCCCCCTGGCCTTATCAGCAGATCTCTCGTCCATTATTCATCTCTTTAAAAAGAGAGAAAGGGAGGGGTGGCCAGCTTTAAGTACATTATGCTTGGTGACTTGTCTCTATTCTGTAGCCCAAACAGTCTAGAATAGGGTTTATTAGAAATCATTATTTAGGTTCCAGCCTGGGAACCTATCGATCGCCCGTGGCTAATAGTTCCCAGAGCTCATAGAGTAGCGGCCACGTCTCCAATGGGCTGACACAATATCAGTGACAATTCTTTTCTTTTCCCTCCTGCCAGCGAGGATGCGGGTTTAATATCCTGAAAAAGTCACTTAACACCACGCCTTTATAACATCTGTCAGGCCCTGTCCAGTGGCTGGTTTCTCACATTGCGGGCTCCCAGGCTCTCAAACACTTCTCCAGAGCCTGGGCATTCCTCAGACATTCAACTATGCCCCCCCCTCCGGCCCCGGGGCCCAGCACTCGCGCGGCAGCTGTTATAACTTTCCAGGACACTCCTAAATTTTCTAAATGTGTGCCATATAAAAATAAGATTTAGGACGGTGAGTGTTCAGGAGCTTTGCCTGCAAAGAATATAACTCATCGGGTGTCGCCGGCTTTATGGAGCATTCTTCTCCAGCCTGCTCGGCTCCATCTCGGTCTTCCCCCAAAGTTCATTCGGAATCTGGCCGCTGGAGCTCTGGGCCGAGTGATTATCCTGTTCTCTCTCCTGTTTTATAAAGCGTTCCCCTTTGTTTGGAAACTTCTGAAAAAAAACAAAAAACAAAAAAAACCAAAAAACAAAGCTGTCGAAAAGAAAAACACAACACACGTCGAATTCAGCACTTGCTTCTTACTGATTTTATGGCTCACAGCACCCACCCACTCACGAATGTTCCACACCAATGCATACACTACCACACACGACTTGTACCTTCTACAAGGTTTGGTGTGCAAAGTCGCCGACATTTCTCAGCCACCCTCGTATAGTTTTTCCTGAGTCTTTCAATCGAAATTAAAATTTGGGGCTGACAGGATGGGTCGACTGTAAAAGAAAGCACTTACTAATTACTGCCCTCAGAAGCCAGATTCCAAGGAGGCCTGCTGAGGCGTGGGTCAAAACACCCCTGAGACAGGAGACAGGAAGATCCGGAGAGAAATGGTTCCCCAAAACTGTCTTCTGGCGTCCACACGTGAGCCTACACTCTCACACGCATCCGTAAATGATAAATTGCAGATGCCTTCACACCCTATACCCAAGTACAAAAGTAAGATTTATTTATTTATTTGATTTTAATAAAATAATTTAAAAATAAATTGTATTTATTTCACTTGTTGCTATTTTATTAACCATTGCAAAGAATTCGGTCAACCTTGTTTTCTATCAATAGATGAATTGAAAGTGAACATACACATAATAAACAAAGGAATATTGCTTAATTTTAAAGAAGAAAGATGTTAAACATGCAGCAAGATAGATGGGCTTAAGATTTATAACATTACTTGAGGTCACATCTCTCAGAAAGAAAGGAAATCACATGTTCTCTCTCTCAGTGTGATTACAATACACACACACACACACACACACACTACTGACTTTATTAATGATGTTTATGTGTCTATGTGTTTAAGCTGAGACCTTGGAAGAGGATAACCCAGGAGATGTATCTCTGGAAAGACCTGACTCTCCCCTCTCAGCAGCCATTGTTGACCTGTGACTCGCCGTCTAGGAATGGAGCTTTATGAAATCATCACAGCGCTCATTGCTTTTCCAACGGGTAGTTATGCAAGTTTAGGTGGCCATACTGCTGACATTTCCTGTGTCCAGAAGACACTCTCTAGCTGTCTTTGTCTTTTCTAGTCCTTTGAAGAACATCATGAATCCTGGACTATCTTCAACCTCTGCAGTCACAGAAGACAAGAAATAATTCTTCCCAGCTAGCTGCAAATGTGGTTTCGTTCATTTACTTTCCCCTCTCCCTTGCAGCCACTTGCTCTTAACTTTAAGACCAACTGCTATGAGTTGAGTATAAACAGTATGTGTCATATTGTGTGCATTTGGCTTAATTTTTCTTAAAACAATCCCCTCTAGTTTATTTCATGTTACTGTAAATGATAAAATTTAATTCTTTGCTTATGGCCAAGTAACACTCCATTGTGTGTGTGTGTGTGTGTGTGTGTGTGTGTGTGTGTGTGTCACTGTTTGTTATATATCTATTCCTAAATACCCATCTGAATTGCTTCCCATTCTTAGCTATTGTAAGTTAAGCAATAAAGAGCAAGTGCAGTTATCTTTTGATAGAGTGACTTCATTTTTCTTAGGTAATATCCAGTGGTAATATCCTTAGGTAATATCAAGAATCCTCCATGTTGTAATTATGCCTCAGCTTTCTCCCCACCAGTGAGTTCCATCATATCTCCACCGAAATGTGTGAGCATCGGTCCTTCCAACAGGAGGAAGGGACATCTCTGATGTTTTGTTTTCCATCTTCCTGGCCAATGTGAGCTTGAGCCTGTTGCGTACACACTAACCCAACCTGTAGGATGGTTGGAGGTGTGTCCATTACAGGCACATAGTGTGTACCTATGGGGTCTGTTTAAATCACTGGTGCATTGAAATCAGATTTCATGGGTTCTGCTGTTTCTTCTACATCCCAAATAATGACATCTTACTGAATGGATACTTGAAAATATGTATTTCTGTCTGAATTTGTCAGCTTTACTTTATTGTTTTCTCTGCTGTGCAGAAGATTTTTAATTAACACAACCCCCTTAGCCTAATTTTTTTAATTTTTTTTTGTTCACTATGCCTTTGGTGTTTTAGGACAAAACTTCAAGCCTTCCCCAGTGTCTTGAGAGCATGTTTTTGTCTAGTCGTTTCTAAGCTGCTTCAGGTCCTACATGTAGGATGTAGATCTTTGACACACTTTGGACTGTTTTTTTCAGGATCCAGTTTTTCCTTCTGTATAGCTCAGTTACCCCACATTGTAAGAGGCTCCTGTCATTAATATAGATTATTGGTTAGGGTTAGGGTTAGGGTTAGGGTTGGTGGCCTTTGTCAAAAACAGAGTGTAGACTAATTTTGGATTATCTGTTCTGTTCCAGTGTTTCCCTGGTCCAGGCTGAGGTCAGGGTCTGGGCACGTACCTCCATGACCTTTGCTTTTGTTTTACTTCCCCTTTTCAGCATAACTTTTAATACAGCTTTTGTAAGGAGTTGCTAAGAAGTCCCGTCTTTAAAGGGAGGATGGGCAAACCTTATCATGAAGGTAAGGCACAAAGCTAACTGCTGTGGTCTTAGGAAAACCATTCCAAGCAGCTCACAAAATGAGCTAGTTGATTTAATATCCATGCAGCCCCTTACCACGGAATGTTATCTGGACGCTGAAGCTTCACGAATATTCTACTCCCCTCACCAAGCAGACAGTCACCTCTATTTCTGATTCTGTCACCCCAGATAATTGTTGCCTTGTCTTCATCAATGCTTAGTGTTACACAGGGAGCACCACAGAGAGCACCACAGCGCTAAGGAAATCACATCTATGCACACTACCCAGTTCCTCATCAATTTATATGCCCCAATGCAAACTTCTCCTGGAAAAACACAGTTAAAGTTACATGAACCTAATGTTTTCAATTGACTGAGTTTTCTACTTCTTTCAAGGTGTTCTTCCTTCCTTTCTTTCCTCTCTCAGATTTCCAATACTGTTAAAGTACAAATATTGTTTCTGGGTTCAGTCACCTATTGATGGCACTATATTGATTGTCCTTGATATCCTGGCAAATTAAATAAATAAATAAATCTCTGAGGTGTAAAAAATGCCTACAAGCCAGAGCATGATTCTACTGAAGTTCACTCTGGGAAGACCACTGAGCTAATTGAGCTTTCTTTCAGGGGTGTAGGTTCATTCCACCCCTAAAACAGCACCAGGAAATTCTCATTCAGCAGGTATGATGCCTTTCCCATAGCTACAGAGATGTAGCTCCATTTCTTAGTCCTTCTCTACTGAAGCAGAATTGTATACATCTGGTTAGGTGGGGTATCTAGACATTCAGGTGAGATGTCCGGACACTCCCCGTCTCTCCTATCAGTGGCCCTCAACAGTCAACAAGCTCAGCTATGATGATTGTGTGAAGAGGCCATGCAGATAGGATCATGTGAGCATGCCTAGCAGAACTTCTGAAGATTATAGCAGCATGGCTTCAAGGATAGTCCTGTACACCAAGTCTAGGAGGATTTGTAAATAAACTCTGATGAGGAAGGAATTAGTTCTCAAAGAAAAATAGATTTCTAAGAAGTAAAGATCTGTATATTACAAAATAAAAACCTGTTGCTTAGGACGGTTGTGAGCAGTGTTATCTAGGACTGTTGTGAGCAGTGTTACCTAGGACTGTTGTGAGAAGTGTTACTTAGAATATTGTGAGCAGTGTTACATAGGATGGTTGTGAGCAGTGTTATCTAGGACGGTTGTGAGCAGTGTTACTTAGAATAGTGTGAGCAGTGTTGCTTAGGACGGTTGTGAGCAGTGTTACCTAGGACGGTTGTGAGCAGTGTTACCTAGGACGGTTGTGAGCAGTGGTACCTAGGACAGTTGTGAGCAGTGTTACCTAGGACAGTTGTGAGCAGTGTTACTTAGAATAGTGTGAGCAGTGTTGCTTAGGACAGTAGTAATAAATAAAGTTTGTATATCAGGAGTTAACACAAATATTAAACATTATCTTTAGGTTCATACTATACATGCAATCAACTTCTGACTGAATTTTAACACAAAAGAATGATACTTACCCCTCCATTCCAAGAGTCTTTTTAATACACAAGAAATATAGTGTGTTAACTCTGAATATAGCCCCATTTTTAGAAGTCAGATTTGCAACATAAAGGCAAACATCTCTCAGCTGCCTCAGACTGACTCAGTGTTAATTTGAGTGCCCCAAAGTACCATATCTATGGACCAGACATCTCCGAATTGGACTGCAGTCATTGTTTTGATGGAAAATGACAATATGTCAAGTATCATTGAGGCAGTTGTTACACAGACAGCCACAGAATCTTGAAAGCATCAAAAGGTTAGGAAGCCAAGTAATAGCCTCTCCGACCACATCAGGGAGTTCAAACAATTTTCAAGTGAAGCCCGATAGTGACTCCAAGCCTCATTAAATCACCACACACTCTCCAACTAACAGACATGCATTTGCTTCTGACATTTATAGAAACCTTAGTATAGCTGGAGTCTTGTGAATAGTTCCTCAACTCTTCATTTCCTAGTTGCTGCTGCCTTTTATCTGTATGAACCCATGGGGCTCCCCAGGTGAAAAGAGCTGAACACTCACCTTCTCCACACATTCCCTTCCAGTAGAGTTTCTTAATTTAGTCGTGGTATCAGAACAGTCACAATGGATTTTTATTTTTGGATTTTAATATAATTAATTTTTTATTACCCAAGGAAAAAGAGATAAACCTAACCAAGCACAAGAAAAAAAATGTTCAAAGGAAGGTATGAACAAAAACCTAGGTGTTAGACACTACTGGTAAGCAGCATGCGTTTTTCCATGGCTGATTCAACAGTACACACTGCAGTGTAGACAACAGCTTCAAAGAAGTGTGACCTATCACTGTCTGTACAGAGCTAAGCAGGACGGTCTCTGCTGTGACTTACTGTGAAATACCTTGTTTATACAATGTATATATTTATTTATACATCAATTATTTGTGACATATATTGTATTTATTTATATTGAGAGACTTAAACCTACTCCACCTTGGGAATGGCCTCCATATTGAGAAACACTTGACCTATAGTTGAAACCAAGCTGCACCCAAGTACTAGAAAAGATCCCACAGCCTGTCCTTGGTTCATACCCTATAGTTACTCCCTAGCTACTTCCTTGCAACAGTCAATCAAAAATTAGTATGATTGTTTCAAATGTACTTTCAGAGTGTTAGTGGGTGCTCATGGTCTTGCTTTGGAACACCCACCAGTCGGCTTACAATAGCCATTCACTTAGATGCTTAAGGATAGGTATCTTCCTTGCTTGCTTGACATTTCCTATGAAACCATAGGAAAGCCAGGGACTGCTCCGCCTTCCCATCCGGCTGTGTCAGGGTTGGTGGACAGCCTAAGTTCCAGCTTGTAATAAATATATCCTTATGTGGTTGCATTGGAATCAGCTCCTTGGTGGTCTTTTGAGGTTAATGAACACTTCCTATATATATAACAAATATCTTACACCTTAAAGGACACCAAATATAGTACATCGAATATCTCTATTACCAAACATAGTATTTGTTACTTTTATAAATATAATTGGTGTTTAAATGTTGGTGCCTAACAATGCAATGAAGAGAACTACAAACTAGGGAAACACAAAACACAATCTCTTACATACAAAACTGGAGTTAACTATGACTAGATTTACGATACCCATCATAATATGTATGCAGAAGTCAACACAGAGTGATTTCAGGAAAATGGCTGTTAACACAAAACTCATCCAAGTGATGTGATTTGTCCATTATAAGAAAATAAAGAAATCCTTGAGAGTCTATATACTGAATACCTTCCTACATGTGTGCTATGAGAGACATTTGTTCCCTTCAGTCCAAAGCCACTGATTATCTTTCTTCTTCACCTTCCAAAATACTCTGTATGTATATTATACACATACAAAGCCAGTTGACCATAAAAGTAAAATCTAGGTACTTTTTCCTCATGTGGCTGGAATGACTCTAGAGAAAAGCTGGTTATTTTTGTCTCTATGCTTTGATGCCCATGTGTCCCATTTGGCTACAAGTTGGATACCAAAAGTTCTAACATTCTTTATCAGCTATGGTACAGACAGGAGAGGAAATAATAATGGAGAATCAGATTGGGTTATAAGCCATTCCCTGACTCTGTGGGGTGGCCACAAAGGCTAAAAGTTTGAGCATGGAATATAACCTTTACATTAGAAATCCAGATTGAAGTAATGTCACATTGGTCATGTTGAGGCTTTCCTAACTTGCTATCTGTATTCTGCATACAGTTTTGACTGTTTTGTCTGCATGCATGTCTGTGTACCAGAGAAACACAATGCTCATGGAGGCCCAAAGAAAACAAGATCCTCAGCAACTGATGTTACAGACCTGTTGTGAACCACCATGTGGTGCTGGGAACCAGTTTGGGACCTCTGCATGGGTAGCAGGCAATCTTTAGTGCTAAGCCATCTCGCCATCTCCTGAGGTTAACATTTTGAGTGTGTGGCTGGCTGTACCCCAGATGCTTACACTTAGGGTCAACATTGAATCAATGACTGAGATCAATGGAGACCTATGTGTGATGGATGACTATGGGCAAAAGGTTTACAACAGAAAAAAATAGGGATAGTGTATCCCGACAAACCAAGAGATAAAGAGTAGTTTGATTATTAAATATTAGAACACTAACATTAATGAAGCCTCCATTGATAACACCAATGATAACTCCATTTATACTGGTATTATTCTAAGTACAGGAGAGCAAAAGAAAGAAAGGAAAAATATACACACCACTAGGAACAAAGCCTCTGTTGCTTTTAAATAGATTCTTGCCAGAACATAATATTAAAACTGAATAAAAAGAATATACGTATGTTTGGGTACATGTGTATATGTGCCTGTAAAAGCAGAGGCCCCCTGCTGGTGTCAGGTGTCTTTGTGGATTGGTTTTCACATTGTATATATTGAGGCAGGCTTCTTAAAGAATCCAGAGCTTGCTAATTCAACTAGTTCGGATAGCCAACTTGCTCTTGGGGATCTCCTCATCTTTGGGGCTAAAGGAAGCACTGCTTGCTAGAATTTACTTGGATGCTGGAGCCAGGAACACCAATTCTCAGGCTTGTGCAAGTAAGCTGAGGAGCCCTCTCACCACACCCAGAGAAAGAGCTGTGATAGACTTTGGAGTGTATGTGTATGAGCCCCACAGCTTCCCTTCTACTGAATTCTGCTGGCAGGTGAAGTGAAAAGCCTCGGGAAAGCAAGATACATTCAGGAGAGACTGAATGTTGGCCAGTGCTATCTCTCAGTTTTACATCTTAACATCTGGAGAGACTGGAAAACATTGACATCCAAGCTCACCCTCAGAACTCTCATCCCACATGTCTCTTGTAAGCTTTGGCACCGGTATTTTAAAATACTAAACAATCGGAGCCTGGCCCATCTGCCAACCGGAACGGCAGCTCGTAAAGGCTGGACAACTGGTGAGTGGGAGACCTAGGCTGCTGGGGAGCGGAGGGATCTCTGTGGAGTGCACACGGAAAGTGCACCCCCTGCCTTAGCCTGTACTGCCCTGCCTGATCCAGCAACCAGGAACAAAACCTTGAAACTTCTGTTCGCACCCGGTGACACTGAGGCATAGAACAGGGCTCGACCCATCTGCCACCTGGACCAGTGGAGATCCAGGGACACAGACCAGATACAAGGGAAAGGCAAGAACATATCACTGACAACAAAATGGCAAGAGGAAAGAGAAAGAGTATATCCCAAGGAAACCAAGACAACCTGGCAACACCAGAACCCAGCTTTCCCATAACAGCAAACATCGGAATTCCAAACACTCCAGAAAAGGAAGACACAGACCTGAAATCATACCTCAAGATGCTGATAGAGATACTTAAACAAGAACGGGAGGAAAAGCAAAAAGATTCAGAAGCTTTTAAAGAGGAAACAAAAAACTCAAAGAACTACAGGAAAACACAACCAAAGAGATGAAGGAATGGAAGAGAGAACTTAAAACGGAAATTGACACAATAAAGAAAACACTAAAAGAGATAACCTTAGAGGTAGAACACCTAAAAAAGAAATCAGGAGTCACAGAAGCAAGCATTTCCAACAGATTACAAGAGATGAAAGAGAGAATCTCGGGGGCAGAAGACAACATTGTAAACATAGACAAAACAGCCAGAGAAGATGAAAAAAACAAAAAGCTCCTAACCCAAAATGTCCAGGAAATCCAGGACACAATGAGAAGACCGAACCTAAGGATAATAGGAATAGAAGAAGGAGAAGAGTACCAACTAAGAGGCACAGTAAATATCTTCAACAAAATCGTAGAAGAAAACTTCCCTACCCTCAAGAATGAGATGACCACGAGCATAAGAAGCCTTCAGAACTACAAATAGGTTGGACCAGAAAAGAAATACCTCCCGACACTTAATAGTAAAAACATCAAGTGCCCAAATCAAAGAAAGAATACTAAAAGCAGTAAGGGAAAAAGGTCAGGTAACATATAAAGGCAGGCCAATCAGACTCACACCCGATTTCTCAACAGAGACTATGAAAGCTAGAAGAGCCTGGACAGACATCATGCACACCCTAAGAGAGCACAAGTGCCAGCCCAAGCTGCTATACCCAGCAAAACTATCAATCACCATTGATGGAGAGATGAAGATATTTTAAGGCAAATCAAAATTTACACAATATCTGACCACAAACTCAGCACTACAACGAATTATAGGAGGAAAACCCAATACAATGAGGGAAAATACAGCCTAGTAAAAGCAAGAAAACTCCTAAACAAGAAAACTAAAAGAAAAAAAAAGACACAGATACAACTCAACCCAAAAAAGCAATAATGGCAGGAAACAGAAAAAACTATTCCTTGATATCTACTAACATAAATGGACTCAACTCCCCAATAAAGAGACATAGGCTATCAGATTGAATACGTAAACAAAATCCAGCCTTTTGCTGCATACAGGAAACTCATCTCAGAGACAAAGACAGACACTATCTCAGAGTAAAAGGTTGGGAAAAAAACTTCCAAGCAAACAGCCCCAAGAAGCAAGCTGGTGTCGCTATTCTAATATCGAATAAAGTAAATTTCCAACCAAAAGTTATCAAAAAAGATAAGGAAGGACACTTTTTATTCATTACCGGGGAAATCTGTCAGGAGGAACTCTCAATCCTTAACATATATGCTCCAAATAAAAAAGCACCCACATTCATAAAAGAAACCCTACTAAAGCTCAAAAAATACATTTCACCCCACACAATAATAGTGGGAGACTTTAATACCCCACTCTCACCAATGGACAGATCATGGAAACAGAAACTGAACAAGGACACTGCAAAACTAGCAGAGACTTTGAACCAACTAGAATTAATAGATATATACAGAACATATCATCCTAAAGTATAAGAATACACCTTCTTCTCAGCACCCCATGGCACCTTCTCGAAAATTGACCACATAATTGGACGCAGAATGAGCCTCAATCGATATAAGAAGATTGAAATACTCCCATGCATCCTCTCAGATCACCATGGTCTATGGCTGGTCTTTAACAACAACAAAGACAACAAAAAGCCCACATACACATGGAAACTAAACAACACTCTATTAAATGATAGCAGGGTCAAAGAAGAAATAAAGAAAGAAATTAAGGATTTTCTAGAATTCAACGAAAACGAAAACACAACATACCCAAACCTATGGGATGCAATGAAAGCAGTATTGAGAGGAAAACTCCTAGCCCTAAGTGCTTTTAAAAAGAAACTGGAGAGAGCTTACATCAGCAACCTGACAGCACAGCTAAAAGCCCTAGAACAAAAGGAAGCAGATATACCCAAAAAGAGTAGATGGCAAGAAATAATCAAAATTAGGTCAGAAGTAGACCAAATAGAATCAAAAAGAACCATTGAAAAAATCAACAAAATCAAGAGTTGGTTCTTTGAGAAAATCAACAAGACTGATAAATCCCTAGCAAGACTAACTAGAGGGCAAAGAGAGAGTATACAATTTAACAAAATCAGAAAGGAAAGTGGGGACATAACAACTGAAACTGAGGAAATTCAAGAAATCATCAGATCCTACTACAAAAACTTATACTCCACAAAATTGGAAAATCTGGATGAAATGGACAAATTCCTAGATATATACAAGATCCTAAAGTTAAACCAGGACCAAGTAAACCATCTAAATAACCCTATAACACCTAAAGAAATAGAAGAAGTCATCAAAAGCCTCCCAACCAAAAAAAGCCCAGGTCCCGACGGGTTAAGTGCAGAATTTTATCAGACATTTATTGGGGATATAACACCAATACTCTCCAAACTATTCCAAAAGATAGAATCAGATGGAATACTACCCAACTCATTTTTTGAGGCTACAATAACCCTCGTACCTAAACCACACAAAGACCGTACAAGGAAAGAGTACTTCAGACCAATCTCACTTATGAACATTGATGCAAAAATACTCAACAAAATCCTTGCAAACCGAATCCAAGAACACATCAAAACGATCATTCATCATAACCAAGTAGCCTTCTTCCCTGGGATGCAGGGATGGTTTAATATAAGGAAATCCATCAATGTAATCTACCATATAAACAAACTCAAAGATCAAAATTACATGGTCATCTCACTAGATGCTGAGAAACCATTTGACAAAATCCAACACCCCTTCATGTTAAAAGTCCTGGAAAGAACAGGAATCCAAGGTCCATACTTAAACATAATAAAAGCAATATACAGCAAACCAACAGCCATCATCAAACTTAATGGCAAGAAACTTGAAGCAATCCCACGAAAATCAGGGACTGGACAAGGCTGCCCACTCTCCCCCTAGATATTCAACATAGTACTGGAAGTCCTAGCTGGAGCAATTAGACAGCAAAAGGAGATCAAGGGGATACAAATTGGAAAGGAAGAGATAAAAACATCACTCTTTGCCGATTGCATGATAGTGTACTTGAGTGACTCCAAAAATTCCACCAGAGAACTCCTACAGATGATAAACAAGTTCAGCAAAGTGGCTGGATACAAAATTAACTCGAACAAATCAGTAGCCTTCTTATACTCAAAGGACAAACATGTGGAGAAAGAAATTAGGGAAAAGGTACCCTTCACTATAGTCACAAAAACTATGAAATACCTTGGTGTGACTCTAACTAAGCAAGTGAAGGACCTGTATGACAAGAACTTCAAACCTCTAAAGAAAGAAATTGAGGAGGATCTCAGAAAATGGAAAGATCTCCCATGCTCATGGATTTGAAAGGTCAACATCTTAAAAATGGCCATCCTACCAAAAGCAATCTACAGATTTAATGCAATCCCCATCAAAATTCCAACCCAGTTCTTCAAGGAATTGGAAAGATCAATGTGCAATTTCATATGGAATAACAAAAGACCTAGAATAGGAAAATCCATCCTCAACAACAAAATAACATCTGCGGGAATCACTATCCCTGACCTCAAGCTATATTACAAGGCAATTGTGCTGAAAACTGCATGGTACTGGTACAGAAATAGGCATGTGGATCAATGGCATAGAATTGAAGATCCAGAAATGAGCCCTCATGTATATGGTCACCTGATTTTTGACAAAGGAGCCGTAAACATTCAATGGAAAAAGGACAGCCTATTCAACAAATGGTGCTGGTCCAACTGGCACTCAGTTTGCAAAAGAATGAAAATAGACCCTTTCTTATCTCCTTGTACAAAGCTAAAGTGTAAGTGGATCAAAGATCTTCACATTAAACCAGATACACTGAAACTATTAGAAGAGAAAGTAGGGAAAACCTTAGAACACATAGGCACAGGAGAAAATTTTCTGAACAAAACACCAATGGCTCAAGCTCTAAGGTCAAAGATTAACAAATGGGACTTAATGAGATTGCAAAGTTTCTGTAAGACTAAGGACATTGTCAAGAAAACAAAATGGCAACCAACAGAATGGGAAAAGATCTTTACCAACACCACATTTGATAGAGGCCTAATATCCAAGGTATACAAGGAACTCAAAAATCTAGACACCAGAGAATCAAATAACCCTATTAAAAATGGGGTACAGAGCTAAACAAAACATTCTCAGTTGAGGAACACCGAATGGCTGAGAAACATCTGAGGAAGTGCTCGACATCCTTAGCCATCAGGGAAAAGCAAATCAAAACAACCCTGAGATTCCACCTCACACCAGTCAGATTGGCCAAGATCCAAAACTCAGATGACAGCAGATGCTGGCGAGGCTGCGGAGAAAGAGAAATACTTCTCCACTGTTGGTGGGTTGCAAACTAATACAACCACTCTGGAAATCAGTCTGGCGATACCTCAAAAAATTGGATATAGTACTACCTGAAGACCCAGCTATTCCACTTCTGGGCAAAAACCCCAGAGACACTTTAATACACAACAAAGATATATGCACCACAATGTTCATAGCAGCTCTATTTATAATAGCCAGAAGCTGGAAAGAACCCAGATGTCCTTCAGAAGATGAATGGATACAAAAGTTGTGGTACATTTACACAATGGAATACTACTCAGCCACCAGAAACAATGACTTAACCAAATTCTTAAGAAAATGGCTGCATCTAGAGAATATCATCCTCAGTGAGATAATCCAGTCACAAAAGAACAGACATAATAGGCAGTCACTGATAGTGGGATGCTAACCCCAGAGGCTTGCACTCCCCCAGAAACAACTCCCAGACTGTAGGAAGTCCAAGAAATAAAGAAAACAAAAAAAAAATATTTACAAAACAAGAAGACTTTGACTATTTCCATGTTGCGTTTTGTTTTGCATGTACTTTACGCTCATTGTAACTATTAGGTTTTCAATGCATACTGTCAAGCCTTTGAAAAAATCAAGTACTGACTAAAAAATATATTCATATAGTTTTATGTAAAAATTATTTTAAAATCTGAAAAAACAGTACTGACAAAAATGTATAATTTTAAGCAAAAAATGTTTAAAATCTGTACATTTATCTTTGTTTTGTAAAATTGTTTAAAAAAATACTAAACAATCGCATAATTTGTGCTAAAATAATGTTTTGAAAGAAGAGGAACAAGAAATGAGCTGAGTGGTCAGCACGGAAAAGTGGGTTTAATGCAGAAAGAAAGAAGTTAATTTGAGAGACTGTTGGGGCGCTCAGATGGCTTCTTCCAGGTACTTCTGAGAAATGCAAAATGAAGGTCTGTGAAGAAGCTGACCCTTGGGATGCTAATATGGAAGATTTTTTTTAAAAAAAGCTGTGAGCACAGAAAGTGATGTGCTGAGGGTTTAGGAGAGTCACAAGGAGAGAAAGGAAGTGGTCAGAATCATAGGACTGAGCAGAGTAGAGAGGTCAGGAGCGTTCAGGCGGCCATTGTCACCAATGCACAGGACCTTCTGAAGGTCTGTGAGGAGCACCTGTGGGTAGATGCTTGAATCACTCTAATATAGGGAAGCTGAGAAGGAGTCTGGGAATAAAAGCCAGTGGAAGGTGATAATGAGAATATCATTGTTCTTGTTTAAGTAGCATTCCAATTTGATGTTAAAAAGAGAGAGAGAGAGAGAGAGAGAGAGAGAAAAAGAAGAAATGGACCATGAAATGTATCCAAGTACTATTTATGGGAATTCTCCCTAGACTCTAGTCTTTACAAAGCTTTTGCTGTCTTCAAATTTTTCTCCCTGTTGTGGATTTGGTTTGTTGCTTATATTATGTTAATTGATTCCCCAAAATACACTGGAACTCTCATGTCTGAGTGTAAAACTCTACCGGTCCCTGCCCCCAGCTGGTTCTAATTTTAGTAAATAAAGTTGCCAGTAGCTAATGGTTGGACAGAGACACAGAAGCAAAGAATGCCATTTCTGGAGAGGTGGAGGTCCAGCTTGAGAAGATAGAAAAGAGAGAGAGAGAAAGGGAGGGGGAGAGAGAGAGAGAGAGGGTGAAGGGAGAGTGGAAGGGAAGGATAGAGACAGAGAGACACAGAGAAAGACAGAGACACATACAAATGCACACAGAGACAGAGACAGGGAGACAGAGAAACAGAGAGAGATAGAGAGAGACAATGCCAAAATGTAAGAGTCCCAGATGGTGGCCCACAAGGGCTCCAGGCCTGGGTTCAGGAATATTGGAAGTGCCCAGCCATTGAGCCACTTAGGACATATTAAAAATAAGGCTGTGTGTGTGTGTGTGTGTGTGTGTCTGTGTGTGTGTGTGTGTGTGTCTGTATATTGTTCATTCCTGAACCCCAACGCTTGTGCAGGTAGAGAAGAGCACATGTGCACTCACCGGGGAGTTTAGAGCAGATTAACTTTCGATGGCCCCATCTCCCTTTTTTGTCCTAGTTCTATATTAGAAAGTTTACAGAGTAGCAAAATCTAATAATGACAGATTTAATCAGAAATTTTGTTCTTTTTTTATTGAAGAACTTTATTTTAAAAAACAAAGATAAATGTACAAATTTTAAGCATTTTTTGAATACAAGTATACGAATTAATTTTTGTCATTGCTTGGCTTTTTTTTTTTAAGGTTTGATAGTGTGCATTAAGATCTTACTAGTTACAATGAGCATAAAGTACATGTAAAACAGGATGTAACCTAGAATTAGTCAAAGTTTTCTTGGTGTATAAGGAGTAAACATAATGGTCTTTCTTTTCTTTTCTTTTCTTTTCTTTTTTTATTGAACTTCACACAGTCTGTGAGTTGTATCTGGAGTGTTCAGAGCTTTTTAGGGTTAGTATCCAATTATCAGTGACTGTATATTATGTCTGTTCTTTTGTGACTGGGTTATCTTACTCAGGATGATATTCTCTAGATGCATACATTTTCTTAAGAATTTCATAAGGTCATTGTTTCTGATAGCTGAGTAGTACTCCATTGTATAAATGTACCACAGTTTTTGTATCCATTCATCTACTGAAGGACATCTGGGTTCTTTTCAGCTTCTGGCTATTATAAATAGGGCTTCTATGAACACTGTGGTACATGTGTCTTTCTTGTATGTTGTAGTGTCTCTGGGGTATATGCCCAGAAGTGGAATAACTGGGTCTTCAGGTAGTACTATGTCCAATTTTTCTAAGGAATCACCAGACTGATTTCCAGAGTGGTTATACCAGTTTACAACCCCAACAAAACTGTTCCTCTTTCTCCACATTTTTGCCAGCATCTGTTGTCATCTGAATTTTTGATCTTGGCCAATCTGACTGGTGTGAGGTAGAATCTCAGGGTTGTTTTGATGTGTATTTCCCTGATGGCTAATGATGTCAAGCACTTCTTTAGATGCTTATAAGCCATTCGATATTCCTCAATTGAGAACTTTTTGTTTAGCTCTGTACCCCATTTTTAATAGGGTTGTTTCATTCTCTGGTGTCTAACTTCTTGAGTTCTTTGTATACCTTGGATATCAGGCCTCTATCTGATGTGGGGTTGGTAAAGATCTTCTGCCACTCTATTGGCTGCCATTTTGTATTCTTGACAGTGTCCTTAGACTTACAGAAACTTTGCAATCTCATTAAGTCCCATTTGTCAATCTTTGACCTTAGAACACGAGTCATTGGAGTTCTGTTCAGGAAATTTTCTCCTGTGCCTATGTGTTCTAAGGTTTTCTCTACTTTCTCTTCTAATAGTTTCATTGTACCTGGTTTAATGTGGAGATCTTTAATTCACTTGCACTTGATCTTTGTACAGGGAGATAAGAAAGGGTCTGCTTTAACTCTTCTGCATGCTGTATGCCAGTTGGACCAACACCATTTGTTGAATGGCTGTCCTTTTTCCATTGAGTGTTTACAGCTCTTTCGTCAAAAATCAGGTGACCATATACATGAGGGCTCATTTCTGGATGTTCTATTCTATTCCATTGATCCACGTGTCTATTTCTGTACGAGTACCATGCAGTTTTTAGCACAATTGCCTTGTAATATAGCTTGGGGTCAAGGATAGTGATTCCCGCAAATGTTTTCTTGTTGTTGAGGATGGATTTCGCTATTCTAGGTCTTTTGTTATTCCATATGAAATTGCACATTGATCTTTCCAAATCAATGAAGAATTGGGTTGGTATTTTGATGGGGATTGCATTGAATCTGTAGATTGCTTTTGGTAAGTTGGCCATTTTTACAATGTTGATTCTTCCAATCCATGAGCATGGGGGGTCTTTCCATTTTCTGAGATCTTCCTGGATTACCTTCTTTGGTGATTTGAAGTTCTTGTCATACCTGTTCTTCACTTGCTTAGTTAGAGTCACACCAAGGTATTTCATAGTTTTTGTGACAATTGTGAAGGGTACCTTTTCCCTAATTTCTTTCTCCACATGTTTGTCCTTTGAGTATAGGAAGGCTACTGATTTGTTCGAGTTAATTTTGTATCCAGCCACTTTGCTGAACTTGTTTATCAGCTGTAGGAGTTCTCTGGTGGAATTTTTGGGGTCACTCAAGTACACTATCATGTCATCTGCAAATAGTGATGTTTTTACTTCTTTCTTTCCAATTTGTATCTCTTTGATTTCCTTTTGCTGTCTAATTGCTCTAGTCAGGACTTCCAGTACTATCTTGAATAGATAGGGGGAGGGTGGGCAGCCTTGTCCAGTCCCTGATTTTAGTGGGATTGCTTCAAGTTTTCCACTGTTAAGTTTGATGTTGGCTGTTGGTTTGCTGTATATTGCTTTTATTATGTTTAGGTATGGACTTTGGATTCCTGTTCTTTCTGAGTCTTTTAACATGAAGGGGTGTTGAATTTTCTCAAATTCTTTCTCAGCATCTAGTTAGATAACCATGTGATTTTTTTTTGAGTTTTTTTATATGGTGAATTTCATTGATGGTTTTCTGTATATTAAACCATCCCTGCATCCCAGGGATGAAGCCTACTTGATCCTGGTGAATGATTGTTTTGAAGTGTTCTTGGATTCGGTTTGCAAAGATTTTGTTGAGTATTTTTGCATCAATGTTCATAAGTGAGATTGGTCTGAAGTTCTCTTTCTTTGTAGGGTCTTTGTGTGGTTTAGGAATGAGGGTTATTGTAACCTCAAACAGTGAGTTAGGTAGTGTTCCCTCTGATTCTATTTTGTGCAATAGTTTGGAGAGTATTGGTATTATGTCATCAATAAATATCTGATAAAATTCTGCACTGAACCAATCTGGTCCTGGGGTTTTTAGTTGAAAGGCTTTTGATGACTGCTTCTATTTCTTTAGGTATTATGGGATTATTTAGATGGTTTACCTGGTCCTGGTTTAACTTTAGTATTTTGTATCTGTCTAAGAATTCATCCATTTCCTCCAGATTTTCCAGCTTTGTTGAGTATATGCTTTTATAGTAGGATCTGATGATTTCTTGAATTTCCTCAGTTTCAGTTGTTATTCCTCCACTTTCCTTTCTGATTTTGTTAATTTGGATACTTCCTCTTTCCCCTCTAGTTAGTCTGGCTAAGGGTTTATCAATCTTGTTAATTTTCTCAAAGAACCAGCTCTTGGTTTTATTGATTCTTTGAATGGTTCTATAATCAAATAATAAGTTTGATTATTTCTTGCAGTCTACTCCTCTTGGGTGTGTCTGCTTCCTTTTGTTCTAGAGCTTTCAGTTGTGCTGTCAAGTTGCTGGTGGATGCTCTCTCCAGTTTCTTTTTAGAAGCACTCAACTTTATGAGTTTTTTTCTCATTACTGCTTTTATTGCATCCCATAGGTTTGGGTATGTTGTGTTTTCGTCTTCAGTGAGTTCTAGAAAATCCTTAATTTCTTTCTTTATTTCTTTTTTGACCCTGATATCATTTAATAGAGCATTGTTTAGTTTCTATGTGTATATGGGGCTTTTTGTTGTCTTTGTTGTTATTAAAGACCAGCCTTAGAGCATGGTGATCTGAAAGGATGCCTGGAGGTATTTTTATCATCTTATATCTATTGAGGTTCATTTTGTGACCAATAATGTGGCCAATTTTTGAGAAGGTGTCCTTAGGTGCTGAGAAGAAGGTGTATTCTTTTGTTTTAGGATGATATGTTTTGTAGATATCTATTAATTCCAGTTGGTTCATAACCTCTGCTAGTTTTACAGTGTCCTTGTACAGTTTTTGTTTCCATGATCTGTCCATTGGTGAGAGTGGGGTATTGAGGTCTCCCACTATTATTGTGTGGGGTGCAATGTATTTTTTGAGCTTTAGTAGGGTCCCTTTTATGAATGTTAGTGCTTTTGTATTTGGAGCATATATGTTAATTATTGAGAGTTCCTCCTGACAAATTTCTCCTGTAATGAGTAAAGAGTGTCCTTTCTTATCTTTTTTGATAACTTTTGGTTGAAAATCTACTTTATTTGACATAAAATCGTCACTCCAGCTTGCTTTTTGGGGCCGTTTGCTTGAAAGGTTTTTTCCCTACCTTTTACTCTGAGATAGTGTCTGTCTTGGTCTATGAGATGAGTTTCCTATATTCAGCAAAGTGCTGGGTTTTGTTTATGTATCCAGTCTGATAGCCTATATCTTTTTATTGGGGAATTGAGTCTATTTATGTTAACAGATATCAATGGATAGTGGTTGCTGTTTCCTGCTGTTTTTGTTTTTGGAGGTAGAATTCTAACTGTATGTCTTTCTTCTTTTGAGTTTCTTGCTTAGGAGTTTTTTTGTTTTCATTAGGATGTAGTTCCCCTCATTGTATTGGGTTTTTCACCTATAATTCATTGTTTTCCTGGGTTTGTTGTCAGATATTGTGTTAATTTAGTTTTTTCTTGGAATATCTTAGTCTTTCCATCTATGGTGATTGAGAGTTTTGCTGGGGCTGACACTTATGTTCTCTTAGGGTCTGCATGATGTCTGTCCAGGATCTGCTACCTTTCATAGTCTCTGTTGAGAAGTTGGGTGTGATTCTGATTGGTATGCCTTTATATGTTACATGACATTTATCCCTTACAGCTTTTAGTATTTTTTCTTTGCTTTGGACACTTGGAGTTTTGACTATTATGTGTCTGGAAGAATTTCTTTTCTGGTCCAACCTATTTGGTGTTCTGTAGGCTTGTTTTATGCTCATGGTCATCTCATTCTTAAGGATAGGGTAGTTTCCATCTACAATTTTGTTGAAGATGTTTACTGTGCCTCTTAGTTGATATTCTTCACCCTCTTCTATTCCTATTATCCTTAGCTTTGGTCTTCTCATTGTGTCCTGGATATCCTGAACATTTTGGGTTAAGAGTTTTTTTTGTTTTTGCATCTTCTCTGACTGTTTTGTCTATGTTTTCAATGTTGTCTTCAGCCCCCGAGATTGTCTCTTTCATCTCTTGTAGTCTGTTGGAGATGCTTTCATCTGTGACTCCTGATTTCTTTTTTATGTTTTCTACCTCTAGAGTTGTCTCTTTTAGTGTTTTCTTTATTGTGTCCATTTCCATTTTAAATTCCTTCTTCCATTTCTTCATCTCTTTGGTTCTGTTTTCCTCTAGTTCTTTGACTTCTTTGAGTGTTTTTCTTGTTTCCTCTTTAAAAGCTTCTAATTCTTTATGCTTTTTCTCCCGTTCTTGTTTAAGAATCTCTATCATTATCTTAAGGTATGATTTCAGGTCTGAGTCTTTTTTCTGGAGTGTTTGGCATTCTGCTGTTTGCTGTGATGGGAGAATTGGGTTCTGGTGTTGCCATGTTGTCTTGGTTTCCCTAGGGTATGTTCTTTTGCTTTCCTCTTGCCATCTTGTTGTCTGTGTTTATAAGTGGTCTTGTTGGCAGTGATTTGTTCTTGACTCTCTTTTTTACCTGGCCTATGTGTCCCTGGATCTCCGCTGTTTCTGGTGGCGAATGGTCTGAGCACCAGTTCTGCACTCAATGTCCTATGGCTGGGAACACCCCAATGCCAGGTTACTGGTTCCCTGAACCAAGCAGGGGGGGGGGAGCACACTTTCCGCAGGCTCAGCAGAGATCTCTCTGCAGAGATCTCTCTGCACCCCGGCTAGTCGGAACGCCTTCTCACCAGGCCTGTGTCCCGGGATCTTCGGTGTTCCTGGTGGCAGATGGTCTGAGAGCTCATTCTGTACCAGAAATTTTGTTCTTTCTTGATTGAGCAAGCTTTATTTTATATTTCCAGGAAATTTTTATTTTTGATGGGAAAGCACATATATAAGTAAAAAAAATTGAACAATAGATAAACAAGTTAAAGACAATAAATAAATAAAACAATAAGTAAAAGCTCTTTTCTGGGCATTTTCAAATTCTTCTTTTCTTGAATCTCTTCCTTTAAACATAAATAGCAGTTTCTAAGTTTCATATTGCAGATTTGAAGTTATACTTTATTACCATAGCAGCTGATTCTTTATATATATTAATTTTTAAAACTTGAGTAGTGGTTTTTTCTATATAGTATGCTTACAGATTGCCAGAAACTACATGCTTAGAAATTCGTATTTCATTACTTCAATGATGCCCTTGCTCTACCATAAGTAGTACTGTTGTAGACTTCTGTAAAACCCCACCTTGGAAAACAGTTGTTCAGACCAGAAATGTGTAACTGTCACTCACGCTGATTTTGTTTGTCTACCAGCACCTTGCACAGGTAGATGCTGTCTCAGTGTGTCCAATAGCAGTTCTGATACCATAGATGATCAATATGCCATTCAATGGGTCAACAGTGGTGCCTAATTGGCATGAGTTTCTTCTGTTCATTGTGATGCCTCAAGGATCTATACCTCTATGCTCCCCATGAAACAGGTAGCCAAGATGTTGCTCCAGTGCCCTGCATAATGGTAATGCCACAGAATTAGGGCTAACCTTTTCGACTTTATCCACAACATAAAGATGAAAATTTCTCACTGTGAGAAAATCCTTAACTTTGTTACGATGCCAAGGTTCTCTAAATTAATTACACTGTCCACAAACTGGAGTCATTCCACAGGTCTGGAGTCTGCAGTCACTTGAAGCTGAGCTTAGAGGAATTGCTCAGCTCTGGAAAAAGAGCTCACAGACTCTCTGAGGCATAATCAATCGGATTAGGACTTGGTCTGTCCTGAAGCAGGTTTTGTAAGTTCTCTTCTGAACTTTTCCAGTCCCCACCTCACTGGACCTTATGAGATCACTTAAAGAGACAGGCTTCATCCTCATGTCTCAGAGGGTGAAGATGTTGAGGTAATTAACAACAAGTTTAATTGACACAATTACTTTTCTGTGTCCATGTAGGTACTACACAGGAGACGTCCTCTCTGCTGGACCCCTTAGTGCTACCTGGCTTGTTCTCTGATCGCTCTGGGGCTTACTGTGAGAATGTTTTCATTAAGGTAGAAAGCAATAAAGAAGGAAATTTGAAAAAGTTGGGCCTGATTGTATTACCATGCTTTATCCTCCCATAACCCTTTTAATTAAGAAAGTGCAACCATTCCACACAATCAAAGTGGAAAAACCAGAATGAGGAAATGTGGGCTGTTTTTTAAGATTACCCAAAGAAAATATGACAGGATGAATTAACATTTAATTACTCAGCGGCTGTTGGTTTTGGTCAGTTTTATCCCCTTACTAAAAGTTTTATAGTGTTTTTTTTTTTCTTCTTCTTCTTAAAAACACTGGAAATAACTCAATCAAAATAAGTTTGTCCAACTTTCATGCTGTGAGAACTAGGATTCCTTACCATGTGCGAACACCAAGGGCTCACTGGGCTCACGGAGAGGTGAAAATCTATATGGGGAGCCTGAGAAGTAATTCATCGGTATGAAAATGATGCTGACACTGTTTATTCTACAAGAGTCTTGTGGATGCCTGGGAGAATGTTTACCTTCAGGACATATTTAGAGCAATAACGTAGTTAGCTCCCATGTGTTTTACATTTATAGGAGCAACTTTTGCTTTTATTTCCTTGAGCTTGGGGTGACATGTTCATTTGACAAAGATCTATTGGATACTGTCTACTACCTGCTGGAAAGAATGTCAAGAAGTCCTCAAAGGCTAATAGAGGGACAGAAAGGCAGACAAGCTGAGAAGGAACTACAACAGCTTGAATGGGTTGCTACAAGATTACAGAAGAAGCAGGCCCTTGTGCGTGTGAATCAGGGGAAGACAATGAAGATAAAAAACAAAACGAAACAAAACAGAGACCATAGCTGAATGAAGGGGTAGGCAGGTATCTGTCTTCCCTGAGTAGGAGACGTTTTTCTCTGAAATCACATTGTTTACATTGTAGGACCATCTATTATGTGCAGAAATTACAAGAGAACCTAAGATTAAGGACACTGTACACCATGAGTCATAGGCTCTGAAGAATCTGTAGAATCTCAATTAAGAAAGTGTCATGATTTTACTTATACTATCACATCTTCAAAACATGAGCTAAATGCTTCTCTTTTTAAAAATGATTTAGCAATTTTATATATGTGAGCACACCGTCACTCTCTTCAGACACACCAGAAGAGGGCATCAGATCCCATTACAGATGGTTGTGAGCCACCATGTGGTTTCTGGGAATTGAACTCAGGACCTCTGGAATGGCAGTCAGTGCTCTTAACCACTGAGCTACATCATCTGTTCTCTGTCACTATTTACCCACTCACATTGCTGTGGTTTTATGCAAGTGAAGGCAAGTAATACATACACATACCGCCGGCCTCTATTTGATGTCATTTATTTTCATATTTATCGATATTGTGTGTGTCAGTGGTTCCTTTACTCTTATCACCAACTAATGCTCCATTATACGTTGGATGGCTGTGTAATTCCATCCCCCTTACTGATAGACATGTGTCTCTAGTTTGCAGTGCTACAAACAAAGCTCCTAGGAGTGTTCTTGAATAAGTCTTTGCATGGACGTCTTAGGTAAGTATCCAGCAATGCAATGGTCATATGGTATGACAGGTCACATTTAACTTTTAAAAGTTACGGTGTGTGTAAGTTCACTTGTGTGTGTGCAGGTGCGGTTTGCCACAGAACCTGGTGTGGAGGTCAGAGGACCTCTTCCAACTTTGTTTCTCTCCGTCCACCTCCTGCGATATAGGCTCTTGTTCATCACTGTACATGTTCTCTAGCTGGCCTGTGAACTTCCTGGAATCCTCCTGTCTTCTGGTTTGCCACAGAAAGCCTATATTATAGCATGCCCTACCCCATTTGGGGTGAAGTGTGTTCTGGGGAATCCAAACTCAGGTCCCCATCTTACTTTCTGGGCCCTTTCCCAAGGCTACACTTCAAATAAGTTCTGAAGGGACTATCCTACTAGCAACCTTAGCAAAGATGTATGAACATTTCCATACATCCCTACCAACATGTAATGCGGTGCTGTATTTCAGGTCTTCGTCATTACAATGGAAATGTGCTACTTTCTGTTATTTGTTGTAAATATATATATATATATATATATATATCCAGAATAGGTACCTATGCTGCCAACACAACTAATAATATCAGCTCTAAAACTGGTGTTGTTAATTCTGTTATTAGAATTTTAGAATCATGTTGATATTTATCAATAACTTTTTGCCGTGAATATAATTGAAACTATTTCCTCCTAGCATTGATTTTGTGAAGAGTAGGTATTTTTTGACTTTTGTAAACTGTGATTGATCAGCTTGCTCCTCTTGTGATTGATGCTCCTGACTTTATTTCTACTTTTTAAACCCAACCCACAGTCACAAAAAAATCATATTTCCTTTTCTAGAAGTTTACAGTTTGAGGCTTTATACCCATGATCCAGTTTTAGTTAACCTTCCGTTTTTACCATCCTGTGCTCAGAAAACTTAAAGTATCTTCTCAATTCCCCTGTGATTTCTCCTTTGAATCTTTGGTTTTCTTGTTATATGTTGTTTAATTTTCATATTTTTTTTGAGTTTTCTATCTGTACTCATTTCTGCCCTTTGTCTAGTTTGGTTGCAGAAGATGCTCGGTACACTTGCCTGTCTGAAGCTCATTATTCTGCATGGACACATCTAATTGATAAGATCTGGTTACTTTGGATATCATCCTGTTCCCACTTAATTGCTTTTGCACCTTTGTCAAAATCACCCTTCCACCTTAGCAGACATTCACAGAACACTTTGCCCAGCAACATATCAAATACATTGTTCTCAAGAGTTAAAGAGACCCACAGAAACAAGCAACAGACAAACAGATAAAAAACTCAAAAATATGTGGAAATTAACCAACACACAACAGAATAACCAGTTGTTAAAAGGAGGAATCACAGGGGAATTGAAAAAGGACAAGTTTGGTGAGCACAGGAATGTGACACGCCAGAACATATAGGATGTCAAGGATCTGGTGACCTGTGGGCCACTGGCAGCTGTGAACAACTCCATTACAAAAGCAGGAAGATATCAATCGGTAACTGGCCTACACCCTGGATAACTGGGATAAGAGTTAACCAACCTAAGGGTAGCAGAAAGCCATCACCCCCAAAGCTCGAAGGACCCCGAGCAGACTGGATATATTATGTTCTTGGTCTCATCATGAGGGAATTTTATGTAGGGTCAAAAGACTAAGAAATATATAGCTGTTAGGTACAGAATAAAGCTGACATCTGTATGTCATTAATCACGGAATAAACTGTAGCTTGGAAGAACACAGGTTTAACACAATTTGACCTTAAAATTCTACATGTGGCGTTTCTACTCATGGATGCTCACGTTGAGTAGTTCATTATGTAACAAATTATTCAAAAAATATACATTTCAACAGTATGTGGTCAATGTTCCTCAGCATAACATTTTCACAAACAAACACACACACACACACACACACACACACACACACACACTTAAAAATCCTGCCCATATGTGGAATGTTTGAATCGAGGTTTACATGCAAGAAATTATTAGTTCTCATTGGGCTTCTGAGGAAACGAAACAAAGCAGTTTTCTGTGCTAGCTGATGCACCAATAAAGCTAAAGAGAAATCACAGGATAATCATGAAGTTTCTGTACGCTATAAGGTGCAGGTAAATTCAAAGCACACAAGACCTGAACACAAGGCTGGTGTTACATAATAAAACTCGGCTCTGTTCACTTACGTGTCGTCTCTTTCACAGATCACACAAAGCTTAGTTATGAGCACACATAGCCCACCTCTCTCCTGTTGCCTCATTCAAATGATGAACCAAGCTCAATTACAATGTGGTGCATCCCAGGACAGTTTGACACCCCAACATCTCTGGTGTGGGCACTGTACTCATTTTGAATGGTATTGGCCTTTAAAGGACAGCAGTTGTTCAAAGTGATTTACCACAGAAGCTGAAAAGGAGAGGACCACGGCCTTTTCCTCTGGAAGAATCTAGAGCCAGGTGTAGAAGTGGGTTGGAGTGCAGGCTGCTCTTGAGGTTTTAAACTTCTCAGTGCTACAGGGATGTATCACTTCAATAGAGAAGTTCAAAACATTTGTTAGTGGAAGATGAAGAGGACAGGCAGAAACACCAAGACACCAGTGACAGATTTGCAGCAAGATTGTGAGTTCCACACCAACTAACATAGACAGAACCATAACAGATCATTTAAGGGGTTGTTATGAAGAGGGAGAATGTCCTTGAAGAAGCCACGAGGAGTAAGGTTTCCAGTGCGGTGAAACAGAAAATGGAGGTTTGAAATTCAGATTTCCTTAGTTCTTCTTCTCTATTTCTTTTACCTTCTCTGTTTCCTAATTTATTGAGATCATAAATATCTTTTCCACTGATTCTCTTATTCAAAACACAGTATTATTTGGACAATGGCTCCAGATATTTGGTTTTCTAATTCCGTCTCCTAACTTCATGTTTTATAATCAGTGGGGACGCAGTGACTGAGGATTTGGTGACTTCTAATTGGAATTCAGTATGTATCTGCAGCATCGAATGTATCATTAAAGTATTCAGCTACAATGAAATTTCTGGCATGATTGCCACGCAAGCAATGATAGCTGCCAGTTGCCAAGTATTAGAAATTACTGCAGACTCCCCAAGTTCCAGCCTGAGTTACTGTGAATTCCATCCTTTGCAGGTGTCCTTTGGTTTCCTCTCCTGTAATCTGTTCTGCTGAAACCTGACCCTGCAATCAGTGCACAGACTGGGTTTTCCACAAGCAACACCCAGAATTAGCAGTGCCTAAGCCCTTTCTGGACAATAAAAGTCATTGCGGGACTGAGTCCACTGGACACAGGTTTATGCATAATTGTATGATCACCAGAGATTTAAAAATCTTTCTCTCTCATACATTAGGGAATTAAAAGTATACTTCACATGATTTTATGGCTACCAATCACTTCTGCTAGTAATGGAAAGGTCAGTGGTGTGAATCTCTCTCTCTCTCTCTCTCTCTCTCTCTCTCTCTCTCTCTCTCTCTGTCTGTCTCTGTCTCTTTCTCCTCTTTTTCTGTATCTGTCTCTGTCTCTCTGTCTCTTTGTCTCTCTCTTCCTCTCTCTGTTTCTTTCTCCTCTTTTTCTGTCTCTGTCTCTGTCTTTGTCTCTCTCTCCTCTTTTTCTGTCTCTGTCTATGTCTCTCTCTCTCTGTCTCTTTCTCCTCTTTTTCTGTCTCTGTCTCTCTCTCCTCTCTCCCCCTCCTTCATTTTTTCTTTTGTTCTTCTGAGATTCATGTATTTTGACTTTGTGAGTGTTTGCATCACATTTATGCCTGGTGTCTGTGGAGGTCAGAAGATGGTGTCAAAGCTCCTGAAACTGGAATTACAAAGTAACTGTGGGTTAAGTTTGGAGTGTTTAACCCATGTCTTCTTCAAAAGCAACAAGAATTCTACTGCGGAGCCATCTCTCCAGCCACAGTGAATCATCTTAGTGCATTGACTACAGGGTTTCACAGGACACAAAACTTGTATACAGAAAATCCATTGCAACTTTCTGATTCTTACTAGATAAAACAACAGCAACAACAACACCCCCCATTTCCCCCTGAAAACAAAGCAAATGAGAACTACAGCAAAAAGGATGTCTTTTTATTACTTATTAAAAAAATAGAAAAGACTCAGCCCTATCCAAAAAGCCAAAGGGGTTTAATTATTTTGTTGTTGTTGCTGCCATTTTGTGTGATGCAAATGCAAAGCATACAAAGTGTACTAGACAAAAGTTTTAACTCAGCATGAGTGCAGTACTTAACCATGTATGTCCTTCATCAGACACAGAGAAATGACAAATATGTGACACCCAAGAGTCCATGGGAAAAACGACTATATTTGATGGTAGACATTAAAATCCTTTGCTTCTGCTGATGTGACTCATGAAGGAAATGCCTGATTATATTTCTTTCAGTAATGACAATATTTGACACCTGTATGGTAGGATATTTTTAATATGTTTTGGTGATATAAATACAGAAAATCAGTGGATCTTTAGGTGTTACTGCTATGCTGGAATTAGTAAGGCAGACTAAGGCAGGCATGTGTGGCATATCCAGTGCAGCCAAACTGAATGCATGCATAACGAATCTTGTCACAACTCGTGATTTTAAGAATCCGAGGACACCAATGTTTATGCAGAATCAAACATTTTAAGAAACACGAGCCTATAATAAGGCCACAGTGAAAAAGCTTTTTTTTTTCCTTGTAGGAAATTATAGTAATTTTTCCTTATTGTCCGCTTGTGATATTTTGGTACTGTAAAACTATTATTACAGGTTTCAGAAGACCACCCTCTTGGATGACATTTGAATTCGTTACTAGGGCAAATCAGGGGACAGTTGTTGAACCCGAAATGCGGAGGGGTGCGTATGTTTTGGGTTCAGAATATGTACATGAAGTGTTATCTGTCTGACTTTCATACTGAAATGCCCAAAATGGAATTTGAAGAAAAGTAGACACAGTGGTTACAGAAAGAAAGAAAGAAAGAAAGAGAGCAATGGTGTGTACAGGCTTAGGAACGCAGACCACAGCTAGGTCTTGTTTTAAGACTATGAACCCAGATGTGGGCTGGACAAATGACTCAGTGGCTTTTCTAGGGGACCTCAGTTTTGTTTCTAACATTTATTTATGTGGCTCACAACCCTATAAGTTGTTCTTCTGGCCTCCTTGGGCAATTTTATATATGTAGCACAAATGCACATGGCTACACACACACACACACACACACACACACACACACACACAAACACATCCACATAAATAAAAAATAATATTTTTAGACACTAAAGAAACCCATAAATGTACCATCTGAAAATAGAATCTATAACATCAGGAAATGAGAATAAAAAAGTAGAAGAATCTAGAACATTACTATTAAGTTCAAAGACCAAAGGCATTTATCAGGAATGTCTGCATTTCCCGCAGGAAGTTGGAGGCTCCCAGAAGAAAGTTCTTGCCTAGGCTTTATGTAATTTGTTATGCCACGTTAAGTTAACATCTCTGAAGACCTGCTCTTTTTTTTTTGGACGGAAATGGAAGAAGGGTGGATTTAGGGGAGAGGAGCCCTGTGAGGAGGTAGGTAGGAACATTTACAGTCTGAATGTGATGTATATAAAGCACAAAAATTAAAATAAAAATAAATGAACGTGGATTAGTCATATGCTACTGAAAACAAAACAACACCATGGGGGATACAGAATGCGAAGGGATGGATCCTAGAATCGAAATTAGAAAACAATGATCTAAAATTTAGTCCCTGAATTATGAGCAAATGTGTTGTTATTATTTAACTTATTGCTATAGATTGTGTATCTGCCAACATAAAGCTGGACATTCCTTATTCACAGATGGGAGCTGAAGTCAGCCCGGGATTCCTCTTCAGGCTGGTGGAACAATTGTTACTCACACTGCCATGAGAGGGTTCAGGACAGCCAAGGCTCAGCTTTGAGTATATGTCTTAGTATTCTACTCATGGTGGATTTGAAACAACCAAGCCCTCACGTTCCTGCTCAGAGGGACCAATAGGCCGCTTCAAACTGCAGTGTGGGTGTTTCAAAAAGGTATGGGTGAGTCTTTTGGTTGATGCTTGAGGCATTTTGTATGGGAGATTCTACTGATCTCCTGGCCTTCCATGATACCAGTCCCTTCTCATCTCAAGCAGAGCAGGGATGCAACTATCTCAATTAGATGGACATTGTTAATGATTGCTCTGCACTTCAGTGAGGGGATATATATCTACTATCCTGAACATCTCAGGCTGGCCTTGAACTCACTGTGAAGTCAAGGATTCAAGGCTAATCTTGAATATTTTCTCTTCCCAGTTTATCTACCAGGTCAGGGATTATAGGCGTGTACCACCACACCTGGTTTGTGTAGATCTGGGACAGAATTCAAAGCTTTGTGTATGTTATACAAGCACTCTACAAACTGAGTCACATTCCCTGGATGGTAGACCTGCATGTTAGCTATTAGATGTCTGTATATCTGGGACTCTATGAAGATGCTACAAAATTTCCACTGTATGATGAGAGTCTGTGGCATTGCCTTAAGAGTGATTTTCTGCATCCCGAGACATCTTCCAGAGAAATTGTGAAAACATGCCAGGGGTGATTAGTATATTCCTGCAATGCCAGCCCTGGGGAGACTGAGGTATGACTGGGCAGGCTATACTGGGTATTATTCAGCTCCCACACACACCATATTTGTATAATCCTGTCAAATTTCTCAGTTGTTGGATTTAGACAAATTGAGCTTTTGACATATTTTTCTGTCAAAACTCTTTTAGCATTTGTTTTTAGAACAGATAGCAAAGACACTCTCCAGCTTTGCAGAATAAGAAAAACACACAGGGAGCCATGAACAAAATATTGTTTCCAAGGCCCACATCTAGGATTTGCTAATGATGTCAGAACAGCCCTGGATATTAACCACATTTCAGTAAAAATGAGTCAGCGCTGTAGAATAAGGCTGCATTGTACTCGCAGTTATCTGATTGGGATGATGAAGTATGGCGAGCTGGAAATGGAGGTGGTAGGGAGAGGTGCCTAAGTTCACAAAAGCTTTTGAGAGATACAGTTGCCAACAGAAGGAAGGCCTAGGTATCCATGCGATTCCCACAGTTATATTCTCCCCCAGCACCCTTTGTGCAAGGTGTGCGATTCAAACTGATTATTTTGGAGAGGGAAGAACTGATTCTCCAAAAAGTAGTATAATTTGCACAACATCTGAACATTCATATGCCCGTTCAGTCAAAGTGTTTGGTGCTGGTTTGTACTTGGTTTCAGTTTCCATGTGCCTTTTAACGCATTATATCTGTGTAGCCAAAGGTCTAGAGAGAGTTCCTGAGGCTCAGCCTTCGCTTTTCAGCCTCAAGTTGCTACAGAAACATTTCAAAGAGTAAAGAGTTTACCTTCCAGGTCTCTGAGTTCTTATCTCTATTCCAACCTCAGGTCTTCCACTTCCTTTTCATATTGGAATGCATGGTAATGTTTTATTTGCAAAAAGACGCCCCTGCCTAAAACGTTTGAAAAAAAATAGTCATAATTTTCTGTAGGGAATCTACCTTTTCAAAAGACAATTGTTTTCCTTGTTAGAGCAAGAAAAAAAAATCTCCTATTTTAATAAGTATAGTCATCTTATAGCAAATCAAAAAATTCACAGACACATATGCTCAGAATTTTTTATTCTAGTCAGTAAAATATAATTTCTTTAGGCTAGGGGAAAGTAAAACATTCAGAAGCTACATACCTGGAGCAGCTGTTGTGGTGGCGAATGCTCATGATCCCCGCACTCTGGAGTTCCAGGTCAACCTGGATTACATAGGGAGGCCCTTTCTAAAATTAATTAACTAGCAAATAAAAAGCGAAAAGAAATCACTTTACCCAGCCTCAAAGCATCTACTGGGGGATGCCTGTGAAATACATGTCACATCATTCAGCATTTGTCACATTACTGGTGGCACAACTGACTTATTTGTCTGTCTGTCTATCTGTCTGTCTGTCTGTCTGTCTATCTATCTATCTACCTATCTAATTATTTAAGTAAGAATAAAGATCAGGTTAGCCATACTGCACAGTGCTGTTCAAATAGGTCATCTTGACAACAGTGGCTGGATCAGATGAGGCAGAGAGACCAGGAATTCCTCATGTGGACTGGCCACTCATTAACCAAGACTTGAAAACCCTCTTGGAAGAGAGATTACTACAGTTTCCTGCATTGACTCTAGAACAGCAACCCACACACTTGTCTTCCAAAAACAATCTTTGGGAAATTAATCATGCAACCAGTTTCTCTGAGCTTTGGTAAGCCATCCTTAATATGCAAAACAGGAAAATAAGTCAATGATATATTTAAAGCAGATATGTGCTTCACCAAAAACTAAAATGATTAATTTTTGAACAAGAATCAAGTTGGACAAGAGCCTTTTTAATTTTGGAGACTTTTTTTTTTTTTTTTTATTTTGCGGCAAGCCCTGGAAATAAAAGATGACAAGTGAATGAGCTGGAAATTACTAGAATAACTATGCAACTTTGAACTGAGCATCATAAATTGTAGATACTTGTTAAAATGCATACTACAGTTTCGACAAAGCAATACTAATGGGCGTAATAAATCTTACACTAGACCACTCAAGTATCTAAAACAAGCACAAGACCAACCAAAGAAAATATTTCAAATGAGCAGTGCTAAATGAATCAAGCCCTTTTTGGGTAAGCTGGGTCTCCGGTTCTCATGGCTGGGAGCGTTCCAGATGGGTTTTGCATGTGTTCAGATGTGTTTGTGCATACTAGTAATGGAGCAAAAAGCAATAATGAGATAGGGCATTTAGGTTGGAATAGGCATTCTAAATCTGTTTGACCCAATGATATGAGGGAGAAAATTAGTTGGATGTTTTCAAAACTGAACACTAAACTAGAAAGGGATTGTAGAATGACTGGTATTTCACCACAAATTTGTACACACACACATGCACATACACACATGCACACACACATGCACACACACAATTTTGTACACACACTCCATTTTTTTATAAAGTCAATTAATGCAGTATTAGTAAAAGGTTTAAAATATATGGTTACAAAGTGTATGAAAATTATTAGTATTTGTAAGCATGTATATTATGCATTATGAGCAAACTCTTGGACTAGTGAAGAACCAAGTCTTTTATGTGTAAAATGTGGTTATTTGTTCTCACAGGATGCCCCACTTGTTCTCACTGATCACCTTGTGGGAGAGGAACCATGAGAGCTTTCAAAATACTACAGCAGGTCCTAAAGCTAAATCGTGCATAGCTTCTTGGCAGCATTTCCAAAGTTGCCCGGAGCAAGGGGCATTTGTTTTGTTTGCCCCTCCTCACCAGCCCAAAGGAATGGCTGTTTCCATCCCCTTAAGCCAATTTCAGCTATCCCCTACACCCCACCCCTATAACCCCACACAGGTGATGAGAAATCTGGCGCTGTTCGCCCGGGAGTTCTATAGAGTTGGCAGGCTTGGATGCTCTTTTGAAAGTGTGCATGTAAGGGGTGGGGGTGTAGAATGCATGGGTAGAACTCAGGATGCTGAAAGATTTAGAGAAAGAGGGGAAATGCCTTTGCTAACTCAATCATTTTCTGCTGACATTTCCTGCCTTGGGGAAAAGGCGTGTGTTTCTGTGATTCTTTTTGCTATTAACCTTCAAGATGATTCAAACGTGGCTTTGCTTTTTCACTAGATGGGGCTCAATGAGCCACATTTCCCTGTGTCTCTCTGGAGAACCCTGACTGTTTCCAGAGCTGACAGAAAAGCAAAGCCAACAATGGTTTATCCCAGAGGCTCCCACACTAGGTCTTACTTTCAAAAGCCAAGAAAGAAGTATTTGTTTTGCATGTTTTTCTTGACCACAGTTTAGGGTCCAACCCTAAGATTCAGATTCTCAGTATTACTACCCAGAAATCCACATTTAGGTGGATTTTTTATTTATTTATTTATTTTTATTAAATCCATTTTATTTACATTTCAGATGTTAAACTCCTCTCTGGGTTTCCACTGCATAAATCCCATATCCCAAGCCCCTCCCCCTGCCTCTATAAGGGTGCCCCCACCTTCTCACATCTTCCTACCTCCCAGTGCTGGCACTCCCCTACACTGGGGCATCAAGCCTCAGCAGGACCAAGGGCTACCCAACAAAACCCTACTCTGCTACATGTGCAGCTGGAGCCAAGGGTTCACCCATTTCTACTCTTTAGATAGTGGTTTAATCGCTGGGAGCTCTGGTTGTTGGTATTGTTGTTCTTATGGGGTTGTAAACCCCTTCATCTTCTTCAATCCTTCCTCTAAGTCTTCCATTGGTGGCCCCATTCTCAGTCCAATGGTTGAATGTCATCACACTTCAAAGTTCCAGCCCTATCCCCCCCCTCCCAAGTAATATACAATTGCCAAGAGATGGCTCAGCTGATCAAGTGATGGGGTGCTGCACACGGATCTGAGTTCTAATCCATGTAGAAAACACACAGAGGTATGAGGAGTCCCAGAAGTGTAGAAGTGGAGCCAGGCTTAACCTGGAGTTCACTGGTTCATAACCTAGCCTGTTTGCCAAATTCTAGGCTAACGAGAAACCATGTCTCTGACCTCCACACGACGCACAAACACACCACACACACTCACTCACACACAAACACACACATACACACACACCTGTGCACACATGAACACACACGTGTGCAAGTATACACACAAAGAGTATAACTCCCAGGTTAATTCAGCAGAGATCCACTCGGTAGTTAACCTTCAGGAGTAGAACCTCTTAGAAGAAACGGATCCTAGCCTCTTCTCTGACATACACACAGTCGCTGCAGGATCTTTTTTTCTGCTATGCTCCCCAGAGAAGAGAACTAACCACACAGGGACTTGAGGACCACAGCAGAGACCCTTATGATACACTTCCCTGTGGCATCCCCTCCAAATCTTGCTAGTTCATTAACCATGACACAGAGTGCACCCAGTAAACATTTGCTGTTGACTAATGACTTGTTGATTCTAGAACATGGGCAAGGGTTTCTAAGACACTGTGTGCATATGCCATTAATCTCACCACTGGGTGCTCAAGAGAAAAAGCAAAGTCACTGGTTCTGTGTAAGGTAGACGATGACATCGGTGAGTTAATAGAATTCTTAGTTCTGGGATGTGTGCTGACCTGTCCTAAAGGGGGCTTGTGGGAACGAACAGAAACAAAACCCTAGACTAACAAGCTGTCCTGTGAAGTTGAACAAGCCCTGCAAGGTTTCACTCTGTCACATGACTGAAATCCACTTAGTTTCATCAGAGAACCCCATACAAATATCATAAGCCCATCTTGATTTGAATTTGAAACTGATTTTTTTTTTTAACAAAGGTGTAATTCTGTGAAGTAAAACCTTTTTGTGGAGCTAACCTTGATTGCCCTCTGCCCAACACACTTAGGAACATTCAAAACAGCAGTAGATATCATTTGTTAAATAAAAAATATTTTATTCTTCTTTAGGGCTTTAGGGTAAGAAAGGTGTTCAAAAGTTTCTGCTTTCATGAAGATGTCACAATGCTTCACATTGGTTTTATTAATGTCTGAGGTGTTTCAACTAAATAAAAACAGACATTTAAGGCTTTTGTAATATGAAGGTACTATTTTAAACAGCAAGAATTCCATGAGATTTCATGTAATATAACCAGGGATATCATTCTTATCTCTTTGTTGGGAAGTTACACAGGGGGACATATGAATTCAGTGGTGTTTTACATTATTTTCATGATCAAAGCAAAATTTCATATTTTAAAAACATGTATAAATGTTGCTCATTAATTCACAAAACAACACATAAATTTATTGTGAAATCCTCTGCGGATCACTCATGTAATATCTTACTAGCCCAGTGGAGTTTGTGGCCTTCTTTGTGCCCATTAATCTAGATTCTGAACCAAAAGTATAAGAAAGATTTCTCCAGTGTTGTGGGATCATGAAAATCTTGAAGGACAGCAGAGGTGATAGGCTTCTTGTATAATTCTTATGACTACCTTGTGCATACACAAGGAGACAGCGCATAGACCACAATCTGTGGGGGCAACAGCAGACATCAGTCACAGACTTACCACCTCATCTGTCACAGATATTTTATTGCTATTTTCAGAAAAAGCCACAGAACCCTATGTACATTTGCATCAATCCAAATCACTGTGAGATTCAATTTATATTTCAGACATGTTAATTGGAAACAGTTTGTACAATAGTCATTGAAATGATACATTGTATCAATATTTTTAATAAGGATTTGGGGACTGGTCCTAGCCTGCTCCTGAGAACTAAATTTTACTTCATACTTTGTATGCACGGTACCAGTGTACAGACAGGAAAAGCTTAAGGAAACTACTGTGGTGTACAACTGGGTCCAATCTGCCCAAGAACTGAGGCCAATAGATCTCTTGAGCACTAAAGTTCAAGCTCAAACTTAACTCAGCAAGACTTTGTCTCAAAAGTAGACAACAAAAGAAAAGAAAGAAATTAAGAAAGAGAAAAAAGACTAAGGAATCTGTGACATGTTATCTCATAGATTTACAATAGATGTATGCCGAAGTTATGAAATACAGAGGTGACGTTTATCTTTACTAACATAGATATAATATTAAAGGAAGTAGATAAGACAGAGATCCCCTGATAACTTTAGAATTGGCTGGTGTCTAATAGTTGCGTGTATTGTTTTGGGTACTTCAAAGACACAATAACTTAGCATCAAAATAATAAATAAGAGGCTTTCAATTTGAGATTCAATGCATTTGAAGTTTTATGTATGTGGGTATGAGTCAGAAACCATGTAGGGGACTAAAATTTTAATTTAACTTCAGGAATATGGTAGGGTTGTAAACACATGTGTTCAGTAGGACTAAGACAGTTTTGAGTCTAGTTGTGTTAGCTAGACTATCAGTGAAATGGAAGCACATATTAAACCACCAGCCTCACGATGGAGATTAAATGTAATTATATGATATTCATTTTCCAATTTGTCTTTATTTATTGTAGTCACTGTCTTCAATGGCACACTCAATAGTTTACTCATGACTTAGTCCTCAATCATGAACTATTTGGATATCTATTTTGGCAAGGATGTCTGATAACTCGGTTCCCCCAAAGGAGATACAAAAGTCAATATGTACCTAAAAAATATTCAACATCCTTGAGTATTATGAAAATGTAAATCAAGACTGCAAGCCCCACGTAAATGAAAGACACTGGTTCAAATTAGTAATGACCCTGAACCTGTCCTAGTCTCTACCTACATGTATGTACATACATGCTGGCCACATGCATGGACCTTGAAGTGTCAGTGGGGCTCATACCATCCTTGAACTTGCAATCTTCCTGCCTCTAACTAGAAGGGGATAAAATGTGAGTGGAGTAACATCTGAGTGTGAGCTCAGTGGTCCTGACTTGTGTTGTTTCTTTGCTTATTTGGTGGATTTTATTTTGAGATGGGTTTCATGTAGCCCAGGCTGGCCTCCAAGTAGTTACATAGCTGAGACTTGTCTTGGTGCTAGACCTTCCATCTTTCAACTTCCCAAGTGCTGGTATTACACACATGTGCCACCTCACCTGACTTGTCTCCTTGGACTTTAAGGTGTCTCAGAGTTACTGTGGAGGTGTGGGCTATGCAAGATTGTAAGCACAGACGTTTGAATAGAGAATGGGTTTGGTCTTCCTGGTCGTATGCCATGGATAATGAATTTCTCTGGAGGAGCATAACAGAAGCTACATTCCCAGGAGGAGTAGGAGCTGAATCACTTTCTGTGACCTTCTTCAGATGGGATCTCTCATGTGGTCACTTCCCAAGGTAACAGGCCAATGCTGCTCCCTCCTGTAGCCCAGCACTGCACCTTCAGACAGGTGAGCTGGGCTCGGTGGCCACCCGAGGCTCTGCCTTTAAGATTCTATTCTGTAGTGCGAGCATACTAGTATCCACATCCTTTAGTCTTCTGCTTAGAATCTTGGGAGACTGACAAAATGCCAAGATACTAATGATATAAAATCAAACAAAAGGGTGGACACAGCTCAGAGAGAAGTCAGAAATTCAAAGAATGTAAAATAAAAACAAAAAGAAGAAAAAAATAAAATTTATTCCATAATAAAGTTGTGACTAAGCATTGAATAAAATTAATGTCCTTAAACATTCTTGTAGGAAAAAGAGCAATCTGTAAGTATAGCTCAAAATATAAGATTTCATACTTAAACAATATAAATTCATCCTAAATTTCTCATTATCCATCACCGTATTTTATAGTTATTGGTAGAGAATAATTTTAGAATGCTCTTATTATTATATGTTCATCAGTGAAAATCATTACTTCTTAGTATTATAATGTTTATGAATGTGTAGTATTTATGAATATAAAATATTATAAATATTTCAATATTAATGTTTAAAGTCTCTAATCAGAATGTTTTATTTCCTGAAGATTTCAAGTAGCTATGCATGATTTCTATTTGGAACAAAATCAGAAGGTTTCATTTTGACTTGTTTTTTTAAAAATTATTTAGCAATGTGACCCCTGTCATAACTGCTACACCTAGAACTTTTATATTTCAGCCAGTTTTAATAGGCCAAGTCAAGACGATGTTTATGGGTTTAGATTACAAAGAGTTTGAATTTTAAGAATCCAGTTTACAAAAGGTTGTTCTTATTATAAATGGTCTCTTTCATTCTGCAAATATTTGTTGAGTATCAATTGCCAGTCAGTGCTCTGTGTACTCTAGATGCTTCAATGAACCCAGCACAGAAGGATGTGTTCTCTGAGACTCAGATTCTAGTAGGGAGAGATATAAGTAATATAACAAGGAAATGGCATGTATGTAAGGAAATGATAAGGACTGTAGATAAATTAAAATAATCAGTTTCAGAGAGGGGATTTGGTAGACTGTGGCAGAGAAGATGATGGAGAAGGTAGCTTGTTCCCTAGGGTGGACAGGATTGGCTCCACTGACCTTATCATGTACAAAGACTTAAGTGGTCCATGAGGGTATTCATGACTACAGCAGTCAACATGGAGGAAAAAGGAAATTTATATAGGGTGTCCAGAATATGTTCACATGGTGGGCCTTGGACTTAGTTCAGCCACTACGAATCATAATCTGAAACCTTCCTTTTCCAGAGGGGAAAAAAAATCCAGGCAGGCCAAGGTCATGTGATTCTCCAGGATTACATGTCTACTTAAAGCTAGATAATAGGTCTGAAACTTAGGTTTCACAGCTCTTGTTCTGTATCTCCTATAATTTATCTTTAACAACTGCATCTAATTGTCTTTGACAACCATCAATAGTGACTTGTTAGTTGCTATGCAACACTCTATATTTGATGTATATAATGAGTGGTTTCAACAACCACCAGACTGTTGTCTTAAGGCACTTAAACATAGACGAAGACTTAGCATTAAAGTGATATGTGAATTTTGATAGTGAAGAATTGAATAGTAAGACGCTTAACACTTAAGCCTCAATGAATTTGAGACTTTGTTATGATTTAATTCGAAGGGTCAGTGGTATTGATGGCCAACCATGAGATGAAAGTGTCAGCTAAGACTCACATGTGAGGTTACCCATGAGCCACTGAATGCATGGGGGTACAGAACTTTATCTCTGCCCTCAAGAAAGGCGCAAGCTCAGGAGCCACCTTACACCACTGCAGACGGGCAGGCACGGCGTTCTGCACACAATGTGGAGTTAACCTTATTGAGACCTTCACATCGGGCTATGAGGATGCTGAGCTCCAATGTGTAAAGAGTTATGAAAAACAGAGACATGTTTTTAGTAGAAAAAGGGGTGGTTATAGAGGGTTGACAATTAGGAAGAAGCGTTTCAGTGACATAAAACAGGAACAGTGTTTACAACCCCAGGTAATAGACCACTGCAACTAAAACCTGCTATTTCCAAATCTCTACTGAAGCAGATCCAAAGGTGGCATTGGGAAGGCAGACAGCAAAAGCCAAGCCCTGGAACTAAGAGAAGTCGGTGTCTTGAGACCATGGGTGTACAGGCCAGCATTTCTCTTGTGACAAACATCTAAAGTGAGCTGCCTAGGGAGAATGCTTTATTTGGGCTCATGGCTTAAAATTTTTCAGGCTCAAGTCTATTGGCTTCCTCACTCTTTTGCCTGGGCCAAGGCATCAACACCGAGCGAGAAAGTACAACAGTACAAATGCTCACCTTGTGTTGGCAGGAAACAGAGATCAAGAGCAAGCCTACAGAGTGAACCGCCCTCTCCTTCTACTTCTGCTCCATCTGAGTCTTTAGTCTACTGAGTTGCATCACTGATATTTGGGTTGTTTTCTCCACTCAGGTTCCCACATGTCAGTAATACGGGGAAATGCCCTTCAAGGTCCACTAAACAATATGCTCTGCAGGGTCTCCTGGGCATCACTCAACCTAATCAAAGTAGTACCAGTCAGCATCATTGGACAGTGACAAGAAAGGTGAGGAGGAATGAAAAAGCACAGCACAAAAGACTAGCCAAGTCTAGCATTGTCATACTGTCAGCCAAATATAATACTGTCAGGTGACCCTTCAATCTTCTCAAAATTGTCACAAGAAAGGACCATGTTGTGATAGAAAACAACAAAGGCATAAAATTCCCTTTAGTGCACTTGTCCAGGTTTGATGCTGTCCTTAACTCAGAAAGGAGTCCTTCTTCATTACCCAGACCCTCTTCTAGGAACTCAGAAGTGGCAGCATGTCTAAGAATGAGTGTCTTTGCTTTTGTTTGCTATACGTAAGTGCTGTTATCACTGGAAGGAGTTTCTCAAAAGGTAATTTGGCGCCCACCTTTTTGTGAAGGCTGGGTAGAGAGGGTCTGTTAAATATTGTCAGTTAAAGAAGAAAGACAAAATATAAATTGTGTCCTCAAGGAATTATGAAAGAGTCATTAAGCATTTGCTTTCAATTAAAAAAAAAATGACCTAATGATATAGACTGTTTTACTTTGGTCACTACATTGAATTATTAGTATTTTACCAATTAGTGTTGCCCAGAGAAACAGAATCAAATTACATTAGAGAAAGAGAAATAAGAGAGGACAGAAAAAGATTGTTAATTGATAGCTAACTAGTTAGATGATAGATATAGATACATTGATAGATAAATAGATAGATAGATAGATAGATAGATATACAGACAGACAGACAGACAGATAGATAAACAGATATATAGAAGACTGATATAGATAAATAGAATACAAGGATCAGTCTACTTGTTTATATTCTGAGAAGTACCCCTATCTGCTTTCTGCAAGATTAAGACTTTAGAAAACCATGATTTAATTCAGTCTGACTTCAAAAGTCATGAAGAGATGGGATGCCCTATCTCAGTACAGGCAGTGGAATGAGAAGGGGGGGGGGAGAGAGAGGGGATTTTCTATTTCTAAGTTCTTCCCTATCCCACATTAAAGAAAGCAACCTTTAAAGTGCATAAATTCAAATGTTGACATCACACAGAAATATCCTCACAGTGTACTCAGAAACAATCTTCAACCTGTACACCAATTTGACACGTAGAAGCAACGTGTGTTGCCCACACTGTCATTAAATTGCAGAAAGGACGACTTTAGGCAATCTGTATTAACATGCTGTTAGCTAGAATTTGGTTCAAAAATTTTTGCTAAGGTTGATGGATATTTTTTTACTTATTTTACACTTGTAATCTCCAGATTCCATACTTTTTGGACCCTGGAGACACTGGTATTTATAATGAAATCTTCTGAATTTTTTATTTTGATAAACACAGTATTTTCTTCAGTAACAATGCCTAGAGAGGTACACCTTCCACACCCACCTTGAAGCGTCTACCAATCAGAATGGCCTACATGAATTCTGTTGGTCACAAGCTTCTGAGAAAGCCATTAGAGGGTTGCTGTGCCTTCGGATAAAGTCTAGGAAACTTTCTGGGAATGCCAAACAGGGCAGACAGTTCATCCCCTGGAAGAGATAATGTTAAGTTCTGAAGCTACATGAGCATTGTGTTCATACAAAGAACTATCTCAAGACCTACTGTTGTTGCATGCCTTTGAGTTATAGGTGAAAACACACACCTATGAAAGAACAAGACCATTTTTTAAAGGAGTTTGCAGTCAGTGTGCTCTTGTGATCTCAGCGATCCTTGTACTGTTGTACACTCAGATGCACCAGCGTTGCTTTATCTAACACATTACTGCCAACATGTTTACCTCTCTTTTTTTTTTTTTTTTTGAGTTTCCAGGATAATTTTAAAATAAGTTTACCTAAGTTGTATTTTTTATTGGAGGGGGTGATTAAAAATTCCAGGGGCCATGATTTCTCAGTCAAACTGTCATTTAACCTTTGGTTGTCTCCCCAGCACTGTTTGCTCACACTGAAAAGCTCATTGCTTTAGGAATGCCGTGGCTTCTAGCCACACCGTGTAAACGAGGCTAAGCGTGTTGCAAAAGCTATTGCGTGTTGTCCTTGTTCTGCATCTTTATTCCTGTGCGAACCGAGCCAAGGCCAGGCCATGGAGCACCACAGGCAAAGATCCAAACCGAAGATTTACCTCCATGTCCACTAATGTAGGCCTTCGACTGTCTCTCAGCGTGAATCATCCACATCAGTAACAAGCAACCCATAATAGGCAACTCCTCTGGATGTCCATGATTACTATCTTTGACCCAGCCTAAACACAGGATCATCATTCTGTATTGCTTTTAAAAATCTACCATGGACAAACTGTCACACACACACACAAAAAAAAACCCAACTATTGAAGTGCAGCTAGGGACAATGAAGACAAAGTTACCCTGTAAAGATAAAGACAAAAGTCCGCTATAAAAAATGTTTAATATGACTCAAATGTTTCTAATAAAACACGTAAAATGATAACAATGTTTTAATTTGAAATTCAGCTTAACTAGGCTCCCTGTTTTTATTTGGTGGACAAAATGTATGACGGTCCCCTCACCCCACACCCACCCCTACCTTCAGCTGAAACAAAATTAGGAGCCGGTTTAGTTCTGATTTGGGAGATTAAAAACACAGTTCTGAGCTGTGGCTGCTGACCATGCATGCCTGCTTCAACCCAGTGGGCAGCTTTGCAGCAGACCTCCCGCTACTGATGCCATCTGATGGCCTGTATAAGGCCCTTGTTAGTCAGCAGGTATGACTGAGTTCCAGCGTCTCCCGGGCATTGTCTGGAATAAAATCGCCTACTGTCTTCTCAGCTGAAAGGGAACCTTTTTCTTCATGATTACCCAATCTCTGGAAGCATCCAGTGGCCACTTCCTACGCTTTATGACAGTCAGCACACAGTACGTTTTGTTCTAACAGGTGTACGGGGACGTATCTAATTACTTATTATAGACACTTAATTTTCAGGACATTAAAAGAGTCTGTTCCTGCCTTAATGTGAACTAAGAAATTTTTTTTTCTTTTGGTCCTTAAAATGAGGGATCTTGCTGCAAATGTTGGTTTACCACACCCAGCACATTCTCTTTCTCCTGCATATTTTAACAGAAAGGAAGTGCCATGCACTGAGGGCATTGTGTAACCGAATGAAAGCAACCAGCTCTTTGCTTATTTGATTAGATGGCAAAGTTGTACTTGTTATATGCTATTGTGTGAGTGAAAACCAGTTACTTTGTGAGATTATTCGCAGAATTAAAAATATCCCTCTCCATTTGGGTGGCAGGATGCTTATTTAAATTTTTTTTTTATCATGAAAACAGCTTCTACTTTCTCTCTGTAGAATTTTAATGAAATAGATGTCCACAAAATTATATTATAAAGTAGCATGTAAACTACTATCCCAACATCTGTCTCCAGAGGTGGGGGCTAATTCCGGTCAGAGACTCTACAATCAGAAAGCATTTGTCATGCGGACGCTAGCCTCATTCTGTCTCCCTATGGACAGCAAATGGGTGGCTGAGCGCTGACCAGTTACGAGCTGGGTGAGTTCTGCTCTTATAGAACTTATACATGAAATGACAGGGATGCACTTTGCATTGCCAGCTGTGTGTTTAAGTCGTTGACTTAACCCCATGTGCCCTTCCAACTCAGTAGTAAAATTATGTTTAATTTAGGCGATTACACGCTCAGATACTGTGTTTAAAATTACATTAATAACAAAAGTTTACATGGGAGAATTGTGCGTGGAATAGTTAAGTCCCCGTGTACTCTGCCTGTTTCCTTATGATGCAGGAAAGTCAAATATTGTGAATTCTTGTTCATCCTTTGAATGACATTATTTTTTAATTATTTTTTTAATTGAACAACTTTATTTTAAAAAACAAAGATAAATGTACAGATTTTAAGCATTTTTGCATAAAAGTATATGAATACATTTTTGTCAGTACTTGATTTTTTTAAAGGTTTGATAGTATGCATTAAAATCTTACTACTTACAATGAGCATAAAGTACATGTAAAACAGGATGTAACGTGGAATTAGTCAAAGTTTTCTTAAGCATAATGGTTTTTCATTTTCTTTTCTTTTTTTTTTTTTTTTTGGCCTTTGTTTTTTCTTGAACTTTATATAGTCTGTGAATTGTTTCAGGGGTGTTCAGAGCTTTTTGGGGTTAGTATCCAATTATCAGTGTCTGCATATTATGTCTGTTCTTTTGTGACTGGGTTACCTCACTCAGAATGATATTCTTTAGATGCATACATTTTCTTAAGAATTTCATAAAGTCATTGTTTCTGATAGCTGAGTAATACTCCATTGTGTAAATGTACCACAATTTTTGTATCCATTCATCTACTGAAGGACATCTGGGTTCTTTCCAGCTTCTGGCTACTATAAATAGGGCTGCTATGAACACTGTGATTCATGTGTCTTTGCTGTATATTGGAGTGTCTCTGGACTATATGCCCAGAAGTGGAATAACTGGGTCTTCAGGTAGTACTATGTTGAATTTTCTAAGGAATTGCCTGACTGATTTCCAGAGTGGTTGTACTAGTTTACAACCCCACCAACAGTGGAGAAGTGTTCTTCTTTCTCTGAATCCTCACCACCATCTGCTGTCATCTGAATTTTTGATCTCAGCCATTCTGATATTCCTCAATTGAGAACTTTTTGTTTAGCTCTGTACCCCATTTTTAATAGGGTTGTTTGATTCTCTGGTGTCTAACTTCTTCAGTTCATTGTATACCTTGGATATTAGGCCTCTATCAGATGTGGGGTTGGTAAAGATCTTTTCCCATTCTGTTGGCTGCCATTTTGTTTTCTTCATAGTGTCCTTAGCCTTACAGAAACTTTGCAATCTCATTAAGTCCCATTTGTCAATCTTTGACCTTAGAGCTCGAGCCATTGGTGTTCTGTTCAGGAAATTTTCTTCTGTGCCTATGAGTTCTAAGGTTTTCCCTACTTTCTCTTCTAATAGTTTCAGTGTACCTGGTTTAATGTGGAGATCTTTGATCCGCTTACATTGAGCTTTGTACAAGGAGATAAGAAAGGGTCTATTTTCATTCTTTTGCATGCTGAGTGCCAGTTGAACCAACACCATTTGTTGACGAGGTTGTTGAAGACTCTTCTGTGTTTCTTGAGAATTTTGTCATGTAATTTATGTATTCAAGGCAATTTCATACCCATCTCTGCCTTACGTTTTTATGTATTTATCCTCATTATCCATTAGAAACAATTTCATCATTTTCTGATTTTATAACTGTAACCAAAGAGGGTGCAACCTTGTCACCCCATCCATCTTTCCATCTTTGTGTTGTAGAGGTGGAAGCGGCCATTCTGACCCATAGAAAAAGCAAAACTGTTTTCTGAGAATTTGATGTTTATATATTCATATTGCCATCAGCAGTTTTTGAGTTATGATTGCTTCACACTCATATTAGCCAACGATTTTGTCAGACATTTTCAATCTTTTCCCCACTTGGGTAAATAGGAAATGCTTATCTCAACTGTATTTCTGGTTTCCAAAATAGTTGAATGTTATTTTTTTTTTTCAGTGAAGAATTTCATCAAGTCTTTCCCTTTATTTTTGTATTTTTCTTGCATAAAACTTTATCTATGGGGATTCTTTGTATATTTGCAGTGCTTGTCCTTTACAAAGTAATGACATCAGCTACAATCAAGGTCTGTTTGCTACAGCTTACCGCTTCCATCCTGTGAAAATATAAAAGCTTTATCTTTCTTTGTCAAAGTGTGTCTGTAACTCACACCTATTGCATAAACTGGTATTTTTACGAACCTTTTATTAGCACGTGGATAAACAGCTGTGCTCATGCTGTCACTGAGATCTTTCCGGAAGAATCTGTGCTCATTCTTAGTCACACAGGAAGCTCCTGGAATCCAGGTAAATCCAGCTAGGTGTCTGCTCTGTGGATGGGTCAGTTTGCTCAGCTGGCATTACATAGAATACTGTAAAGTGGCAATTACTTAAGTCATGGCGGTTGTTTGTCTATAATAATGATCTAGACTCCTCTGTGAAGATAGAAATAAACAGATACAATACAGATTTTAAGCCTAACTTGGAATCTTAATTAAAATTAAATTACTCATTTTGTTTTATGAAGAGATTTGTTTTCATATAGACATGGCCCATCCAGCAGCCTTCACTTTCTGCGGATGTGTTTTATTTCCTCCATAATGGTGAGATTACCATTCTACATTGTCTCCACATCCCATTACCACTAATCTCAGAAAAATCTAAAATAATAGTGTTCGAAAGACCTCATTGAACTAATTTATCTACGACAGCAATTCTAGCAATTTAAAAATCTATGTAAACATCTCGCAAGTTCATGCAGATTCCTTGTTTCTATTGTGAGTTCCATCAGTTTGACATTTTGATCCTGTATCATTTCTGGCCATGTGTATTTTGCATGGACAAATTCTGCATAGGTCATCATTCCTTTTCTCAGCATGGTTTCTCACTTCTAAGACTTCCCTGGGGATCCTCTGCTGCTCTTGGGTGTTCCTCAGCTGTGGTTCAATTTCTTGGGTTTGTCATGCGATGGTTCAGAGACCCTTTGGTGCAGCCCTGGGCTTAGGTCAGCACCTTAAGGTAGAATAGTAGATAAGCTGCCTTTCTGTTCCTTTCATGATAAGTTGCCCTTTTCGTCTAGCCTGAAATTCTAGGATTTTACCACAGCACGTCTAAAAGTAATTTTTTGTTTTGTATAATCAATAATTGACTTGTCTTACCCTGAATGTTATTTAAGAAAAGTTTTTTTCCTGATGTCTTCATATGCCTCTGTTTTCATCCTTTCTCTACTCTCTATCTTAAACTCTAGGCAGCCCCATGTTTTATTTTTAGATACCTGCTTATTTTTCCTAGTGGTGGGTATAATTTCACTAAGTATTCCTGAATATTTAGAATATGTAGGATAGTCTATTACCTTTTTATACTGATTCTATCCCCCCCTTCAAAAATGTATCAAGTGTATATATGTTATAAATCTTGGTGTACTTTAGAATTTTTGGATTAAGACACCAGACTCATGACACTTTTCAAGGGAATAACTGGCTTAAATTCAATGCACAGCTTCTCCCCCAGAAGATGAATGTTTGTTTCTGCCGGTGGCACCACAAACGCAAGCAGCCTGAGATGAGTTATGACTGAATTTTCATCTTTGGCTTTGGGGGCCACACAAATAGAGTGAATTCTGGACCAGGCCTGGGGTTATACAGTTTTCAGGAAGCTCCCTTTCCCCCTGCCATTGGAGCAAATGTTTTAGCTTTTCCTTTTGGTTGATATAATTTCTAACGCATTTTGTAACAAATATGTTGCCTTTTGAGGGTTTGGGTATGAGTGGCGTGTTTATAATCACATCCTCCACCTTGACCACGCCCCCTCCTTTATGGTTACGAGCCACACACTCAGGTCCCCGAATTAAACATGGAGTCACCAGAGCTTTGTAGATGTGCGTGCAGCAGCTGTCACAGTAGAGCTGAGATGGATTTCTGGATTTCTGCCTTCTTGGGTTTCCTCCCCCTCCTCCTCTTCCTCCTCTCCCTCTTTTTCCTCTTCCTTCTCTTTTTCTTCCTTCTCCTCCTTCTCGTGGCCCCTTTAAATCCACTTCCTTTGTTTCTTGGCAAAATAATTAAGCATTTATAAAGATGTTAAGACTTTATGTGCAGCATTTTTTGGATTTTTGTGCTGGGGCAAGGTTTTCAAGGTATTTAGCCTTGCACACTCTCAGGAATGAAAAGTCCAAAACCTTCTACTCAAGTAATTCAATACAAATAATTTTTAAAGCAATTTTATTATTACCAAAGACAGCAAAGGAGGAGAGCATTTCTCAGTCGTGTTTTTACTCGTATTATCTGCTGTTTAAATCCTAGTTAAGACGTTTGGCTATTTCTGTGTCTGAAGCTTATGAACTCCGAGTACTTTTGATCATGTTTTCTTCTCTGTTTGCTCTTCTGGATGCATTTTTAGAATACTGGATGCAGATATCACAGCTGTAACAACCCTTGTTAACACAGAATTGGCTTTCTCTGCCACAGCGAGGATTTCCTTCCTCCAGTTTGGACTTCTGTGTGTATTGACTGGACTGTGTGTGTAGAGAACGCTAGTGCCTATGATTCTCAGTCTTCCAAATCACTCTGAAGACAACTTTTAACCAGGTATAGTATGCTCACTTAAAAAGAAACCATTTTATTGATTCTTTGTGAATTTCACTCCATGCACCTCAAACTCTCTTGTCTCCCTGTCCCTCTGTATCTGTCCTTTGCCCTTGCAACCTCCCACAGAAAATGAAACAAAATGAAAATCTTGTCACAGTGTGCCCCACAGCATCCCGCTTGATTGTGCATCTTTATCTGCAAGTGCTTGTTGCAGTGAGGCATTGGTCTGTGTTGAGGCCTCTGGGTTCTGCAGCACTATTTACACTGGATCCCCAGCGAGTCTCCTGGAACACCTTGTTGCCCTGTGTCATGGAGACCCTGCAGCAGTGCATCTGTAGGATGGGCTCTTTCACCTGCTCTGCAGATCATACATGGGGTAGATGCTGGGTGGCCACCTCAAAGCCTCAGTTGTAGCCAGGTTGGTCAGCCTGCAGCTTTTCTGCCGGCTCTCACACCACCAAGGCACAGTCCAGCACTGCTCGTGCTAGTTCACCCAGGAGCAGGGTCAGCTCTGCCACACTCAAGTCCTTGGGCCAGCTCACCTGCACCCCTGTCTCTATGTCAGCTCCACTGTGTGCTGCCCAGCTGAGGTGCAAGGCCCACTCTCCCTAATGCTGGAACCAGTGAGTGGCCGAGCCAACTCTTCTGTTGGCTTTAGGGCCAGCTTTATTGCCTGCCGCAGGCAGGGAGGGGCAAGGAGAAGATATATTCATTATTTTTTTTGGCATAAATCACAATTATTGCAGCTTTTCTTAAAAATATTTTCTAAACATATCAAACAATATGTGCATTATAATAAAAATATATAAAGTTGGATTCACTGTGCTCTTTAATAAATGAATAAAATTGCCTTTAGCTAAAAGAAAGGGAGAACAAAAAAGATTGAGGAATGGAAAGAAAGTAAGAATCAAGATGACAGGGAGGTAAAGGCCTTGTCCTCCAAGCCTGACAGTGAGGTTCCTCTCTGGAAGTGGAGAACAAAATCCTGAAGGCTGTCCTCTGATCTCCACACGCATGCTTCCAAATTAGTATAAGAAAATATTTTTAAATAAAAGAAAGTAATTGAAAAGACTGCCACAAAGTGTTTCCCAAAGTTTAGAACCAAGAATAGGACAATAGCTCAAATGAGGTGAGGAAAGCAGTCTTTTCTGTCAGAGGCTTGTCTGCCAATTGAATGGTTTGCTCTGAATAGACTCCATGCTAAGTTACCAGCTGACAGATATCTTTTTCTCTGGAATTGTGGGAGCTCACATAGAGCTAAATCAAAAACATTTTACCACTCGAAAGATGGCAGTGTAATCTTCTCATTTCTCTTTTTTTCCCCTTGAAGTAGCTAAATGTAAGGCCTTTCTCTCATAGCCTAGGTATCCAGTACCTAATGCAATGGATGACTAATTTTATATCAAAATAGTCAACTAAAAAGATATACTTTAAGAAAGCAGGATAGTTTTGTCATTTATTTATTTATTTTTATTTTATTCCTGTGTACACGTGTGTCTGTGGATCTACTAAGTGTGTGCAGGTGTGTGCAGAGACCAAAGAGAAGCTGGATCCCTCTGGGCTAGTGCTACAGATGGTTGTGAGCTGCCTGGCATTTGCTAAGACCTCAGTCTCAGTCTTTGGAAAGAGTACCAAGGGTTCTGAGAATCTGAGGCATCTTTCCAGACCCTGTTCTCTTCTTTTAGAATACAATGCATTAACAATTTTTGGTTTTGTTGGATACTCTGTTGTGTCATGTGACGCTTTTCTGGAAGCTCCTTTCTGAGAGAATGCTGAAACATACACATGAAGGGATGGTTTGTTAACAACAGACGTTTAGTGTTTTTCTAATAGTTTTCTGGTAAATGGGCACATGATGTTTTGCTGGAGTGGATGTTTGAGAGGCATGTCATGTCTGAAAAGAGTATAATCATAACCCAACAATGGACTACGCTCTTGCATTGGTCTGTCTTGCTTTTTTTCCCCGATCTTTGCTTGTCATGACTTTATAGATAGAAATGCACCAAAGAACTTCCGGTGGTGTTGTGGTGTTCCTTCTGCTTCCTTGCTGCTTCAGCTGACTCATGCCAATTGTCGGAGCCTTGTGATTTCTTCTGGATCGAGCCACTGCTGCTGATCTGTGTTTGGTGTTTTGCTAGGGACTGGATTGATGGCAAGGAAGGTTGGAATTACTCCAAAGGACAGTTTCTAAGCAGGTCCACAACTCTTTTTCATATTAACCTTTCTCTCCCCTGCCTCTGGTGGGTGGTGGGCTGGAAGGGACGTTGAAACAAAGAATCACAATTAAAGTAGATTCTGAAAAGCCTAAGCCCACAGGAGATGAACTACTTTACTCTCCATCACTCTGTCCTTTACCTCTGCGTCTTTGTATCCTCCTGCTCGCCCCTCGCCAGTCTCCACTGTTTTCACTGCGGAAAGAACGGTTGTTTGCATCTATTGTAGTGCCTTCCAATGCTGGGAAGTTCTTCACTCCAGTTCTGAGAATCCCATTGCTACCTTAATACCACATATTTCATCTTTTGTTTCTAAATTCTAAGAGTTCTGTAGACTCTGGTGTGGCACACAACCGTTTGTTTACTAACCTGTAAAAATGTCAATAACTGAAATGATTTTTTGGAATAAGTACAGACAAAACGAGTAAATGTCAAATTAGCAGCGTTTTCCTTAGATTCATAGACACCAGAGACATATTCTATTACTTATATATTCAGTAAGTTTGAAAAGTATTCCATACCTTTAAGAATTTCTATATTCCATGGAAGAATAGATAAAAGTAATATAATCATTATTATTTAACTTTTAAGGGGTAAAAAGTCAACCATTAGAATTGCTACATGATGCTTTAATTCCCAATAGAACCTATGCATCCTATGGCGTACTCTCCTACTGACCACCCCCTTGGCACAAAAAGAATGTCATAGAATTCAATAATATGATGTTCAAAAGTGGTAAAATGTAACATGTATTTTGTGAATTAAGCTACCAATCAGATTGTGTCTATATTATATAGAAGGGGTAGGAACCAATCAGATAGCATGCAGATGAAGCATCTCAAATACAGAGTCAATTCTAGAGAAAACCAAAGTCATAAATTTTGATGATACAACCCTCCTGCTCACTGCCTTCACATTTTCAATGCACACAGCTATGGAAAGTGTTGGTAAGAGTTGATGATCTTGAATTCTTCGAAACCTAAATTATTAAAGAGAAAAGAGCTCCTCATCAGGAACATCTTTATTCGCATTGCTTCATGTGATATTTGTCTCTGTGTGAACGTCTGTAGTTAATTACACTAAAGGCAGAGAAAGCAAGACAAGCACTGGGTAACCTGTGCGGTACGTCAGCACATCGGAACAGTGTCCTGTAACGTGTGGCATTGGAGTGGGATTGGAACAGTGTCCTGTAATGTGTGTCATTGGGGTGGGGGGTTGGAAAAATCCTTGGAGCCGACGGAGAAGGCAGCACTGTCAACCTCGAACAGAGCTCAGTAGAACATAACAGGTAAGGGCAAATGTGGAGTGGCCACTCAAAATCCAAGTTCACTCTGTCTTCTATGCAAAAGAAAACTCTATAAAAATAAATTTATGAAACCTAAGCCTGGCCTTCCAAAGGTTAGCAGGTTGATTAACACACAAATGCATCTTCACCTATGTTTAAGTTCATGACGAAAATTAACTCCTTGTTCAACACACTAATGGAACCAATAGCTCATAGTGAATTATGCAAATGATAAAGCCACTGGCTGTGTGGTCACTGACAGTGCCACCGAACAGCAATTCACAGAAATATGTTTCATGTTTTTAAATAATCTTTAATAATAAGAGCAGATTGACATTTTTTTTACAATAACAATAGCCAGCCTGTAAAAGTTTTAACAGTCTGAGGCATTTAAGAAAATACAGAGGCCCTGCGAAGACAAAGTTTTGGTTAATTTACAGAAAACACATCATGCCAAAAGACAAATTATTTGATTCACTGACTGTAACTGTCTTCATTACAAAACAAAGTAGCACACATGGGTAGACTGGAAGCAGTTGTAAGACAGAGCAAGGAGGTGGGCTTTTGCTAACTGAATAGTTCCTGGTTGTTAGTAAGAGGTCACCTGACCTACACAAGGCTTGAAGCACAGAAAGTGAGAGATCAACTAAGAAGCCCTTGGTTTCTTCTAGATTATGTAACTAGCTGGGTGTCAGGCCCCAAAGCAGAGCAAACAGGGTTGATAAAGAAACTCTGGGGTCAATTCCCAGCTATCCTCTGGCTTTGCCCCACGGCAATTGTATCATCGGACATATTTCTGTCAGTTCAAGTTGAAGTCCCTAACATTTTATAATAATTATGAAAATGTGGAGGTATATTTCAGGGTATAATATGCATTCCCGTGAGTCAATAGGGGGAGCTCTCACATTGCTTTTATATGTATCTCATGAATAATAGAATTTATGTGACTTTATAATTGCAAAGATCAAGGGGCTGTCTCATTTCAGCCAGGCGCTCCAAGCAAGAGGCATCCCGATGCCTGCCAGAGAGACACTGGTGTCAGCCATTTCTCAAACTGCTAGTCATCCAGCCAAGCTTGGGCTGCTTTGTATGAGCTATTTCTGGTCATTTTTGTTCTCTGTTTTGAGGTGAGGTCAAGGAGCAGTCTGACTTGTGTCCCAGTCTATGAGTTCATCAGGAAAGGGTCTTAGTGTTTAATATAAGAAATGTTTCATTAGTGCAGCGCTCCTGGATGTTAAACTTGTGACACAGCTATAACCTGGTAGGTTTACTTATTATTATTACTATTATTTATTATTATTAATTATATTTTGAGACAGCTGGCATGCCCTGGCATGTTCCTTTGTGTGTTAGATATGACACATCACCTTTTGTGGAGTATAAAAACAGTTATCATTGGCTCTCTAGGATATTTGCTTTTTCACATTTAACAGCTCTCTCTTAATGCTAGCTGGCATAAAAACATTAGCTTTCAAATGAAACCTGCACATTTAATGTTCATGTGAAATGAAAATGAGATAAAATTTTTAATAGACCTTTTATTTATTTTTCTCAATAAAGCCATGGTTGTGGTATATACTTTGGGATTTTATTACTTGCTGTGATTTATGTTTGCTTTATCTAGGGGTTCCTGGTAGCCAAAAAATAACAGTTCATACTTTTTAAGCAAACCCCTCTCCCAAACACAACTATATTTTAAAATATGGAAAAGTAATTCATGAGGGAAATGAAAAAAATTTACATGGAAGAATACATAAAATACATCTGTGTTCCCAAGCTATGGAGATGTATAAACAACTCGTTAAAAGCTTAAAAAGCCAAGAGGAAGGACAAAAGATTCTTTTACTACAATGAACTTTTAAAAAGAGGTCTTTTTCCCTCAAAGAAGTGTGATTTTCCTTTACATCTAAATAAAATTTTTGATTAAATATGTGCATTTTTAAAAATAATGTCATCCAAACATCTTTCCTCAGAAGAACCAGTGAGGAGGTAAAAATCCAAAAAAATAAACACATTTAGCAGCCAGGAAGCCCTTTTTCTTTCCAATGAAAGTGGAGTCTTTTGTTTTTTACTGGAATGTTTTTTTTCTTTTTATGTCAAATGAAATTTTAAGATCACCTATGAGTGTGGAACTAAATCCTTCCCTGCCAAATCTGATTCTAGTCCTTAAAATCTGTTTTTGTAATCCTGCCAGGGGTGCACTAACTTTAAATAGGTAGCCAGACATATTGGCAAAAATATATGTGGTTAATCAAATAAAACTATGTAGCAGTTTGGAAGCAATCAATCAACTTTCAGAATCTTTTAAGTATGAAGCCCCCATGAAGACTTCAGACGGGCACTGAAATATTCCAATCAAGAGGCCCGTGCAACTGGTTTTAAATTCATTTTCTTTGTTTTCAGGTTTTCATAGACCTGCTACTTAGCTATGAATTTTATAAGATTTTTGAAGGAAGAAAACGCTGGCAACGTACATCTAACAAACACAAAAACTGGCTATTCGGAGGAAACATGGTGGAACGCATGTTTGCATCAATAACCCAAACTTTGCTAGCTTCACCTCCTGGCTGTTGCTTTAGATAAGATGCTTTACATTGACTGGCATGATTTCCTTCTACAGGAAACTATATGCGGGGAGACTTAGACATTTTTTTTGGTATTGTTGTTCTACCTCGATTATATTTGTTTCCAAATGAAGGAGTGTTGTCCTAAAATAAATCGTGATATCAGAACACAAAGATACTTCAATCTTTACAGCCTTATATCTCAAACGCTTTACATGAGAAAACTTATTTTTCTTTAAAATCAGAATTCAAAATAGCATTTTATAAATGGATTATGTGTGAAATAACATGATCTTTAAAGTTAAACTACAGTGCTTGAAACTTTTCTTTGGGTGGTTGTTCTTTGCTCTAATCATAAATGTAATTAAATTGCATTTTAAAGACTTTCAAAATGAGTGCGCAGTCTAATGTCATCAAAACAAAATGACATAGCCAAATAACAGAGCCTGGGAGTGGAACAGTCAAAGAACTGCTTTTTAGCATCTGAGGCTAATTTTTATGAGTCTGACTAATACAGATCTGCATAAGATCAAGGCTGGGTTAGGCACTGCCTAGGAACATTAACTCCTGACAAATTCTGCTTCTTTATTTGGGTCCTTTGAGCACATGTGAATGCGTGGGGATGGGCATTCATATGGCAGTTTCTATTATACTAGAGTCCAGTTTACATCTTCTTTTCCCTCCTATGTTTTGTCAGATCTTCCCAGATTTGGTTTGGGGTGAAAAATCTATGGCTCACTTCTGAAGTGCAAAACCATAGGAGCTTGGGAAATGCCTTGTTGGCCTTGACCAAATGAGTTGATTTTTTAAACCTTTGGAAGTGTCAGAGATGTATGCAATGTATCTTGACTGTATCCAGCTCCCATTTGGCCCTTGGATTCCCACTGCTCCCCTGGCTCTCTGCCAATACATCTCTCTCCCAGTTCCACATCTAGGAAAATCTCTCCCTCCAGGGGAGCTTTCACACTGCATGGGGGTGCTGTGAGGGGGAAAGACTTCACTGGTCTTTCCCAGCCCTGAACCCTGCAAACTGCAGCAGCAAATTGCCAAACAGTTGTGCCTGCAGATTTCTGTGAAGGCAATATACGATTGGACAGTGCAGAGGTAGGTGGGGAAAAGACCAGGAAACAGGAAGAGAAAAAGAAAAAAGGATGGGGGAACAAGATGGAGCTGGAGAAAGCAGACCTACACCCAGGTGGACTTAATTGGAGATATGTAGATATGAATATTTTAAAGGGTTTTTGTAAGTCATTTTATCTCATATAGAAGTTTCTATTTTTGTCCATTGGATGTGATCTTATTGTATAGAAGGGTTGTGGATTGAGAATTTAATACATAAACCTACATGAAAAGCTATTGGGCTTTGGAGTCATGTTTGTGCCAGGCGGTGGAAATACACCGGTGTGGTTGTATCCACCTGGGACAGAATCAGCAGGGCAGCAGAATGAACCACCTGGGACAGGAACCCCCAGAAGAGGAGAGTTTGTGAACCGAGTATCAGAGTTTGTGCATTTGGGTCCATACTAGAGCGGCATCCACAGAGTGAGACCTCGGGGGCTGACAAAGAGATAAGCCATTCAATTTTAATATTAACTGAAACATGTGCTCACTGCTCCAAGACTGCTGATAGACAGGGTCAAGACAGCTAAAAATTCTAGCCTAGAGGAAAAAGGAGTTATAGGGGGCCAATCCCAGGCTGAGCAAGCTATTGGCAGTTCATGGTTGCTGGAGATGCTGGGTGGGTGAGGGTGTCACTTCCTTGGTGGTGTGGCCACCAGTAAGTTGCCCACGGGGATGAATACATACCCATGTGTTTATGGGATGCACTCGCTGTTCTCATGTGTAATATATTATATATAACACACACACATATATGTATATTATACATTGCACATGCACGCACACAAGGCAAGGCTGTGTGAGGAACGATGCTGAAGAATTCCCAGCTAGAAGAAAAATCTCAGATGAAATAGCTCCTGTATGGTGTAAGCACTTGAATAGTTACTGTGTTTTTGATTCCTGTGATTAAAGCATGATTATTATGTTTCACAAGAGCTGATTATCATAAGTACATTTGGGATAAAACAATAAGACAAAGAAACTGACCTACCCTACCTCACCTTTGACAACCCTGAGAAGACTCTGTTAAAAGCTGAATAAATTCTCTCTCTCTCCTCAGCCTGCTTTGCTTCTAGTGCCTTCTACTTCCTGCCTGGACCATGTCACCCTCTTCTTCTTTTTCCAGTATCCCCACCAGTGTATTCATCATAACTCTTGAATGTGTGTGTGTGTGTGTGTGTGTGTGTGTGTCTAATGTGTATCCCTTTGATTTAGACCTCTTGAACATAAGTACACCATCATTTCATGCAGTTGTTCTCATAATGCACAGTTGTTCCCATAACGAAGGGTCAGTAGGGAAAGAATGCACCTATGACTTGACTCTCCACCGAGGCCCATCTACCCATGGGAGCAGCCACAGAAGCAGCTGAGCTGGACCAGAAAAGCAGCTGCACGATGAGAGGGGAGCTGACAGGAAATGTTGACTTCCATAGTCCAGGGACACACATTTAACCTGGAAGGAAACTACTGTCTGTGTGTCACAAAGCTCTGATAATACAGCCCAGGTCTAGAGGGGGCCGATCTTGCTGGACTCCCTTTACAAAGGGGTGGTATAATTAAACGTTTTTTGACTAGAGGGTAGACCTTTTCAAGTAATAGAAGGATTTCGACTTTTTAAAGTTTTAAATAATTGATCCACGCTTTTGTTTTCCTTTAGGAATTTATTTTCAATTATATTTTACCGGAGCAGGTCTCTGTGTGGGGTTTAAACACATGAGTCCAGTTTCCACAGAAACCAAAGATAATGTCTGATTCCCTTTAGCCACAGAGTGTGGTGCTGGGAACTGAACTCAGGTCCTCAGCAGGAGCAGCAGGTGACCACTGAGCCACCTCTCTCTCCACTTCCACTTTTGTTGTCATGCTTATGTTTATTTTTCTTTTTCCCTTTTTTTATTGGATATTCTTTGTATTTACATTTTAAATGTTACCCCTTCCCCCAAATCTCATCCCCCTACCCCTCCCATTGCCTCCATGAAGGTTCTCCCTCTCTCAACCACCCTCTCCCACCCTGGCATTCCCCTACACTGGGAAAATGAGCCTTTGCTGGACCAAAGGCCTTTCCTCCCAGACACTGCCATCCTCTGCTACACATGCACCTGGGGCCATGGGTCTCTCCATGTGAACTCATTGGTTGGTGTTACAGTCCCTTGGAGCTGTAGTAGGTTTGGTTAGTTGATAATTTTTTTCTTCCCATGGGGTTGCAGACCCTTTCAGCCCCTTCAGTTCTTTCTCTAGCTCCTTCATTGGGTCCTCATGTTCAGTCCTATGGTTAACTGCAAGCACCCTCCTCTGTATCAGTATGGTTCTGGCAGAGCCCCTGAGGAGGCATCCATATCTGACTCCTGCCAGTAAGCACTACTTGGCATCAGCAATAGTACTTGGGTTTAGTGGCGGCATATAAGATGGATCTACAGGTGAGGCAGTCTCTGGATGGTCTTTTCTCCAATCCCTGCTCCTCTGTTTACCCATTTATTTCCTCCCATGAGCGGTTCTTATTTTTCAAGACAGGGTTTCTCTGTGTAGCCTTGGCTGTTTTAGAGTTAGATTTGTGAACCAGGCAGCCTTGAACTCACAGATCCACCTGTCTCCCTCCAGTCCCCCTTTTAAAACTTGAACACACACACACAAACACACACACACACACACACACACACACACACACACACACACACACACACACCATGCTTAGGGCTGGATTCTGCAGGTCCTGACTAAGGAAGGGCTTACCTGTGAAAATTCAGCCTTATTGCTGGGGTTTGAATCTGCATTTTCCAGCAGCTTGTTTTTCTGACCTTTAGAACTTCCTCTGAGTTTCTGATAAACACAGAGCTAAGCTGAAAAGAAAAGGTATTTACAGCAGCCCCCCTCTGGATAACTAAAGCTTCTCAAGTATTTTTGCAGTGACCTGGTGGGGTGGGAATGCTGGGAAAATAACAGCATTGGACAAAGCAGGTTGGCTTTACCTCAACTTTTTATATCCAACTAAGGCGCAGTTCACCTGTGAATAGTGATTATTAAGTTTCTTTCAAGGTAATGGGGCTCAACACTCCTGAATGCTGCAGGTGTGAACTCCTAGAAGCCTTTTCTTTGAGGGAAAGAACGTTAATCATTATTCATGGGTGAGATAGTCTATTTATTCCACAGCAAGAGAAGGAATTCTTGTTTTATCTTCTTAAAGCAGGAGACCTTCAATTTTGTAAGCCTCACAACAAATGAAAGATTCTCTTTTAGAATCCTGTTTATTAAAGTGTTCTTTTTAATCTCACACTTATTTTTAAATACTTGAACTTCATCGAGTCACTAAAATGTCAGTAAAAATGTATGGTGAGTTGGTCATTAATCAATTATACAACAAACTTTCCACAGACATCTGGTCATTCTCGACTGACACTAGTATCTTGGAACACAGGTCCACTCCCATCAATATAAAAACCAAGTGGTAGCCTCACGGAATGTTGTTAGAGTAACTAAGTTGTTGGGTGGAGTCTAGATTATAGTTGTTTTCAGATTTTAGTTCATTTGAAACTTAATTGAAAAAATACATTCATAAACATTTGATCACTTGACAAGATTTACGTGATATGATTATATTATAGTTTCCCATTTTAATTTCTCAGACATTTGAAATATGTTTGAAATATGCAAACATATCAGGTTGCTCTTGCTGTTTGTTGTTTTAATTTTTATTACATTGAGAGAGAGAGGGAGAGAGAGAGAAAGAGAGAGAGAGAGAGAGAGAGAGAGAGAGAGAGAGAGAGAGAGAGAGAGAGAGGGAGGGAGGGAGGGAGGGAGGGAGGGAGGGAGAGAGAGGGGGGTGATGTATATGTGTGCCAGTAAGCACATTCCATACCATGTAATATTGGAGGACAATTTGTGGAAATTCTTTCCTTCCACCAAGAGGATCCCAGGATGGAGCTCAGGTCATCAGGCTTGGGGGCAAAGAAAACAGAAAAAAAAAAAAAAAAAAAAAAAAAAAAAAATCAGAACCTTCCTTCTCCAACCCACCTCCATTCAGAATTTGTGCTGCAAAGTTTGACTCTGATTCTCCACAGTGGCAAGAACTACAGAACTAAAATGTTCATGTCAAACAACCAAAAGTTAGGAAAGTTCCATCCGTTAGAAGAGGAACTGTCGCTATTAACAGTAACAAGGAAATCCATGCTTTCCCTAGGTAGCAAACCCCGAATTCCAGCTACAAATCAGCCTCCTATCTAGCTCACTAGCTGAACTCTGAATAATAAAGCTTCATCTTTAATTTAGAGTAAACAGAAGACAGCAAGGTGTTGGCTTGTTTATTTAAGATTTATTCCACAACTGAATATAGAAATTTGACATTAGAAAATTTTAAAATCTTAATTAAATAAAATGACCATACAAATTTGTTTGGAAAAAATAAAACCCAATATAGTCAGTGAGCAATTGAGAATTTATTCCAGCCAGTGAAAATGTGGATTTTTTCACTTGGGGTAGCGGGGATTTACCCATCAAGACTGTAGAAGTCATACAATTCTCTTTCACTGTAAAGCCCACTCACCATGGGCTGGTTGAGACATCAGCTAAATACCTTGGGGGATAATGTGCTTCCAAATTTTGTCAGTCATCCATGTGAAGAACAGAAAATTTGTAAGGCTCTGCCAAGCTACAGGATGAAAAGGCAGACAACTTGCAAGTTACAAACAACTAGCCAGCCTCTCTAGCACATTTCTATCGGCTAAGAAAGAAACGTTCGTCAAAATACGTAAAGCTGAAGCATCTTTTACAAAGACCAAGCCCCGCCAGTCCACCGGGTCAGACACAGAATGAGGCTTCCAGATCCGGCCACCTTCCACCAACTTATCCCAGGTGGCTTCTCCTTGCCCTTATTGGATTGAGGTGGCTTTGTTTTCCTAACTGTGCTGGGCGACTGCTCAGCTCTACCCTTGGCAAGATATTGACTCCGTTTCTCTAGCCCGTTCTCTTTGGCAATGAGAACTGGGTCTATTTTTAGGTCCTGCCTATTCTTTTGACTGTCTCAGGTTCGGTCCTCAGAGAGGCTTAAAAGCTTCCAAACACACCGAACCCTCCTGTGTCTGTCTTTCATACTCCCGAGTATCGTACTTCTTCCGTTCAACACCAAATCTAGATGGGATGGGAATGGCTTCCATTGTTACATCTCACCAAGCTCCAGAGGGTCCCAGCCCAAAACAGGACTGTTAAACACTTGGTCTGTGTTTCTCTAGACTTAGGAGGGAAAGTACCCGGCAGCTTCTCCAACAACTTTCTCAAAGTGAAGTAGAAATTGCTCTCAAATGCTAGTTATAAACTTGTAATCTGAACTCCAGCCACTCCGCGGGGCTGCAGAAGAATTTATGACGTGCTAAATATTCTCTTTGTTCTCTCCAGTGGTAGCCTGCTCCAGCAATTAGAGAGCAGCCCACTCCGCATGCAAACACTCTTTTCTAAAGAGTTGCTGATAACTGTGCCACAGGCCCCGCTGAACAAGATTTTCTTGTGCTGCGGGATTAAGAATTTTTAATTTCCTTTCAGGGTCCTAGTGTCTGAAACATTTTCTAAACCGTTCTTCCTTCAACCCTGGGGCTTTTTCATGGCCCTTTATAAAGTAGAAGAGGTCAAGGTGGCTTCTAGAAGCCTGGATTTCCAGGCCATGAACAGCGCCTTTCCCAAACCATATAAAGGCCCTTTGTGCTGCTATCAAAAACACCTCTGACCTTCTCTTTCTTATTTCCATAGAAACTGACAGCTGAGTCCCATCCTTCATAAAACAGCAAGAAAAGCTGCCAATATCATCCTTCTTTAGAGGCCAGACACGATTAATCAGCAGCAGGAGGCAGCATGGTTTTAATTAGCTTCAGGGTACACAATAACTTCTCAGTCATTGGCTGTGCGTGTTGGCTTTGGCACTCGGCACTATTTCACATGCTGCACAGGCATGAATTCCACGAGGATGTTACTATCTGGCCCCAATCAGACCTGAAGACAGTGAAGAACAGAAAGAAGATCGACACAGCTTGCCCCAGATCACACCTACCCATTTAATGAAACTGGAAATGGTTCCAAAACGATGGACTAACAGACAAAGGTGAGCCACAAACTTCCTGCGTAATCCCAGCGAAATCGCTGAGCTTCTTAGTACCACAAACTCACCATCGATAAAACGGGCATTCTCATTGTACTCACATTACAGGGGTTGCAAGAAGGTTAAATGAATCAGACGTCAGCACTTAGAACAATCCCAGGCAGATGTAACTGTTAATAATCCACACTCGGTGGTCTAGGGTGGTGCCTGGGCAGATGAGAGGATATATTGCCCCTGCAGAGGACCGGGGGTCAGTTTCCAGTTCCAGTGTAAGTGGTTCACAGCTACCTATAGCTCCAGACCTGAAGGGTCCTGCAAGTCTTGCTTCCTAGGCACCTGCATTCATGTGTGTTAACCCCACAAAGTCACGCAAGCCCACATTAATGAAAATTAGAAAATAAACCTAAATAAAAACAGTTCACACCAGTTTTCTCCCAAACAAGCCTTAACATGAGGGAAAGTGCCACTAAACCTCCACTGTACTAACCTCTATTTTACAGACATCATGCAGTCTGTTTGGGGATAATACTGAAGGGACCAGAGAGGGCGTCACTGGCTGTCCTGACATGTGTTCCAGTTTCCTCGAGAAGGAAACATCACACAGACAAGGGCAGTATAATGCCCGAAATAATACAGATGTAATGTTTATGTTTCCCCCCCCCCAAGTTAGGGTTATAATGCAAAGGTCGTAGTGGGCAAGGACGCGTGTGAGGAAGGTTTCTAAATCACAGACTGAGTAAAGCAGCAGGTGAAGGTGTCCAGAGGATAGCAACTACTCTCTGTGACCACGTTATTCTGGTAGATCTTACAGCAGAAGTCACTAGTGGAGGCAGAGTGTAGAACGTCAAGGACTACAGAGCGTGGGTCCCTTCTACAAAATCTCTCCCCCTGCCAGGTAAATGAGCCCCGAAGGCACCTGAGAAGGAAGAACTCAAGATTATCCTTCGGAAAGACCTTTATCTACCGAACACTCCACTGCTTCCCAGTGTTTTTCTTGAGTTGTGTCCTCTCTAAAATCCATTTGCTGAAATTCTAGAGCCCAATACTTCAGAAAAGCAAAATAACAAAATAAAAAAACAAAACAAAAATCATTATTAGTTAAAACAATTAACTTTAAACATATTCTGATCTTATTTTTCCCTCCCCCACGTTCTTCCAGAGCCCCATTGGGCCCAGCTTTAAATTCTTTCTCCCAAAACAAAGCCCAACAAAACAACAAACCCCCCCCCAAACTAAGAAAAAATAAAACACCCCCTTAAAACAAAGCAGGCAAACAAACAGAGCAAATTGGAACCAAATAACAGCGCACCCATAAAAATCCTGTAACGTCCATTGTATGTTGGACAACTACTCCTGAACATGAGACCTGCCCTGGAGTGGTCAGTATAGGTATATGACCTAGTGTCATTCAACTGGAGATAAAATGGGTGTTCCTATCTAAGTAGGTATAAATGACAGTTCAGTTGTTAAACATTGCCCTAGAGGCTAGGTTTTCATCTATCCATCCATCTATCCATCCATCCATCCATCCATCCATCCATCCATCCATTTATCTATCCATCCATCCATCCATCCATCCATCCATCCATCCATCCATCCATTGAAGCATCCATCTATCCATCCATTCATCTCTCCATCCATCTATTCATTCATTCATTCATTTAAAAACATAATCCAAAAATATAAAAATGAAACAAAATCTATTACATAGAAATTGGACAAAACAAACTCACAGAAGGAAAGAACCCAAGAGAAGGCACAAGAATCGGGGACCCAGTCACTTATACTCATGGGCCTCACAGAAACACTACATGGAAGCCATAGTGTAAGAACATGGGACCTGATGTAGACTGGTGCAGGCCCCGTGTGTGCTGTGTTAGTCTCTGTGAGTTCATATGAGAGTTGCTCATGTTTATTTAGAGGGCCTTGTTGTCCTGGTGTCCTCCATCCCTTGTGGCCTTTGCACTCTTTCCACCTCTCCTTCCATGGGGTTCTCTGAGCTCCAAGGGGAGGGAATTTATGGAGACATTCCACTGATGGCTGAGTATTCCAAGGTCTCTCACTCTTTCTGTTATGTCTGGATGTAAGACTATATTTGTTTCCATTTGCTGTAGGAGGAAGCTTCCCATCAGAGAGAATTTTAATGTATGAATTTAAAAGAGGACACAGTCAAGGCAAAACGGTGCATCAGAAGGCTGAACAAGGCTAATCTATGAATATAGCAGAATATCATTAGAAAGTATTTTATCTCTACACCCCACCCCCAGGTTTAGACCAGTATTATTGCGCTTTACCCTCAGTCCCTGGAATAGCTAGTCACAGGTTCCTGGTTACTCAGGCAGTGTTGTATGGGTTCCATCTTATGAAGCAAGCCTTAAGTCAAATCAATTATCAGTTGGTTAGACCTATAAGCTTTAAGCCACCATTGCCCTAGCAACACCTTGTTCTAGACATAGTTAATCAAGTTAGGAGGAGGTCACACCGGAACAGGATGTATCTCTTGCTTAGTATGACTGAAGTTTTCACACTTTGGATACACGAACACATGAGGGGAATGATTCGTGATGCTGAAGGCAGAGATTGCAATGAGCCAACAAGGAGCCAAGGGATGCCAAAGTCTTCCAGCAGCAGGGATAACTGAGGAGAGAGTTCAGGAGCCCTTTCTTCAAACTGTCAGAAAGAACACACTGCTAACAACTGGATTTTCTACCTCCCAATGACTTAAAAGCAACAGTACGTTCCTGTTCCATCACTATCTACTGAAAGAAGAAATTTCTCTAGTGAAGGTTCAGTGATGCATTGATTTATGGGTATATTAATCTGCCATTGGGAGTATAGTGAGTTATCCCCCATGGCCTGTGGCTTGTGTATATAGTCTCAGGTTCTTGGCTTCACTAACAGTGGTGGTATGGGGGCAACCTTATGGACTGAGCCTTGAATCCAAGCAAAGGTAGGTGATTACTCCTCTCACTGCTGAATCACTGGATATGTTTTACAGGCACATCACTGCTGTAGCCTGCAGGGTTTGTAGCTGGGTGATATCAATGACTGTTTTCCTCTTCTAGTGGCTTCTAGGATTTAAAATGCCAGGCAGGAGGAGTGAAGCTTGTAGTTGGGCACAAGCTTAATTCTTCTGTTTTATGACATAAGTATGTGGTGTTTTTAGGGTCTGACTGAAGGGTTGTGAAGGGTAAAAAACAGCATTGGTCATAGCTGGTGATCTCTGTAGAGAATGTGGGACCTCTTTGGACAATGACTCGAAACCAGGCAACACAATCCTGGTACTAAAAGTTTTATTTGGTACTGTAGAATATCTAGTTGGGGCATTGTCCCCACTTTAGCATAACCTCACTTGCGTTTCAGTGAGGTACAGAGAGTCCTCAAACAAAGAGTCCTCAAAAGATAGAACACAAATGGCTAAGGAACACACTTTTAAATGGCCAGTGTCATTTATTGTCAGAGATGTGCAAACCAAAACTACACTGATATCACCTCTTTCCCTAGTTAAATGAGCAACATTCACAGAACAAATAACATCTCATGGTACTTCAGATGTGGGGATGGGGGACAATTATTTGTTGACAGTATGAGCAAAAACCGATACAACCATACTAAAAAAATAACCCAGTTACAACACTTTTGGGTGTAGACCCAACAAATCCTGTATCTTACTGTGGTGATATCCGTGATCTACATTCACTGTTGCACCATTCCTGACAGCCAGACACTGAGAACAGCCTGGATATTCACTAGAACATGATTTAGCCATTAAAACCAATGAAATTTGTGAGTCAAGGAATGGATCTAAAAACAATCATCCCGAGTGATGTAAGCCATACCCCAAGTCACATGCTTTGTGCAGTGTTTATATGTAGATGTTAGCTTTTAAGCTGTGTGTTTTATTTAGAATACTGATAGATGTGAAGGGTCCAAGAAGGAGGAGGGGAAAGAAAGGGGGAATCATTATAAAATATTAAATTAGGAAGTGAATGGAAGGACATGGTAGAAGAGAGGACATGGGAGGGATAGCTTATGCTAAAGTCCTTCAAAAAGACACACTGGAATCCACTTCTGTGGAAGCATCTAAAGACACACGTTAGTTTCAGAGTCTACCATTTCCAGGCCTGGTTCTGTCAATGGATTGAACGTCCTCGTCACTGTGAGCAGTGTAGCCTGCAGCTTCGACCATTTGGTAAGTGTTTTGTGCATGTCAAACATTGTGAATGTTATGATTTTGCTTCCAGAATTCTCATTATTTCCTTAAATAATCTTAGTTTCTGTTCTGACATGCAGTTACATGTTTAGGAATCACTTTGGGGATTTGATTTTGAGCTTTACTACTGTGGGTCCTGAAGAGCTTTCAGGATAAGGGTGATTTATCTTCGCTTCTGACATAATGTCTCCCGAGGATGTTAAATCTCATGTAAGAGATCTTTGAACTCTTACTGAAAAACTTCTCATTCCTTGCCCTATGGGAGCTTTGGGGGCGTTCTTTTGGATGTTCATTATCTAGTAGTGCATTTTCTGGATTCAGATTTTATTTTCTCTGAAAGATAACATCCAGCTAAATATTTAATGGAAAGTTGCTGTGGACTATGTGAATTCTCTTTCTGATGAGATTTCTCTGCTGTGATTCTGTCCTTGAATCCTAGCTATCTTGGCCCAGCCAGACCAGTTCTCTCCAGCTCAGCAGGACAGTCAAGTTCCCTTTTGATTTACTCTCTCTATTCTGTGACTAGATCCAAACGGCACATGCAGCTCACCTCACAGATTTTCTTTCTCAGAACTCACTGGCCTGTGTTGCCTGCTTTATAGTGGTGAACTTACCACACACACACACACACACACACACACACACACATACTTGCCTACATTTCTAGTTATTTACAATAGAAAGCTGAATTAAATCTCAGTTACAAAAAACTGTAAAGAACTTATAACATATCTTACTTAAAATGATTTAGCTTAACACATTTCAAGTCCAAGACAGAGCAAAAAAGATACATCTACAAAATGTCTGACTTTGAAATTTGAAATTTGGGGCATGGTCCTTTTTTTAATGAGCACTAATCACTAAATTTCACTTTTGCAAGGCTAGAGAGCGGCACAGAGCTAAAGGACTTGGTCAGCCACAGGTCTGTGGAGAGAATCAGCCCCTTCTGCCTACACTGGATTGTGTTTCAGAGCTATAGCTCTGGCACATTGGGTATATGAAGCTTATTTTTTATTTTTTTTATTTTCCAATATAGTATTATGAAATAGCCCCACTGTAGGTCAAGGTACATCTGTACTTTGGAAGACCAGTTAGAAAGAAGTGCAGAAAGTGTAGTCCTGGACTACAGAGATCTCATCTGAGCAAATAACTTATATAACTACCTTGGAATCAATAATATTCTACATTTATAATTTTTCCTCACAGGAGAGGTACTTAAAATAAAAATAACATTGGGTGAATGTTCTGCAAACAGTGGGTAGATACAAGGCTTTGGAGTCATGTAAACCCATACTCCAACCCTAATTTTATTTATTCCAGTGACATACTGTTACTATCTTCTTAATACAAGTAACCATCCCTTCTTTGAGTGGAAAATGGGGACTTAATTCTCCATGGTTATTGTGAGGATATGTGTCCTTTATTCCTCTATATCCCACTGTTCGTGTAATTGCAGGTGTGATCTCATGCTGAGCATCAGTTACGTTCCATAACGTCCTTCCTTCTCCTCCCCCCACCAGCAATTCACTAGATTGTGTGGTGGCTTCAATGAGAATGGTCCCCATAAGCTAAATGTTTGGGACACATTAAAAGGTGTGGTCTTCTTGGGGGAGGTGTGTCACTGGGGTGTGGATTGTGAGGTTTTAAAAACCCACACCATTTCATTCCCCCCCCCCCATTTTCTTGCTCTCTCCCTCTCTCCTCAGTTTCTCTCTCCCACTCCCTCTATCTTTCTCCTCTCCCTCCCTTTCTCTTTCTGGTGCTCTCTTTCTCTTCGTCCTCGTTCTCTCGCTTTCTTACACTTTTGCTCTCGCTGGTTTGTGGTTGTCTCAACCTGTACGGTCTTAGCTACTGCTTCAGCACCATGGACTCTCCCTCGGAAACTGTACACCAGCCCTGATGAAATGTTCCTTTATAAGTTGCCTTGGTCACGGTATCTCCTCAGAGCAATAGAGAAGAAACTAAGACATATTGGAAAAGCCTGCCAACCTCTCAAATCTCAGGTGATTTTCCCAGGGAAATTTATTCTGGGAATGAATAGAGTAACTCACATTAATGAGGTAACCTCTTGATGTCTTCTTCAGTATGACAGTCCAAACGTATAATGATAAATTGGTTCATTTTTCATTTTGACAGACTTTCTTATATTCTTGTTAAACTTTTCTAAGAAGTAACTGCATGTGGTTTTGCTTATCTTGAAGTCAGTAATTCTCACTCCTTAATTATGTTCGACTAGACCCTCTCATGTGGTATCTTTCCTTAGACTTCCCCCAACGATTCACTTGTAATACTCATTAGTGTGGTATTAATTCTAGAATAGTCTCCTTAAACTTATGCTTTAAATTCCTGTTAAGCCATCCAGACACTCATTATTAGATCAACCCATTACATTTCCTTCAACAATGTTCCATTCATAACAAAATAGCTTTCTGGAATCTGAAAGTAGAGGTATGTGCCTTGTTGTCCAAGAGGAAGAATGAATATCTTTCTTTGGGTATGTACATTAGATTCCCACAAACATTTCTTCTCATCTAATTATCCACATGAGTTTATCTTTTTCCTGGAGAAACTACAGAGGCATGATGCTACACTCCTATAATAAGGAGTATCTTCATTTTCAGGGCATTTGTGGCTATGAACATTGTTTAAAACAAAGAAACAAACAGTTAGGATCAAGTTACTCTTTTCCAGGTTGTGTTTCCTGTGAAAAGAGGAAAATTGCTGCTGTTCAGGGCAAAAAGGATAGAATGTATAGAAAAAGAGAATGTGTAGAAGAAGGGAATGTATGCCAGTAGCCAGCTTAATGGTTACCAACTCTGATGGTTTCAATCTGATAGACTCTAGAATCGTTTAGAAGAAAATCCTCTGGGTGTGTCTGTAATGGATTATCTGGATGATGTCAATTAAAATGGGAAGACTCGTTTTAACTGTGGATAGCATGGATTCATGTCCAAGAAAGAAAGCAAGAAAGAAAGGGGGGGGGAAGAAGAAGGAGGAGGAGGGAGGGAGGGAGGGGAAGAGAGAGGGAGATAAAGAAAGAAAAAAAACAAAGAAAGAAAGAAAGAAAGAAAGAAAGAAAGAAAGAAAGAAAGGAGACTGAGTGCTAGTCCCTAGTCCCACTACTGACTGCAGACACCAAGCAACTAGTCTAAGCTTCCACCTCCATGACTTCCACATCAGAGTACACAGTACTTACAAGCCAGGAACCCAAATAAGCTCTTCTCCCTTAAATTTGCTTCAGACATTTGTTATAGCACTAAGGCAAGTAATTAATTCATTATATCTGAAAGAGGGTTGGGTTTGTTGGTTCTGTTTTGCTCATGGCTAAATTCTTGCTTCTAGAAGAGTTACTGTCACATAGAGGTGTGTGTCTGTGTATACTGGATGATGGTTGATAGTGGGTAAATTTATATTTCTTTGAACTATATTGTTCTGTAAGTCAAATAGGATAAATGATTATTGAAGGGATTATCCATCTAAAGCTTCTAATTTCTTCCTTGAGTTTGTACTGATGGACAGACTCTTTGCATCATGACAAAGTTCTCCTAGCTACCTTGTCCTAAGATGAGTTCCATTTGACTGAGATTCATGGTCTTTTGAATGTTCTGTTTTTGTATCGATTCAAACTTAGAATGACTTTCTTTTCCTTACAAAAATGTATCTCTATTGAAGGCCTCTAAAAATCAAACACTGCTGTCTCTGGTCTCTGACCCTCATAAAGAACTTCAGTAGTCTCCCCCTTTTTCTTTTATCTGTAGATATGATTTATTTTTCTTTTTTGTTCAATTAATAAAAGCTACAAAAGTGATGTCTATTGTATTCAATGTATGCTCATATAGTATATTCTATATGGTTATTATTGGCAAGATATTAATATTCTGAAAGCTCAATGATTGTTGAAGCATTAAGGCAAAATTCTGATGTTTTAATGTCAATGTGATGCTTAAGCTCTGAGATAGATCAGATAGACGTGATTTCCCCCATTTAAGCAATTTATTCCCATAGATTCTGACAAATGCCTGAAGTCATTTTGAAAAATCTGTAAGGTTACAAAAATCACATGTGATTTAGAACTGGATAGATTACATTAGACCAGATGTGTATTATCTCATTAACCTTTTATCTTTTTACTAACATAAGAATGAAGAAGAAAGGCTCCAACCAGCACTAAAAGGATAGAAAAATGAACATCCCTGATTTAGGATGGCCAATAGCCTATTAAGATACATTTTTGTTTTAAATTAGCAGAATGGATAAGCAAGGTGGGTAGCTGTGACTCTGAAGAGCCTATCGCAGGCCTTACTGAGGAGTTAGATAATTCTCAAGTTCGTAAGGGGTCATAGATTATGTATGCTCAGAAAGAACACAATCTCATTGTCAACGTTATCTGCCTGTGAAAGATGGACTAGAATAGAAACCTCAGAAAAGTACTACAGGTTATGAAAGCCTACACGTTTCTTCACGACAAGAGCAAGGCAACCTTATTTTGATAATGATAGAAATTTCATTGTCGATTTAATAAATAAAAAATCAATGAGTATTTTTCATTAACAAAATCAGTGTGTGTGTACATGTGTGCATGTGTGTGCTTTATATGTGTGGTGTGTGTAGTGTATGGTTTTGTATGTGTGTATGTTGTCTTGTTCATATGTATATTTTATTTGTGTGTATTTGTGTGTGTGTCCATGTGTGTGTGGTGGGTATCCATGTGCATGTAGGTGAACATTCAAATGTACAGTTGTCCGTGTGTCTTGTTTGTATATGTTTGTGTGTGTATTTGTATGCATGGTGTGCCTTCAAGTGTTGTGTTGTCTGTGTGTTTTCAAATGTGTTCATGCATATATGTGTGTGTGTGTTTGTGTGGTGTCTGTATGTGTATGTGTTTGGCATGATGTGTATGCAGTGCACCTTCAAATGTCTGGTCTTTTTGCATGAGTGCTGCAGATTAGGTCAGAACTTCATGTTTATTACAAGCACTTCACTAACTGGTCCATCTCGCCAGCCCCCATCATCACATTACTGAAGGAAAGCAACAGCAAGGTAATGAAGGGATGGCTGAGACATGTCTGTCATTCTGATGGCCAAGGTAATCTGTGCACAGACACAGTCTTCTGGAGATGACAGAGCAGGAGCCAGGTGCGAGGAAAGCCCTGCTCTGTACTTAGCATGGTAGAAACAGATTATCAAAGGTAGCCAGTGACGCAGGCTTTCCCCTCGGATGGAGAGTCTGCCCTGCCTCACATCTCTGTTGATGTTTCTTCTAGCACTTGCTGGACCACAAGCGAAACAGTAAGCGGGAGTCAGTGGACCACGTTCTTTCCTTTGGAGAGGGACCAAGGAATGAAAAACTTGACTCTTTTCCTGGAGAAAAATCAACCTGAAGAGCCAAAAGTTATCGGAAAGACAGAAGCTATTAAATGGGAAATGAATTCGGTTTTCTGCTCTGTGGGATGCTGAAGACCATGTTTTAAACATTCTGTAACTCAAGCTGACACCAGCTCCTCCGTGTTCCTTCTCAAAGTATCTGTTGCGACCAACCCCCCTCCACCTCCATCTTTATCTCCAGCCTCAACATTCTTTTCCTACCCAAGTTGACTTCTCCAAAAACATCAACAACAAAGTAGGGGTTTTAAGAGAACCGTGAGACCATTCTTATATAAACCAGCAGCACAGCACTCTTTGATGCTCCACACAGCACTACTGAAAATCAGTGTCTCATCCCTAGTGTTCAGTCTCTCCTTTCTCGTTTCTTACCCACTCCTTCAGAAGATCTTTGCCTTTCTTCCTCCCAGTCACTCATGATTTCTTTCAGAACACATAGCCCTAAATTGAAAAGGATTGGGGTTTTCCCCTTTATTCCCCCACCTATCTATCTATCTATCTATCTATCTATCTATCTATCTATCTATCTATCTATCTATCTATCTATATATCCATCCATCCATCCATCCATCCATCCATCCATCCATCCATCCATCCATCCATCCATCCATCTATCTATCTATCTATCTATCTATCTATCATCTATCTATCTATCTATCATCTATCTATCTACCTACCTACCTACCACTATCTTTCTATCTATCTCTCTATCTTTCTTTCTTTCTTAATGCAATCATCTTTTTATTTGATATTTTCTTTACTTACATTTCAAATGTTATTTTCTTTCCTGGATTCCCCTCTGGAATCTCCCTCTTCCATACCCTCTTCCCCTTCCTCTATGAGAGTGTTTCTCCACAAACCAAACCTTCCCGCCCTGGCATTCCCCTACACTGGGATCTTGAGCCTTCACAGGGCCAAGGGATTTTCCTCTCATTATTGCATGAAAAGGCCATCCTCTGCTACATATGTGGCTAGAGATATGGGTCCCTCCTTTGGTTGGTGGTTTAGTCTTGGGGAGTTTTGTAGGGTCTGGTTGGTTGATATTGTTGTTTTTCCTGTAGGATTGAAAACCCCTTCATCTCCTTTAGTCCTTTATGTAACTACTCCATTTGGGACCACATTCTCAGTCCAATGGATAGTTGAGAGCATCCGGCTCTGTATTTGTCATGCTCTGGCAGAGCCTCTCAGGAGACAGCTATGTCAGGCTCCTGTCAGCAAGGACTTCTTGGCATAGGCAATAGTGTCTGTGTTTGGTGACTGTATATGGAATGGATCCCCGGGTGGAGCAGTCGCTGGATGGCCTTTCCTTCAGTCTCTGCTTTAAATATTGTCTCTGTATTTCCTCCTGTGAATATATTGCCCCCCCCTTCTAAGAACTGAAGCATCCCCTCTTTGGTCTTCCAAATTCTTGAGCTTCTAGCTGTCTGTGGATTGTATCTTCGGTATTCTGAGCTTTGGGGCTAATATCCACTTATCAGTGATTACATACCATATGTGTTCTTTTAAAATTGGGTTACCCATGCACGATGATATTTTCTAGTCCCATCAATTTGCCTAAAAATTTCACAAAGCCATTTTTTTTGTAATAGCTGACTACTACTCTATTGTGTAAATGTACCACACTTTTTTGTATTAATTCTTCTGTTGAAGGACATCTGGGTTCTTTTCAGCTTCTAGCGATTATGAATAAGGCTGCTATGAACATAGTGGACCATGTGTCCTTGTTATATGATGGAATATCTCTTGGTCTTTTGGGCACATGCCCAGGAGAGCTATAGCTGGGTCTTCAGTTAGTACTATGTCCAATTTTCTGACTGGACAATCTCCAGATTTATTTTCATCAGCTAGCAATCCCACCAACAATGGAGGAGTGTTCCACTTTCTCCACATCGTCACCAGCATCTGTTGTCACCTGAGTTTTTTTATCTTAGCCAATTCTGACTGGTATGAGGTGGAATCTCAAGGTTGTTTAGTTTTGTATTTCCCTGATGACTAACAACGTTGAACATTTCTTTAGGTGCTTCTCAAACATTTGATATTTCTCAGTTGAGGACTCTTTGTTTAGCTCTGTATCCCATTTTTAAAAAGGATTATTTGATTCTCTGGAGTCTAACTTCTTGAGTTCTTTGCATATATTGGATACTAGCCCTCTATCAGAACTAGGACTGGTAAAGATCTTTCCCCAACTTGTTGGTTGCCGTTTTGTCCTATTGACAGTGTCCTTTGCCTTACAGAAGCTATGCAATTTCATGAGGTCTCATTTGTTGATTCTTGATCTTAGAGCATAAGCCATTGGTGTTCTGTTAGGAAAATTTTTCCCTGTTTCAATGTGTTCTAAGCTCTTCCCTACTTTCTCTTCTATTAGTTTCAATGTATCTGTTTTAATGTGGAGGTCATAGATCCACTTCGACTTGAGCTTTGTACAAGGTGATAAGAATAGATCAATTTGCATTCTTTTACATGCTGACCTTCAGTTGAACCAGCACCAGTTGTTGAAAATGTTGTGTTTTTCTCACTGGATGGTTTTAGCTTCTTTGTCAAAGATCAAGTGACCATAGGTGTGCTGGTTCATTTCTGGGTCTTGAATTTTATTCCATTGATCTACCTGCCTGTCTCTATACCAATACCATACAAATTTTATCACGATTGATCTGTAATACAGCCTGAGGTTGGGGATCTTGATTCCCCTAGCAATTCTTTTATTGTTGAGAACGGTTTTTGCTATCCTGGGTTTCTTGTTATTCCAAATGAATCTGCAAATTGCTCTTTCAATTCTATGAAGAATTGAGTTGGAATTTTCATGGGGATTTCATTGAATCTGTAGATTGCTTTTAATGAGATGGCCATTTTTACTATAATAATCCTGCAAATCCATGAGCATGGGAGATCTGTTCATCTTCTGAGATCTTCTTTGATTTCTTTATTCAGAGACTTGAAGTTCTTGTCATACAGATCTTTTACTTCCTAGTTTACCTTCACCCTAAGGTATTTTATATTTGGGACTATTGTGAATGATTGCATTTTGCAAATTTCTTTCTCAGCCTGTCTACCCTTTGAGTAGAGGAAGGCTACTGATTTGTTTGGGTTAAGTTTATACCCAGCCTCTTTGCTGAAGTTGTTTATCAGCTCTAGGAGTTCTCTGGTTGAATTTTTCGGGTCACTGAAGTGTACTATCATATCACCTTCAAATAGTGATATTATGACTTTTTCCTTTCCAATTTGCATTCCTTTGACTTTTTTTTTTTTTTTTTTTTTTTTTTTTTTTTTTTTTTTTTTTTTTTTTTTTTTTTTGTGTGTAGTTGCTCTGGCCAGGAATTCCAGTACTACATTGAATAGGTAAGAAGAGAGTGGGCAGCCTTGTCTAGTGTCTGATTTTAGTGGGATTTCTTTGAGTTTCTCTCAATTTAGTTTGATGTTAGCTACTGGTTTTCTGTATATTGCTTTTACTATGATTAGGTATGTGCATTGAGTTCCTGATCTTTCCAAGACTTTTAATATGAAGGGGTGTTGAACTTTGTCAAATGCTTTCTACGGTCCTAATGAGATGATCTTATGGTTTTTCTCCTAGTTTGTTTATATAGTGGATTACATTGATGGATTTCTCTACCTTGAACCATTCTTGCATCCCTGGGATGAAATCCACATGATCAGGGTGAATCATCATTTTGATGTGTCCTTGAATACAGTGTGCAAGAATTTTATTGAGTAGTTTTGCATCTATGTTCCTAAGGAAGATTGGTCTGAAGCTCTCTCTCTTTGTTGAGTCTTTGTCTGGTTTAGGTATAGGCATAGTTGTTGCTTCATAGAGAAAATTGGGTAATGGTTCTTCTGCTTCTATTTTGTAAAATAGTCTGAAAAGTATTAGTATTATGTCTTTTTTAAAAGTCTGATAGCATGCTGTGCAAAATCCATCTTGTCCTGGGCTTTTTTTTTTTTTTGGTTGGAAGACTTTTAATGACTACTTCTGGGGACAATTTAGATTGTTTATCTAATCCTGATTTAACTTTGGTACCTGGTATTTGTCTATAAAGTTGTCCATTTCCTCCATATTTTCCAGTTTTGTTTAGGATAAGTTTTTGTAGTAGGATCTGATGGATTTTTGAATTATTTTTCTATTACTTTTGTTATGTCTCTCCTTTCATTTCTTAGTTTGTTAATTCAGGTACTATTCCTATGCCCTCTGGTTAGTCTGGCTAGGGCTTTATCTATCTTGTTGTTTTTCTCAAAGAACCAGCTCCTGGTTTTGTTGATTCTTTATATAGTTCTTTTTGTTTTTACTTGGTTGATTTCAGCCCTGAGTTTGATTATTTTCTGCCATCTACTCCTTTTCGATGCATTTGCTTCTTTTTCTTGTAGAGTTTTAAGGAGAGCTATCAAACTGCTAGTCTATGCTCTCTTCATTTTCTTTTTGAGGCACTCAGGGTTATGAATTTTCCTCTTAGTGCTGTTTTCATTATATCCCATAAGTTTTGGTATGTTGTGCCTTCATTTTCATTAAATTCTAAAAGGTCTTTAATTTCTTTCTTTCTTTCTTTCTTTCTTGACCGTTACCATTGAGTAGAGGACTATTCAGCTTCCATGTGTATGTATGTAGCCTTCCTGTTGGTTTTGTTGTTATTAAAAACCAGCCTTAGTCCATGGTTATCTGATAGGGTGCATGGGATTATTTCAATCTCCTTCTATTTGCTGAGACCTGCTTTATTACCGACTGTATGATCGATAAGGAGAAGGTACCATGAGGTGCTGGGAAGAAGGTATATTCTTATGTTTTAGGATAAAATTTCCTATAAATATCTGCCAAATCCATTTGGTTCATACCTTCTATTAGTCTCACTGTGTCTCTGTTCAGGTTCTGCTTCCATGATCTATTCATTGATCAGAGTAGAGTATTGAAGTCTCCCACTATTATTGTGTATGGTTCAATGTATGCTTTGAACTTTAGTAAGTTTCTTTTATGAATGTGGGTGCCCTTGCATTTAGAGCATAGATGTTCAGAATTAATAGTTCATCTTGATAGATTTTTTTCCTTTGATGACTATGACATGTTCTTCCTCACCTTTTTTTGATAATTTTTGGTTGAGAGTCAATTGTATTCACTGTTAGAATGGCTATTCCTACTTGTTTCTTGGGAACATTTGCTTGGAAATTTTCTTCCAGCTTTTAACTCTGAGACAGTGTCTGTCTTTGTTACTGGGCTGTGTTTCCTGTATGAAGCAAAATGTGGGGTCCTATTTATGTAACCAGTCTGTTTTTCTTGTCTTTTTATTGGGAAATTGAGTCCATTGATGTTAAGAGGTATTAAGAAATAGTGATTATTGTTTCTTGTTATTTTTGTTGTTAGACATGGAATTATGTTTATGTGGCTATCTTCTTTGAGATTTGTTGCAAGAAGATTATTTTCTTGCTTTTTCTATGGTATGGTTTCCCTCTTTGTTTTGGGTGATATTCATCTATTATCATTTGTAGTACTTGATTTGTGGAAAGATAGTGTGTGAATTTATTTTTCTCATAGAATATTTTTTTATCTATGGTATTTGAGAGTTTTGTTGGTATAGTAGCCTGTGCTGCTATTTGTGTTCTCTTAGTGTCTGAATGACATCTGTCCGGGATCTTCTAGCTTTCGTGGTCGCTGTTGGAAATTCTGGTGTAATTCTGATACATAAGCCTGTATATGTTACTTGACTTTATTCCCTTACTGCTTTTAATATTCTTTCTTCGTTTTGTGCATTTGGTGTTTTTACTATTTTTTTAACGACTTTATTTTGCAAAACAAAGGTAAATGTACAGATTTTAAACATTTTTTTGCTTAAAATTTTACATTTTTGTCAGTACTGTTTTTTTCAGACATTAAAATAAATTTTACATAAAACCATGTGAATATATTTTTTAGTCAGTACTTGATTTTTTTCAAGGGCTTGACAGTATGCATTGAAAACCTACTAGTTACAATAAGGGTAAAGTACATGTAAAACAAAACGCAACATGGAAATAGTCAAAGTCTTCTTGTTTTGTGAATATATGTATATTTTTTGTTTTCTTTATTTCTTGGACTTCATACAGTCTGTGAGTTGTTTCTGGGGAAGTGCAAGCCTCTGGGGTTAGCATCCCACTATCAGTGACTGCATATTATGTCTGTTCTTTTGTGACTGGGTTATCTCACTCAGGATGATCTTCTCTAGATGCAGCCATTTTTTTAAGAATTTGGTTAAGTCATTGTTTCTGGTGGCTGAGTAGTATTCCATTGTGTATATGTACCACAATTTTTGTATCCATTCGTCTTCTGAAGGACATCTGGGTTCCTTCCAGCTTCTGGCTATTATAAATAGAGCCGCTATGAACATTGTGGTGCATATATCTTTGTTGTATATTAAAGTGTCTCTGGGGTATATGCCCAGAAGTGGAATAGCTGGGTCTTCAGGTAGTACTATATCCAAATTTCTGAGGTATCGCCAGACAGATTTCCAGAGTGGTTGTATTAGCTTGCAACCCCACCAACAGTGGAGAAGTGTTCCTCTTTCTCCGCAGCCTCGCCAGCATCTGCTGTCATCTGAGTTTTGGATCTTGGCCAATCTGACTGGTGTGAGGTGGAATCTTAGGGTTGTTTTGATTTGCATTTCCCTGATGGCTAAGGATGTCGAGCACTTCCTCAGATGTTTCTCAGCCATTCGGTTTTCCTCTACTGAAAATGATTTGTTTAGCTCTGTACCCCATTTTTTAATAGGGTTATTTGATTCTCTGGTGTCTAGCTTTTTGAGTTCTTTGTACACCTTGGATATTAGGCCTCTATCTGATGCGTTGGTAAAGATCTTTTCCCATTCTGTTGGTTGCTGTTTTGTTTTCTTGACGATGTCCTTAGCTTTACAGAAACTTTGCAATCTCATTAAGTCCCATTTGTTAATCTTTGACCTTAGAGCTTGAGCCATTGGTGTTTTGTTCAGGAAATTTTCTCCTATGCCTATGTGTTCTAAGGTTTTCCCTACTTTTTCATCTAATAGTTTCAGTGTATCTGGTTTAATGTGGAGATCTTTAATCCACTTACACTTGAGCTTTGTACAAGGAGATAAGAACGGGTCTATTTTCATTCTTTTGCATGTTGCGTGCCAGTTGGACCAGCACCATTTGTTGAATAGGCTGTCCTTTTTCCATTGAATGTTTACTGCTCCTTTGTCAAAAATCAGGTGACCATATACGTGAGGGCTCATTTCTGGATCTTCTATTCTATTCCATTGATCCACCTGCCTATTTCTGTACCAGTACCATGCAGTTTTCAGCACAATTGCCTTGTAATATAGCTTGAGGTCAGGGATAGTGATTCCCGCAGATTTTTTTTGTTGTTGAGGATGGATTTCGCTATTCTAAGTCTTTTGTTATTCCATATGAAATTGCACATTGATCTTTCCAATTCCATGAAGAACTGGGTTGGAATTTTGATGAGGATTGCATTGAATCTGTAGATTGCTTTTGGTAGGATGGCCATTTTTAAAATGTTGATCTTTCCAATCCATGAGCATGGGAGATCTTTCCATTTTCTGAGATCCTCCTCAATTTCTTTCTTTAGAGGTTTGAAGTTCTTGTCATACAGGTCCTTCACTTGCTTAGTTAGAGTCACACCAAGGTATTTCATAGTTTTTGTAACGATTGTGAAGGGTACCTTTTCCCTAATTTCTTTCTCCACATGTTTGTCCTTTGAGTATAGGAAGGGTACTGATTTGTTTGAGTTTATTTTGTATCCAGCCACTTTGCTGAACTTGTTTATCAGCTATAGGAGTTCTCTGGTGGAGTTTTTGGGGTCACTTAAGTACACTAAGCATGGAGTTTAGGCAGCCATATGAACTAAACTCCTTCTCATTAGTTAGAAGATAATTCCACTTTCTCTAACCAAACCTACATTTGGTTTTAGGTTTTCAAGGAACAATGACATGTATTCCTAGATACCTACCTTAAGTCTTATTCATTCCTTGGCCTTTATCAATCTCTACAAAATAAAATGGGAATGAGACTAATTTTGCCCCACTCTCTAGAAAACCCATGTCCCAACACAGAAACGTGCATATTCCCACATCTACCTTGATCTTCGTATTTTGTCTCATAGAAAGCAGACTGATGTTGATTTGGGTTTTAAGAAAAGCAGTTTCTTTAATATAAGTTAAATCTGTAAAGGCTTGTAATTTTACCTTGGATCCTATCCTACCTGATCTAATTGCTCCTCTAAAGACAAACCCATGCTCAATATGTGACTTCTGTTGCTTCATCACATGCTTTGTAGTAAATTGTTTGGGTGCTTCTCAAGATTTTTGTGTTCGCCCAAGTTCCTCCTCATTAGAGTTGAGCACCTTGTCACTAACAACACCTACTCCTTGCTCAGTCACATCAACCAACAGGCCATAAAAGCTAATTTTAAAAAACAAATGAACATACTCTGAGATTATCTTGATTTTAAATATTCCCAGCACTTGGTTCTTGATGATCAGAGAGCCCTTTTCTATACATGGATGTATATTTTTAAAATTGTGGCAACTATTAAAGAATAACAATAATTAAACTTGTTGGGTGATTTTAAGATATATATCTTAAAATGTTATATATATACATAAAGAACTTACCTGTTTCATTATAGTTTTTCTTTTACTTGCCAGGAAACTGGGAATGTTTTAATTATAATTAGTAATCAGAGAATTTCTTTCCTATTATATTGATCAAATGAATTCAAACTCATCAATGGAATTTGATCCTTTTGCCATGCCTCCCAGTAACTTTAATGTGAAAATGAGTCATTAGCAGTGACAAAACCAATGTTGAATCTTTTAAGAAAACTTCACAAGAGTGGACATGAGTAGAAAGTGAAAGCAACAGTAGGGGTTGATTACTACCATTGGTTTTTAAAAATCTGTACAAAGTTGTTATGTTTTAAGTCACTAAACATTTGAAGTAACCTCAACTCTCAGAGTAGATGATTAGTTTTCTAGTTTGCTTTCTAATACTATGATATAGACCATAACCAAAGCAACTAAGAGAGAGAGGGGTTTATTTCAGCTTATAGCCTCTGATCACAGTGTGTCACTGAGGGAAGTCATGTCAGGAATTCAAGATAGGAATCTTGAGGCTGTTACTGAAGTGGAGACCATTGAAGAATGCTGCTTTCTGGCTTCTTTCTTACAGCTTGGCCCATCCTGCTATATAGAAAGAAAGAGAGAGGGGGGAGAAAGGAAAAGAAGAAGAAGAAGGAGAAGGAGGAGGAGGAGGAGGAAGAGGAGGAGGAGGAGGAGGAGGAGGACGGCAGGAAGGAAGGAAGGAAGGAAAGGAGAAAGGAAGGAAAGAAGGAAGGAAGGAAGGAAGGAAAGAAAAAAAAATCAGAACAATAGCCCCAGGGATGGACCATCCACAGTGGACAGGTCCTCTCTCCTCAACCATTAGTCAAGAGAATGTCCCTTAGATTTTTCTACAGGTCATGCCTATATAGGTGTATTCTCATTTTCTTTCTTTCTTTCTTTCTTTCTTTCTTTCTTTCTTTCTTTCTTTCTTTCTTTCTCTTTTGGCCTTTGTTTTTCTTGAACTTCATATAGTCTGTGAGTTGCTTCTGGGGTGTTCAGAGCTTTCTGGGGCTAGTATCCAATTATCAGTGACTGCATATTATGTCTGTTCTTTGTGACTAGGTTACCTCACTCAGAATGATATTCTCTAGATGCATTCATTTTCTTAAGAATTTCATAAAGTCATTGTTTCTGATAGCTGAGTAGTACTCCATTGTGTATATGTACCACAATTTTTGTATCCATTCATCTAATGATGGACATCTGGGTTCTTTCCAGCTTCTGGCTATTATAAATAGAGCTGCTATGAACATTGTGGTGCATGTTTCTTTGTTGTATGTTGGAATTTCTCAGGAGTATATCTCCAGAAATGGAATAACTGGGTCTTCAGGTAGTGCTATGTCCAATTTTCTGAGGAATCACCAGACTGATTTCTAGAGTTGTTGTGGCAGTTTCCAACCCCACCAACAGTGGAGAAGTGTTCCTCTTTCTCCACATCCTCACCAGCATCTGCTGTCATATGAATTTTTGACCTTAGCCATTCTGATTGGTGTGAGGTGGAATCTCAGGGTTGTTTTAATTTGCATTTCCCTCATGGCTAATGATGTCGAGGACTTCCTTAGATGCTTCTCAGATATTCCTCAATTTAGAACTTTTTGTTTAGCTCTGTACACCATTTTTAATAGGGTTGTTTGATTCTCTCCTGTCTAACTTCTTGAGTTCTTTGTATACCTTGGATCTTAGGCCTCTATCTGATGTGGAGTTGGTAAAGATCTTTTCCCATTCTGTTGGCTGACATTTTGTTTTCTTGACAGTGTTCTTAGCCTTACAGAAACTTTGCAATCTCATTAAGTAATCTTTGACCTTAGAGCATGAGCCATTGGTGTTTTGTTCAGAAAATTTTCTCCTGTGCCTATGTGTTATAAGGTTTTCCTGACTTTCTCATCTAATAGTTTCAGTGTACCTGGTTTAATGTGGAGATCTTTGATCCACTTGCACTTGAGCTTTGTACAAGGAGATAAGAAAGGGTCTATTTTCATTCTTCTGCATGCTGAGTGCCAGTTGGACCAACACCATTTGTGGAATAGGTTGTCCTTTTTCCATTGAATGATTACAGCTCCTTTGTCAAAAATCAAGTGACTATATATGTGAGGGCTTCTTTCTGGATCGTCTATTCTATTCCACTGATCCACATGCCTATCACTGTACCAGTACCATGCAGTTTTTAGCACAATTTCCTTGTAATATAGCTTGAAATCAGGGATAGTGAGTCCGGCAGATGTTATCTTGTTGTTGAGGACGGATTTTGCTATTCTAGGTCTTTTCTTATTCCAGATGAAATTGCACATTGCTTTTTCTAACTATATGAAGAATTGGGTTGGTATTTTGATTGGGATTGCATTGAATCTACGAATTGCTTTTGGTAAGATGGCCATTTTTACTATGTTTATCCTTCCAATCCATGAGCAGGGAAGATATTTCCATTTTCTGAGATCTTCCTTGATTTTTTTCTTTAGAGATTTGACGTTCTTGTCATAAAGGTCCTTCATTTGCTTAGTTAGAGTCACACCAAGGTATTTCATATTGTTTGTTACTATTGTGAAGGGTATCTTTTCCCTAATTCCTTTCTCTGCATTGTTTCATTATAGTTATTATTAATTGAATAACAATCACAAGCATTACAATGACTTCCTAGCATCAGCTTGGTAGTAAACCACCATTTACTACATTTATCTGTAGACTGTAAATGCCAAGATCAAAACACTATCAGCCCGAAAGCTAACACAGTCTGATTAAAAATTATTATGATAGAATTTTAATGTGATCTCCCCGTTCAACAGTTGTGATAGCCGAGACATAGAAAAACATCTTGCAAAACAGTAATGACAAATTCAAGTCTAGAATCATCTTTCTTGAATTTCAAATTACAAATTTTCCCCAGTTACTGCTTATGGAATAAACAGAAGAGATTACATGATCTCAAAGAACAGATAGTATGATCATTCTCTCCCCTTTGCTATTCATCATCTACAACTTGATTGGAAGCAACTACCTCACTCCTCAATCACATTGCCAAGATCTCCAATGGGATCCCTGGTTCCTGATGGCTGCAATGTGTATTACTCAGGGTTTGGGTATGGCATCTGACTTGTAGTTAGTGATTTATAGCACAACTCACATAGCTATTTATCATACAATTTATTTTAAAAGGTGGCTGACTATTCAAGGCACCTACTTGGGTTATTGACTAAGAATTGATGAATGAGGCATATCTTATATGATACAACATAATAAAAACAATTGTAGTAAATTAGTGCAAAACTGCCATTAGAACTCTCATAGTCAATACACTTGACTTAGAATAAAATTATCCTACTTATCATACTGTGGCCTTTTCCCTTAAGCCCTCACAGTAAGTGTGTGTGTGTGTGTGTGTGTGTGTGTGTGTGCGTGTGTGCACACGCGCGGTTGTGCATGGGTGTGTACATGCATGTGTAATTGTATATATGTATGTGAGTGTGGGTGTGTGTTTGGAAATTTGAGGACTACCTGCTATACTAGTCCTCAGCTTCTATTCTGCTTAAACAGGGTTTCTTTTCTTCCTCTTTTTTTCCTGTGTGTATACCAGGCTACCTGGTCTTCATGTTTCCCAGGATGCTCTTGTCTCTGCCTCACATATCACCAAAGAACAAGGATATTATAGACTTTCAGATTAGTTCTAATGATCAAACTTATAAAAATGTACACATCAAGCACTTTATCACCAAGCTACTTCTAAGTTTAGACTTGTCTTATTATCAATTGCATAGCAAACTAATTTCTATCAAGCAGATTATAGTTATGTATCATTCATGTAGAAAGCAATCCTACTTGCGTGTATCAGTTTAATCTACCTTAATCAGATCATTACTAAATTTATTCTATGGCTTCATAGAAAATTACAAAAGCTACTAGCTTATTTCAGTCTTGTATACTATAGAAAAATTTACTTTTCAATTAATTAATGTCTTGCTGAAGAAACCACTGAGGATATTTCCAGAAACAGATAAAAAGGATACCCCAACCTGTCAAATCCATTGACATACAGCTAAGGAGATGTCCAGAGGAAAGTTCATGTCCATACGTTTTCACATAAAAAATAAAGATTGGACTAGTGAGGTGGCTTATTGGACAAAAGCAATTGTCAACAAGCCTAATGACCTGGTTTAGTCCCAAGAAACCATGGAGTAGAAAGAGAGAGTCAACTTCTGAAAGTCATAGTCTGGCCACCATGCGTATCATGCTGGAACCCTCTGCCCATCCATATACAGAAATACAAAAATAAATATAAAAATAAATTAAAGAGATCACAAATAAATAACCTAATGGTGCATCTTAAGGATCAATAAAAATGAGGAACCAATCTCCATTCCAGTAGATGACAAGAAATTATTAAGATTAGGGAAGAACTAAATGACTAGAGACTAAAAGAAGGATACATAAAATGAATCAAAGAACAGACCATGTTTTTGAAGGCTGTAACCAGATTGACAAACCCATAGCTAATCTAACAAAAAGAGAGAAAATATCCAAATTAATAAAAATCAGAACTTTTTATGTTATAGAATTTCCAAATAGGCTAAAGAAATTAAAGTTTTAAGCTGTGATATCTTTGCGTTTAGAGAGGACTTTTTGTAACAATGTTTATATTTATACAAGTGTTAGGGGTAAACACTGAAGTATTTATTGTGTATATGGATAAAATGGCCTTTCCCGTTCCCAAAAAAAATGATCATTGATGAATCTACACTATTTTTTAAGTTAATTTAACTAGTGGAAAACAAAAAATTTAGTAAGGAAGCAATTTAAGGGATAAAATATTGGAAAAATAAATCTGAAGTATATTGCAGAAGAAAACCAACTGAAATTTCTTATGTGATATACTCAGTGTGATGACTAGTTTTAGAGTCAACTTCATGTAAGCTATAGTCATTTTGAAAGAGGAAGCTTTGATTGGAAAAATGTCCACACAAGATTGGCCAGTATGACAGCTTATGATTGATGAGTGATGACCATGGTGTCACTCAGCACTGGTGGTCCTAGGTGTCACAAAACGGCAGGCTGAACAAGTAAGCAGGACACCTTAAGGCTCCTGCATTTGTTCCTGTTTCAGGTACCTGCCTTGAGTTCCCTGAATGCCAGACTACAAGCTGTAAGATAAAATAAACCCTTTTGTTCTCAAATCACATTTGGCTGTAGTATTTCCTCAAAGCAATAGAAACTACACTGCTGAGGAATATTGGAACTTGTTGGAAATCATTGACATATTCATAAACAGTCCATACAGTCTCAGGTATTTTTGTATATATGTATGTGTGTGTTCACATATGTATGGTTGCATGTGGAAGTGGAGGTTCTAGTGCAGATATGCATACATGTATCAGCAGAAGAGTCTGTATGGACCCGAGATTCATATTTGATATCTTCTTCAATCACCTTCCACTCTATATATTGGCACACAGTCTGTTGCACATTGTCTGAGTGTCCCTGATCCACTGCCTGGTTTACAGGACCTCCACACCCACCTGTCCCTTCCATGCGTTTGAGAGGCATGAACTAATTATGGCTTGGCAAGAGTCTTTACCTGCTGAGTCAACTCCCTATAACCAACTTAGGAGTTTTAACAAAAATTGTTAACTGTGAATTTCTGGGGAACCTAAGAGTAAATCTACAATTTTCATTATATTCATAAAGGGTATTTATGGCCCCCAGAAGGATAAGAATATATGATATGTAAACAGAATACCCGAGATGAATAATCATACTAATAGAAGGCAGTTAATTATCTTTCCATGTCCCAACTTTGGTTTTATTTCCATGTGAAAGTTGAAGATCATGTCAAACTTAGAGTTGAGCAGCTGAGGAGGTAGATAATCCGCTGAGGATTCATAGAAGAATTCCTGAGATGAGGAAAAGAGAAGAAAATAAGACTCATTGCATATGATAAAAAATGAGGTTCAGCTAAACGGTGAGATAATATTTTAACATGTAGAAAATGTCATATGCTGATAAAGAACAGCTGTTATACACCCTCTGTTGAGTTATTTCTATTGCTGACTTATTCTAAAATTGCCATGTGTGTCAGATCATGCTAAGCATCATCTATTAATCATTTTACCTTAAGTTCCATGACAAATCCAGGGAGAAAAAAATTTTCTCCCTGTGATTCAGACAAAGAAATAGTAAGCGAAGATCAGGAAGAACACCCAAAAAGAGGCTGAGTTTTCTTTTCTCTTTATTATTAAATATTTATTATTACTAGTGTGTGTGTGTATGTGTGTGTGCACGCGCGTGTGCGTGTGCGTGTTGGGGGGGGAGGGAGACATACAGACAGGGAGACACACAAAGAGATCTGAGGATGTGAATGTTGACATGTACATGTACATGACATGATGTGCCATGCTTGCATGTGGAGGTCAGAGGACAACTTTGCAGAGTTGATTCTGTCCTTTTATGTTCTTCTATGGAGGGTTCTAAAAATAAAACTCAAGTCATAATGCTTGAGTAGGAAACACTACCAGCAGCTGAACCATCTCACCACCCTGATACAGTAGATTTTCAAGGATATGTAGAGTTTGGTACAATGTAGAAGAATTTCCTGAGGATGTTAACAACATGGAGGATATAGAATGCATACAAATGGCTGTGCTGAAATCATTGCTATTGTTTTTCAGAACACTCTTCTATTGCCTTAGACCAATACATATTGAACATGATGCCTTGAGCTCATCTTTGCTGTCCAGTGTCTTAGAATGCCATTAAACAGTTCACTTAAAATGATTATCATGCAAGAACAATGATATATAGTATTAGATACTGTATACATAATTTGTATATTATATAATTGTGCTATATATAACACATATTAAATATGCAATGTAAATTTTTGTTTATTAAAGATTTATATATTTGTTTTATTTATCAAGTACATTGTAGCTATTTTCAGACACAGCAGAAGAAGGCATCAGATCCTATTACAGATGGCTGTAAGCCACCATGTGGTTTCTGGGAATTGAACTCAGGACCTCTGGAAGAGCAGATAGTTCTCTCACCCACTGAGCCATCTCTCCAGCCTTCAATCAGTATTTTTAAAGAGAACACTTTTAACAATTAGTACAAGTTGGGTTCTAAGTTACACATTTGCTGAACATATTTGCTAACAGGTTTACATATATGTTGTAAGGGGAGGTTCTGATACTATTGTTCTGTTCCCTAATTGGTTCTTGATTTGTCAGTAAAGAAGGCTGGGTTTTCTGGTTTTACTTTCTTCTTTTGCTGGATGGAAGGTACAGGTGGGACTTGTGGGTCCCAGAGAAAATGACATTGCAGGAAGAGGGACTTTTCTGCCATATTTGGAGGAAGAACACAGCAATCATGTAAGGTCTCAGGGAGAGCTTGAGCCTGTGGTCTCTGTTTCAGGTGTGTAGCCAAGGATGTTTGGATGGGGCTAGGTGGAACTAGGCACTACGTTTAGGACAGTTGTAGATACAGCAATAATAAATTGGTAATGGCACAGCCTTCCTGGAGGAAGACATCAGTGCAAAGAAATTGTGCCAAGAAGGTAAATTATAACGGTATTAACTGTGCATGTGTTTTATCCATGGATTCAAGCGTCTCAGGAGAGGGCTGGTGGAGCCACCACTTCCAAGAGCTAAAGGCAGGCAGGAAGGGAAGCCAGGAGCGGATAGGTCCTTGGCCCTTCCCTGGCAAAGGCGGTAGCAATTTTAAAACTACAAGCAACAATATGTGGTTGTCAGAATACTTTACCTCAGGTTCCTAAATACTATGTTACTTGAAATATTATGATTGTCTCTTAGTATTGATCAAGCACAGTTGGGTTAGAGTTTCATTACCTATCCTGAAGTGCTGTTGGCTACTGCTGATTACAGATGGCTTATGTGCAGGAAAGCATTTTGCAGGCACTCCATCTTAAGTTGTGGGAAGGCCAATAAACTGCATTATCTATACCTTACAATGGTTGTCTATTCACAAAGGACACGCTAAATAGGTGGCTGACAATCTGACTTACACATTTTTTTAAGAGTTAAATATGCTGGAATGTTGCGGTAATGATTTTAGTGGACCTGGGTTAGTTTTTAGTGACAGATGATCCTCTTTGGGCACTTAGCCAGCCCTTTAAAAAATGAGCATATGCTGTAGGAAAATGTAAAAGGGGGGCATATTGTGAGGAATTTCACTGCCTGATATTTATTTTAAAGGGTTTAACCTAATATACAATACAGAGAAACTTTGCTTTTTCATGCATAATGAATTTAAAAATCCACTCTCTTTGAAAACATTAGCAAGGAGCTATAGTGAATGACAAAGCCATGCCCACTTAGAAATACAATTCTTTGTTTTCAGGATAGTTTATTTTTCCATAGCAATTCTGAATGGATATTTTAAACTGAAATGGGCTCTATTTCTCCTCAAATAAAGCATCCTTAGAAGAGAGATTTGAAGGAAACAGATGAAATTTCATTAAGATGCATGTGGTCACAGCTTGTGGGAACCTAGGTCCTGAGGTTCACTGTGACAATGGTATCTGCACACATTCCAAGTGGCAGTCTTTTGCAACAGAACTAACACCTACTTTGACTTAGCAGGGGTGCACAGCAGTGACTAACCACCTACTAGAAGCCTGAACAATGTTTTCAGCAGAGCACTTGTCAATGTGATGAGACCAGGCTCATGTTTTCCCTAGCTTCATTTCTAGGTTTTTTTTTTTTTTTTTTTTTTCACTCTTTGCTACAGTCAGAGTACTCTTGCTTTCAATGCAGAAAGCAACAGGACAATCCACACTGGATGCCACTGACTTTTTTCTGTCTCTGTGACCATCGATCTTTTCTTCTTTTTGTACATAGAGTAGGGCTTTTAATACAGTGACCTAGTTTGTCGCTAAACCCAGAATTCTGTCTATGTGAATAGACTCATTGGATTAACTTTGTCAAATGTATTTCCCTGGAAGAATTCCGTTTTAGAGAAAAGTCCCAGTGTACAATTGTGAAAGAGCTTTTCTCTGTTCTACCTATTACTTTCTTTCTTGGCCCATCACAGAGAATCTGCCAAGCTCAATAATTCTACCATATGCTTAGACTTAACATTTACAACTCTCACTGTCAAGAAGTGTGCTGAAAGTTAATGAAATCTTTTCGGTAGAATATTTGGTAGAAATTCAACTGCTCCATTTGGACTTTGTACAGATTGGTTTTGTTGATATCTCCCAACAATTATTTAAACAATTTTAGTTTTGACTGACTACCTGGAAATGTCAGACTTCTGTCAGTGTGGATGTTGTTGGTATGAGCACGTTGAGTTGTATCATCTCTGTTTCTTATGGTTTCTTGCTCTCTCTTCTTACCATCTCATGAACATGAAAGTGCTGAAGTCTTCATCCACATCACAGCCTCACTAGAGCTACTGTCCTTGGGTCTCATAAGACTTCACCTTATTTGTGCATAATCCAGATTATGGTGAAGGAATGGATAGGTCATGCACCTATATGAACACATAATTACTTACCTCATGTGAGCAGCTTCTTCAGTACAGTGCACCTGATTTTGAAATTTCACACTTACAGTGATTAATGGTATGAAGGTGTTTATTTCAGCACTAAGTTCATATAAGCAGCTTCATAAGTCAGATATGATTCTTTTTGTTTTTTTAAGTATAATTTAAACATTATCATCTTCTCCCTGCTAATATATACAGCTGGCTGTTTTACAGTATTCCCACAAAGTTATACAGTTACCACCTTAGTCCCATGCATATTTAGCATGGCCACTCCCTCAGTCACCTAAGAAGAAACGTCCAGTTGAGTACATATTGGTACCATGTTGGTCTGTGGTCACATATACAGAGGATTGTCTACTGCTAATTAATGTTCATGCAGCCCATCATAGGCAGCACCATTCCTTAGGCAAGGTATGCAGAATTATGTAGAAGAGGAGAAAGCCAGATGTACTACCCTATAGAGTATACATACCTGTGTGCCGTGGTATACCATGTGACAGAAGGTAAGAGGATCCTGGTGAACTAGTGAACCTCGGAATGGGCCTAGAATAGTGGTTGCTTCCTCCATCTTACATAGAAGTTCCTCATGTGCTGGTAGCTGGCATCTCCCCATAGTGACAGTGGGTTACTTGGCTATTCCATAGCTCAAAAGTCTGCATAAAAAATGCTCGCTGCTCTGCAATAAGATCTGCACCTGGATACTGGTCTCCAGCCTGTTTTCCCGGTTGGCAACTCCACCTCCCTTAGCCCTTCCTGGATCCCAGTTCCTGGGATCTATAACAATGCTAAAATCTATATCGCATTCAACGTGAGCCGGGCACTGCACACATGATTGCCTGGTCCTGCCTCACTTCCCATCATTGTGTTCAATTCCTGAATTGGGTTTTAAAAGTGACGTCATGGTTTAGATGAGTAAGTATAATCACCGATATTACTTTTGCTTTTGCTTTTTTGAATATAACAATTTATAATTTTCTATTACTATTTGTAATCCATTCTAAGCATGGCTGTAGTAGTTTCTATGTATTTTGAGTTTTTCGTTATTCTTAGGCACCTGAACAATAACCATTTTGAGGAGCAGCGGTTACTGATGACCTGAGCTCCAGGTGATTTGGACAGTGCTGATGTCCTCAAATCCAACGAAGGAGGAAAGCAGGAGACCGTTCATCCTAGAGATCATGTGTCTTTTTAAATTTTTTTGTCAAAAGCAAAGTTTTAGTTTGGGGGAGGAACCAGTCCTTTAGACAGGGGAAGAGTTTTATTCCTAGCTAACTTGACTTTACAGATCTTTGAGGTCTTTGCTATATCCCACTGGTTCTGTAATTTGCTATGAGATCTAAGTCATTGCCAAATCTAAGAGAGATAACAGGTCTCCGAAAACACGAAAGAGAAACAAGTGTGTCTTTTACTTTATTTTCTTAAAGACCTATGAGAACTGGTAAACAGCAGGAACCTCATACAGAGACAGAGGCTGATGGGAAACCCTTCAACACAAAGGGCAAAGTCAACACATGTAGCATCAGACACATTTGCAATGGCATTGAAAGCCCAAGACACTTTGCATTTTCAAACATTATTTCTCAAATCTCTGCTTTAATTCAGGGCTCTTCAGGATTCCACTGTGTATACATTCCCTTAGCCTTAGTAAATAAAAACAATGTTTCAAACTAATTAGCAAATTAGTGTGTCTTGTGACAAAGCACTAGCCCTCCTGACTCTTGTTCACCTTTGCTATTTTGCTGTTTTTGTGAGCACAAGTGTAACATCTTACCATAAAATTGGTTTGATTGTCATATTGACAGCAAGACATTTGAATGTTTCATGCATGCATTGGTTATCTATACACCTTTGCTCGTCAGGTTATAATAGACTTTTGTTTATTTTTCTGGATTTATTTTTCCAACTCATCTATAATTACATTTCACAAGGGAACATTAATCACAGAAAGAATACCACAGACAAGAAAGGAGTGTAGACATTGCGTTGTATTTGTGCTTCCATGTGCCCCTGCATTGCAGCCCTACAATATGTAACTATGTAACATAGGAACACAGCTGCAGTCTTTACCCTGTATGCTTCTTCAACGAATACCCTCTTAAAATTGGCATGTAACGTCCAAATTACACATTTGTGTAACATTTTCATCCTAAATTAAAGGTGAGAAAAATCCAGTTCAAAGTTCAAGTCCTATGGAATTGACAACAAATATTAAAACCCAAGTAGAAAACAAAACAAAACAAAACAAAACAAAACAAAACAAAACAAAACAAAAAACCCGAAATGCAACCAATGGAACAGAAGAGCTTTTAGAGATTGCATCACGTGAGGATAGAATGGCTTCAAATCCTGGTCGTCCCTGTCATGACGGTTGGCTGTGGGTGCCACAGCCTAATGGCACCTTGCATGGGTGGTCCCAGTAACTGTAGTCACAGCCCTTCTGAAAGACAGCCGTAGGGGCAGAGGAATAGATTAGTCTGTGGCATTTGAACCACCCAAGGGATATTCCTCTCAGAGCCGCTCCTCTAAAAGAAGAGGAGCAATGCAGGCAGTGCCAATACCAAATTACTCAGACTGTCCGCTCTATTTTCCTCGTTTGTGGAAATTCTTCTTTAGTCACAGGCCTACTGTAAGTTTGTAGTTCGGTAGCCATCCTTTCATTCAATTTATAAATGGTTAGCTTACTGTCTGCCTGGAAAGCTGCTGCAGAAATGCTGATTGGAGATCATTTCAGTGCATTCCTGATTCAATTTAAGCTAACAGTCAGTTCGCCTGTGTGCCTTTGGGTGTCTTTGTGCCCCTACGTGTTTTCACATGGTTTCCTACATTGCATAGTAAATAATTATCTTTGGTTTTGGCTTTTGCCTGTTTGTTTACCACTTTCTCCCAAATAGTGTGACCCAAACCACGGTGAATCACCTTCCAAAGTCAACAGTCTATCTCCAGAGTCTTACCCATCTGGTTTTGAGTTTTTGCTGCCCTTCCTGCTCAGCAGAATGAACTTGATGGAGTCATTTGATCTCCATGAGCCTTTGTTTCTCCATCTGTGAGTTAGACTAAAATCTTCATCCACATCTTAGAGTTGCCACATTGGAGAAGATTTTTGGGGTAACACAGGGTCAGTGCTCAGTGAGAACAGCTGGAGTTACACACGTAACTAGGGTAAAACCACTGTGAATTTTTTTGAAGACTTTTATCAGTGGGATTTTATTAATTTTTCAGTATTTGATATTGATTATCTTTTATATACTGAGAATTTAGTCACTGAACTTTTCAGACTCAGAAATTATGACAAGAGACCTTTCATCTTTATAGCAGGTTTAAAGAATTTGACAAACTGATCCATGGTCATCCTAATTTATAAATGAACAGAACTAGTAAAAATACAGGCTATATTCAGGTTTCCAAGGGGCAGGTATATAAATAGTTTATGTTCAGAAAATGAAACTAAAGCAATATTTTATTTAAAAAGTACCCAGCCCTGGAGCTGAAAAGATGGCTCAAATGTTCAGTGCACGTGCTGCTCTTATGAGGAGCCAGGCCCAGTCTTCAGCAGTCATGGTGACTCTGATGGTCCCTTCTGGACTCCGTGGGACCCTGCACTCATATGCAGGTGTGCACACACACATATTCATACTCACATATGCACACGCAAACACACACACACATGCACGCACAGTTGGGGTGTATGTCCCCTCCACAATTAATATAATAGACATAAATCATTTTCAAAAGTCCCTAAGCGTGTGCGAACTTGGGAGCAACAGTCTGAGAATGCAGGCGGGCGATTGGATTTCCCTCATCCTCAGGCCTCCCTTCGGATCTCATTACCCTCCTGGGTCATACTGTTCACCAGCTTGTGGGTTGCTTTTGTTTCCTCCTAGCATGCCTTGCTGTTTCTCTCCTGTCCTATATCACCCACAGGGATGTGTGACAGTGCCATAAAGGGTGTCCCATGCTGACAGAGCACACGAGGAAGTAAAATTGGCTCCGGTTGGCTTGAAAGATTTATAGAATCATGCATTCAAAGATGTGTCCCTGTGAATAAATAAATCTTAATTTAACCTAAAGAAATAATTCTTAGTTGTAAGATATTGAGAGTTCTTTTAGATAAAGTGGGAGAAACCTTTGGGAGTAATGAGTTTTCTTAGTAAATCAGAGCCAGCAGCCTGTCTCTGACTGCAGCCCCATGGTAGCGTCACTAGCCCTGTCTCTACCTGACGGACACGCTTTAAATACTGGATCTGAAGTGCACACCCGTAAGCGGCCTTATTCCTTCCTTCCCTACAGGTTGTCATGTCTGTTGGAAGAGCCCACATCTCTTCCCACAACTACTTGAAAATTGTTAAAAGACATCCGTGTAACAGCCAATGGTCTCAGACTCACATGTGAACAGCAACCAGCACAGATGGGCAAAGGTCAGTAATGTAGTGGCCAGACCCACACACATGGGTGCACACTGATCCTCACTTGCTCCTCACAGAAAACCTGCCAACATCTGAGTAGAGCACTCCTTACACTCTTAGCCAAACTCAGTGTTTATAGACCCAGCTGCAGCTGGGAAACAGATTTATTGAGGCACTAAGAAATGGAGCCAGCTTACGTGTGCATCCATTGACTGGAAAGGGAGCACTCTAAGAAGAGTAGGGGATGACACGTTTATATTAATGCCAGAACATGCATCAGGGATAACAATCAGGGCCAGTTTCTGCTTTCCTGGACGCTAGGAAACTGAGCTCAGTAGTATGTTTTATTTATTATGGAGTATTGAAGGTTGAATTCAGAACCCCTCAGTGTTAGGCAAGGGCTTTATCGATTTATCACAGAATATTCCTAGACACACACACACACACACACACACACACACACACGTGTATGTTTGTATATATGTATTTTTCTTTCAACTTGGAGACAGTATCTCATTAAATTGCCCAGGTTAGCCTTAAGCTCAGTTTATTGGCCAGGCCCATCTTGAACTCAGCATTTTTCTGCACCAGATTCCCAGTAGCGGGAGTTAGAGTCTAATGCCCCTACGTCTGTCTTGGCCACAGAAGTCATAAATGGCAAGAAATGATAGCAGAAACAGACTTACATCCTTAGCTCTGGGCTCCTAATCTAGTGCATCTTCCACTGCCATCTCTGGTCCACATATGAAGTGGAAAACAGTGGAGGCAGAGAACACAGTTTGGTGCTGGAGAGATGAGGTACCATCACTGTCATCTGGACAGTGGACAGGCTACAGCTGGCAATGTTCTTAATGAGTGATAATAACTCACCTTCCACTCCTACATTTTTATCTTCATAGCTCCAGAGCTACAGACTTGCAAATGTGTTTGCTGTGCACTTAGCTCATGGACTCCAAGGACGTTGATGTGCCTTGGTGGTCAGGAGGTGGTCTACAGTCGTTTCCACCCCACAACCACCATGTTGTTTATATGCCTCAATTACCACAAGGAAGGAAACATCCAGACCAGCATTCCTGTCTGATCTACGTAAGTAAGAAATGTCATTGCTGCCTTGAAGAAGAGGGGGAATTTTCCAGGGGAGAGCTCTGGGAGAGTAGGTGTGTTTGGACTTAATGCAAGGCCAACCATGCCATACTCGGAGTTAAACAAAGGCTGGAGAACTTAGACCATGGTGGAGAAGGACTTTGAATAAGACAATTAAAGGTAACTCATTTATATGCCACATACTGCCTCTTTGATTATTAATTTATATTTCTTGCTGTTGTTGTGCAAGAAATGATCCAGTGTTAGCATACAGCACTCAGTACTGATCCACTGCCCGGTGTTAGCATACAGCACTCAGTAATGATCCAGTGTTAGCATACAGCACTCAGTACTGATCCACTGCCTGGTGTTAGCATACAGCACTCAGTCTGGTAACCTTGATGCCCTTTGGACTGACTGCCTTGTACTCATGGGCTTTAATGCTATGTTACTTTTCATTTCAATCCAAGGGTGTTGAAACTCTTCTATAAACCACTGTTCGATCAAAGACAGGTTTCTGGAAAGAAACCTGAGGCATTTAAGAGAATGATGCAACTAGCCAGGTTGTCCCCTTCTCCCCTCTGGAGATATTTCCTGAACAACCACACAGCTCAGAGGAACAGGAGACATTCTTCATTTGGAAGCTTACAGCCTTCACTGAGCACAGGTGAACCATCACAGCCAGGCACAAATCGGAAGGGTCCTCAACATGTATGTGCCCCGAACTGTATCTAAAACCACGCCTTCTACCTCCCCCCCCGCCCCGTGTGGGCTCCCATTCTCGAGAATCCCCAGAAGGACTGTTTCAAAACTAAATATACTCTGAACAACTCGGTAGGAGGTATAATGGGTGCGATCCAAACCAGAGAAAGCCACAGCGTGGAAATGACAGGTTTGGGGAAATGTTCCCTTGGTTTACTTGATTAACTCGCTGTCACTGAGGAGCATTTGCCTCTGAGATCCCCTTTCCTAGAGTCTGTCATGTAATTGGTTTAAAGTGATACTTTACCGAAATATATACTAAAGAAAATTCTGCTGCTAACTGTAAAATTTGCACGTTCGTTCTAATTGACTTCAAAGTTACCCAAATCCTTATTCCCAAGTGATATCCATCAGTATTCAGCTGGGTTCCTGGTTGTGATTGACATCTGAAACTATCATACTAAGGGATGCCAGTATCCTGAAGACTAACTCATCACATTCGAAATGGTGTGTTTTAATAGAAAATTGAACGTGACAATGATTTTTAAAATAGTTTTGGTGGATATTCCAAGCTTTGGGGCTAATGTCCACTTTTCAGTGAGTGTATACCATGTATGTTCTTTTGTGACTGAGTTACCTCACTTAGGATGATATTTTCTAGTTTCATGCATTTGCCTAAGAATTTCATTAACACCTTGTTTTTAATAGCTGAGTAGTACTCCATTGTGTAAATGAACCACGTTTTCTGAATACCCAAGACACAATTCACAGACCACATAAAGCTTAAGAAGAAGGGAGACCAAAATGTGAATGCTTCAGTCCTTCTTAGAAGGGGAAACAAAATACTCAAGGGAGGAACTACAGAGACAAAGTGTGGAGCAGAGAGTGAAGGAAAGGCCATCCAGAGACTGTCCTACCTGGGGATTCATCCCATATGCAGCCACCAAACCCAGACAATATTGTGGATGCCAAGAAGTGCATGCTGAGAGTAGCCTGATAAGGCTGTCTCCTGAGAGGATCTGAGACATACAGCCCGAGGAATAAATCTATATTTCTGTATATCTATAGGTGCTGGAAGCCAACCATTGGACTGAGCACACTGGGTCCCTAATGAAGAAGCTAGAGAAAGAACTGAAGGAGCTGAAAGGTTTTTCAACCCCATAAGAAGAACAACATTATCAACCAACCAGACACCCCTGAGCTCCTAGGGATTAAACCACCAATCAAAGAGTACACATGGAGGGACACGTGGCTCCAGCTGCATATGTAGCAGAGGATGGCTTTGTTGGACATCAATTGGGGGAAAGGCCCTTGGTCTTTGGAAAGCTCGATGCCCCGGTGTAGGGGAATGCCAGGGCAGGGAGGCAGGTGTGGGTAGGTGGGTGGAGAACTCTCATAGAAGCAGGGTGAAGGGAGATGGGATAGGGAGTTTTAAGAAGGGAAAGCAGGAAAGGGGATAACACTTGAAATGTAAGTAAATAAAATATCCAATAAAAATCTTTTGGTGGTTTATAACCATCTTAGCCTCTTTGCTTATCAGTTGTCATCAATTAAGGCTCCTTCCTAACCGGCACTGAGGAAACAGAAAAGCCAAGAAGTTTGCTTTATGCACATACATATAGAAATGCAGATTACCAGAAATAGTACTTTGGGATGATGACTTATTTCATTCATTGTTTTGTTTACTTTTTTAAAAAAATAGCATACAAAACATTAGGTTTCATTGTGGTATTTTTTAAATACATGTTTTTTTCCCTCTCTATTCTTAGCCCATATCTCACTGTCATCTTGATTATAATTTCTAAACTTTTTCTTTCTCTCTGTCTCTGTATCTCTCTCTCTCTCTCTCTCTCTCTCTCTCTCTCTCTCTCTCTCTCTCTCTGTATGTGTGTTGGTATGTAGATCTGCCTGTATGTCTATGTGTGTCTATATATGTTCATATGTGTGTCTGTGTTTTGTGTATGTGTGTGTGCACAAGCTATGGCATTAGGGTGGAGGTGTGTGCATGTATACCTTTTGTGATAAAAAACAACCATGGCTATCATTCCTTAATTATCATTTATCTTTTTTTTTGAGGCTAGTTCTCTCATTGGCCTAGAATTTACTAACTCAGTATTGCTTGTCAATATCCCCAGGGATCTTGCCAGTTCCTGTCTCTACCACTTAGATCTGAAGGTCCTACCTCCCCACCAGGATGTCTCTCTCTCTCTCTCTCTCTCTCTCTCTCTCTCTCTCTCTCTCTCTCTCTCTCTCTCTCTGTGTGTGTGTGTGTGTGTGTGTGTGTGTGTGTGCTTTCTGAAGTTTCAACTCAGGTCCTTGTCCTTACTAGGAAAGGCACACATTCCTGGCTGAACTGTCTCCCTGTAACATTGTAAGGACATCTTTTGAGACAATTGTCTAAATGTTAGTAAGTCTATAATTAAAGATTTTGTTATATTCTTCACATATTTAGAAATGCCTTTTAAACATGTAAGTAATGGTTGTTTTGTCTTTGTTCAAAATTACAGTTCATTTTGAAATGTGATTACAGCTTCCATGACCATATTAGGTCTACATGGCAAATTCCAAATCAGGGATGGGGTTTATAGAAAGACCTTTTCTTAAAAAACAAAACAATTACCAAAAATTTTTAAAAGGTATACATTTCTTATATTTATGCAATTGAATAACTATTTCTTAGCTTTCATTTGAAAATTACTTAATAAAATAAAGATGCTTACAAGACTGAGAGCTCAGTGATTTAGGGGATCTCAGCAGCATACAGATAGAACAAAGAAATAAACAATATATTGCCTTTCATATTTAATCAAGTATGTCACCTTGGTAGATTGGTAGACATACTAGAAAGAAAAAATCAACTGTGTATTGATATATCTACTTACTCATAATATCTAGACCAAGGACAACTATGCGAACTATTTCTATTGTGTAAGAACCATTTTATAAAGAGGAAAGGTTAAGTTGGGATAGAAGAGGAAAAGGAAGAATAGTGGAAGGGACATTGGAAGGATGAATATTACTAAAGACCTTTGAAAAAGTCATATGCAATTACCCTATAATGGAGCAATGATGCCCCTATTAGATACCAGAACCAAAAAGCAAATCTTCAGTGCCAGGAATAAGCAATGGTTTATGGAGTCATTGGCCAGTGTAATGTCAGATCTCTAAACAGTATTTCTGGTAGTGATTTCCCAGAACTTGATGGTGACTCCCTTTGCTGAAGATATCGTGTATGTGAGTCCCATAATATGGAGGAATTAAGTTAACACTACCCTGGAAGTCATCACTACTAGCTAGTTTCCACAGTGCTCAAGCTTCTATACAGCTACCATGGGAGACAGAAATTAAGTCTCTCACCCAGCTAGGAACTCCAGATTAGAACACTGTCTAGTTCAGCACTGCTACAAATATTGTAGCAGTAAGTTTCACCTTCTGATTAGACTTAAGTCCTGCTTCACAAGATGAAATTCAAACCTGGCAATGTCATTAGTTGAAGAACTCATGGCTAAACTGGTCACAGAGGTCCTAGCAGAAGGCCAATGACTTTTATTTGGCTAAGTAGATATGGTATTAATCTGACTTTTAATGACTTGCCATTATACTTAAAGATTAATGCACTTTTCATGGTTCATTAGAGAAGTTTCTATTTGCAGTAGATGTCAACTCACGACTCAGAGCAAGCCCTTCCGTGATCCTCTCCCTCTCTGCCTCCTGTTTGTGGACCAGATAGATGTAAGATCTCAGTCAGCACTTCAGCCTCAAGCCTGCCTGCCTACTTTCAGGCTCTCCACCATGGTAGTCTTGTCTCTAATGCTCTGGAATCATGAGATCCAAATTAGTACTTTTTATGTAGCCTTGGTCATGGTGCTTTGTCATGACAATAGAAAAGAAAGTATGATGATACTAAAATTGAAAGAATAAACCCAAGTGGTGATTTACTCTAAGAATCATTGAAAGTTGCTGAATGTCCCAGGTGTTCTAGATGCGCAGACCCTTCTAGGTCATTGTTATTTGACAACTGTAACCTACTGCTGAACGGCAGCCTGTTCAAAGAGGAAGGGAGCTTCTCTAGATTTCTGAAAACTGATAACCAGTCTCAATCGACCTTTAATCTAGTCTGTGTGACAATAATCTTAATTATGTTCAGCAAAAAAACTATACTGAAGAATATTCTGCAGTAATGAGAAAAATATAAGATGTTGCAAATATCCATCTGAAGTGTGCACATACGCACACACACACACACACACACACACACACACACATACACACAGAGAGAGAGGTGGGAGAGAGAGGGAGAAATAGAAGAAACACAGAGAAACAAACACGTGAAGAGACACACATATCACAGAAACATACACATGCACACATGCACATACATTCACACATAGAAGCATATGTATACATATAAGCATACATGTAACACAACAGAGAAAGAATGAAAGAAAGAGAGAGGGATAGGGAAGAGGAAGAAGGAGAGAGGGAGAGACAAGGTGAGGTTTGAGAAAGGATGGGTTTTAGTCTATTTATATACTGCTTATAATCAACTACACACGTTTATAATGAATATTATTTTCTGAGTGTTCTTGTTACGGACTTGTCATTACCAAGCCTTATACATATTGTATGTCTCAGTAACTTCAGATCCTGTGCAAAGAGTTGATAAACCTTTCATTTCCTCTACAACTAATGAGCAATCATATCTCTGCAGCTAGATTTTCATAACTAGAAAATGAAAAGTTTGAACCTAACTACAGACGAGGCTCTTTGCAGGTTTGTAAATATTGCTATTTAGCATTGTTCAGTGAAGAAACCAATTACCTGAAACCTGTTTGAGGATTTCTGACAAATGTAAAATAAGCAGGCTAGAGAAGGAACAGAAGCAACAACTTTATACAAATCAGTGGGACATCTTAAAATATCAAACATGGTTCCTAAACTCCTTGTCCTAAATTGACTGCAGTGAACTTTGCCCTCCTTTTTGTTACATAATCATTGAAAATGCTGTGGACATTTCGAAAAGCCATTTGTTCATTGGAAGCTTACATGGGTAAAATATGGCTGGATGACAACAAAAAGGCAGGAAAAAAGGGATCAGGATCTTAGGAGAGCAGGGAGAGGGGTAGAAAAACATCAAGCAGAAAATAGATGCCCCTTCTGAAAGCTGACGCCCAACATACTTCCTTCCAATATGGGCACTTTATCAATAATTCACAAAAAGAAACATGAATTGTTTTCTGATTTTTGGTGCTTTCAAGAGACAAGTAAAGTAGATGTCTGAGGTGGGTGGAGGAAGATAACTGAGTGGGAGAGGCGAAAGGGAGGGGAACAGGGCCTGGGGCAGTATTATATATAGGGAGAGTTAGGGAGAGAGAACAGAAATCAGTGGCCTGAGGGGAACATCTTTAGATATTATGCCAGAGAGACCTGGAGCAATGTGGAGGAGGGGGAGGCCACAGGGAGTTTATGGGGAGGTAACTCTAGCTAAGACTCCTAGCAAAGGAAATAAGGAACCTGAAGTGGTCACCTCCTGTAGCCAGGCAGGACTTCCAGTGGAGGAATAAAGTCACCAACCCACAAACACAAAACCTTTGACCTAAAACGTGTCCTGCCTCTAAGATGTGCAAGGACAGAGATGGAGCAAAAACTAAGGGAATGGCCAACCAATGACTGGTCCGACTTGAGACCCATCCCGTGATTGAGATCCAAGTCCTGACAGCATTAAGGACAGTCTGTTATGCTTGCAGACAGAAGCCTAGCATAGCTGTCCTCTGAGAGTCTCCACCCAGAAGCTGACCAAAACAGATGCAGAGACCCTCAGCCAAGCATTAGATAGAGCTCAGGGAGACTTGTGGAGAGGTTGGGGAAAGACTGGGGAACCTGGAGGGAATAAAGACTCCACAAGAAGACCAACAGTCAACTAACCTGGACCCTTGAGGACTCTTGGAGTCTGAAGCACCAACCAAAGAACATAAAAGGGCTGGACGCCCAAGGGGGTGCATTATTGCCTGCCCAGGGACAAAAGTCCTACTCTTATTGTTTAGACTATGCTGATTTACGTGGGTCCATGAGAGGGACTGCCACAGCCTTTTACCCATTCACAATTTTAGATGAGGAGAAAGTGAGAAGCAACACCACAAATTACCTCAGGCTTCACCTCATGGGAGAGCCCAGCTGTTCAGAGGACACCAGTTACTTTTTTCCCCAAACCAAATCTTATTACATCTTTAAATGCAAGTTCATAGAATTGGCCTCTCCTTTCAGACTGGGTAGGTAGGACACACTTTACTTTAGGAATGCATTAACTCAGACTGGAGCATCATCCTGAGCTGGGAATGAAGTGTTCCCAGCTCTGTGATGTGAGACACTATCCTGACAGACAAAGCAACAAGAAACAACCATCCCGAGTTCTCTCTGACTGCCTTTGTCAACCATAACCCGCCCTGCTCCGTTGATGCTCGGTTTCCTGTGTGACAAGGCTGTCCCACCAAACTGTGCGTCCCAAAAGATTACTTTCCAAGTTATCTTGTGTTGGTGGACGCTCGGCACATTCTAACTTGTGGGAGTGTGCAGAACTCTTTATTTCGGGTTATGTAGTCAGTTTGTTTATCTGTTTTTTTCTCCAGGTGGAATAAAATACCAAAAAGGCAAGTTGTTTGGGTTTAGAGTCATTTCCAATTACCCAAACCCAACCGACGTACAAGCTGAAATTCCCCAAAACCAATAAAATACCCAAGATGAAGAGCCTCAAGGTTCTGAATCCATTGCTGTTCTATTGTAATCAGGTTATAAGGTAGTCAATACCTAAGAAATATCTACTGGCTCCAAGGCATCATGCAAGACAGAGAAAGGAAGTCTGGCTCTGAGCAGTTCTCATGCTGGAGAGGACACCGGGACAGTTTTAAGTAGACTCTTGGAGCCCACAGGGAACTTTTAATGCAGAGAAGAACCAAGCTTCATTTACAGGAGGGAAAAGCTCACAGTTCTTACAAGACTGGTCATCAAAGGAGAAAGAGTAAGAAAGAACCAACATACTGAGGATGGTCTTACTGGCCACAGTTCCCACACTAAGGAGAAAACTGGGAATTAGATGATCCACAGTCTGTCTTTCCCCCTTTTTCTTTTCTTTCCTCTCTGCCTTTCTGTGTCCCGTCTTCCGATCTTTCCTCTCCTCTTCTCTCCTTCCCCCACTTGCTACCTTCTTAGAGGATTGTGGCAGAATACAAGTTTGAGGAGAGCAGGTAAAGTCTAATATTTAAATGTGTGTTGGGAGACACTGAGAATGTATATTTAAAACTAACATAGAAAATATATCTGGTTTTGCCATTAAATATAGTGGAAGAAACATTTTAAAATATTTGTTACAGTTTTTTTAAAAATACTGTTGTATAATAACAGTTTTATTTTAAGGAACTTAGTGTTACTGTGTAGTTACAATCAAGTGTTTTAAACTTGATTTTGTGAGTACTTTATGAGATTGCTACAGTCTTCAATCTGCTATTTTAAATATTGTTAAAAATCAATTTGATATTATTTCTAATGTTGAATTCCTCTTCCAATAAAAATTGGAGTTTACCTTCAGACGTTTTTAGGTGTAAACATTGGATATTTTCATAAGCAGGTAAAGGAAAGACTGAAAAGAGTTGTATAGAAGGATAGTACCAAGGTACAGTGGTACCTATTTGTCATTAGCTTGTTGAAAGTGAAGGCAGGGTCAGAAGCTCAGGGCTAGCTTGGGCTATGCAACGCATCCTGGGTTACATAATGCCTTATCTCATAAACAGAAGAGGAAGAAGATGGTAGTGGGGTCTAATTAGATCGTTCCTGTTTTGAATGTAGGTGATTTTGAAGCAATGATATTAAAGGAACAATGAAGTACCATTGTCCATATTCTGACTATTGTCATTTGCTTATGAGAGAGTAATCAGGTTTGGTACAATGTGCCAAGAAAAACACCGTGTGACATGAAAACAGAGAAACAAATTCTGTGAGTGTACATACGTGTGTGCGTATGTGCGTGCATGTTACAAGTTAAAAGGAGTAAGAGCCAATGGGCAACTATAAACCCAAAACGCAGTGCCACAGAAGAAAGAAAAACAGAAGCCCTTCTTGGGGACTAATGAGGTCCCCCAAGGATACAACATTGGGGACCTCCATAAAGAAGGAATAGCTGAGAAATCCGAAGCAGGGGGAGAGACAGTTCATAGGAACACTTGGGGTTTGGGAAGGCTGCAGGCAGGAAGATTGAAATGCCTGCTGTTTGTTTAGCACAGTTAACAGAAGTGGGCATGCTGTGTGTTTATAAACATTTGAAGGCTGGCTGGAAACATGGAAACTGGAGAGGATCGCACACTGCAACACTGAAAGGATTTAGCTTGAGCAAAGAGTTCAAAAGAGAACTGAGAAGTAAGCTTGACTGAGCTTTCTCTCTCCCAGAAACCCCTTCCCCATCGAAGCTGCCAGCAAGGAGAGGGCTTCAAGACCTGTGCTCCGGAGACAGCCCGCCCATCTCATTTCTTCAACTTTAATGAACTAGTAGAAACATTAAATTCTGACCGACCGGTCTGCACAAAATTACTCAGGTTGTTTATTTATAGATGTTTTTGGGGCAACCAGCAGCACAGAACTCCAGATTTCTGTTTATCCTCATTTGTTCTAATAGTCTGTCATCCGTAGACAGTGGTCAACCTTGTTCCCATTGAGGCTGGCCTTTAAAACTTCATTCATCCAAAGCTCAAAGGATTTGGCTCCGGAGCTAAGGAGAAACAATTGACTGTAGTTTTCAAGACCGGAGTGTGTTTCCAGCTGCAGTTCAAAGGTACACTACCAGGGTGCTCAAGAGGTTTGCTGTAGAATCATTTCTCCAAATACCCAGTCCTCTGTTTTCTTTGCTTTTGGGGTGTAGTGGTAGAACGTAGCGTGTGATTTTGCTTTTGCATCTAAGGGGGAAATCTGTTCTTACTAAAGTCATGGTATTATTTTCCTCCTAAGTTTGCTTTTTAATGAAATTAAGATAAAAATTGTGTTTGGGATTTTGTGATCTGAGAGTGTTTTGTTTGTCTAATTTGACTTATACAAAAATGCATGCCAAAAAATGCTATACACAACTATAAAATAAACATAGATCGCTAACTGTGGCGGTGTCCAACCCCCCAGGCGTGGAGTGCAAGGAACCGCCTGTAAGGGAATCTTACATTCCCCTTGGTTTTTTTCTAACCCTTTTCCCCTGTATCTTTTTTCTGGATATTTACAGATATTCTCACAGTGTGACTTGCACTGTGGAGGACTTGCTAGTTTCTGGAACCCTTCCTGAATTCTGTAACAGGTATATGACTTTGGGAGTTCTCCCTGTTTTCTTTCTTTCCAGTTCTTTTGGTGTCTCCTGTGTTCTCTTCTTCCTGCTTTGCTCCCTGTCATCTAGAGCTTGGTGGCACCAACCTGCTGTGCCATTCAGTATTTCTGCCATGGTGTTACAAGGCCTCAGAGGAAGAAAGAAAGGGGCAGAAAGGAAAACAGGAGAAGTAAGTAACTAGAAACTAGTACAGTCTTATAGGAGAGCCCTTTTTTTTTTTTTTTTTTTTTTTTTGACTGTATATTTATAAATTGTGTTCCCCCACCCAAGTAAAATAGCTATAAAACCCTGGAAGAATTCTAATTCTTAAAGAACCTTTCAACTTTAGAGACCTCAAATATATTTTGGGAAGGAAGATAATAGTAGACTCGGGAGCAGTATCTGAAGTAACTTGTAAAGCTGGTGAGGGGCTGGTAACATGCTTAACTGCTAACCCTGGGACACCGAGTTCAATCCTCAGGTCCCACAAGGTGAACAAGAGAACTGACTGACACACACCCTGTCCTGCCCCCATATCCTCACAGTGACACTCTCGCACCCACACACAAGCATGCACAATAAACACATAGAGTTTCAAAGTAAAAACATTCAGAAATTAACTAGACCTATTTCAACATTTCTCTTGAGTAGTAGAAAAAGAAGGCTTAAAATGTATTTGTAGAAATCTGGGGTTGGGGGCCATAAATCATTGCTCCTTAAATGCTTGTGAGATGATTACAGATGATATAAAAATACTATTTCTATATCATGAATTCATCTATAGGGTTGTCTTTTCTTCCCTGGCCCCTATTTACAGTGGCAATAAAAAGGTTTCCTTTCAACTAAACTTATATAATGAACGTACATTTAAAAAGGGCATATACCCACCACCATGTTGTGTTTAGAGATACTAAACTACCACAGTGTAGGTGATGTGTCAGTGGTTATCAGACTGTTTAGCAGATGCTAGCAGAGTTCCGTCGAATGAGCAGCAGAGGCTGCCTACCTTGGCAACAGTAACCTGTAAACTTAACATCGCTCTTCAACCTCCCATGGACCAAACACAGGTCGATTTATTTCTCTTCTAGGTGGCACCTATGCAGTGCATTCATAGTAAAAAGATCAATTAAGGGGTTGAAAAATTAGTATTTTAGAAATAATACTGAGGTTTCTGAGAGATAGCTGCAACTATATTTGTAGGCACGGATATGAAGTTGTGAGGGAGGAAAATAACCTAGACTCTAAGATGTGTGTGCTGAAAAGTTTATATTGAGAGACAGCACAAATGAGCAGCTTGGTCTTCATGTGGGTTCCCCACACAACAGGAGCAAGGACTGAGACTGCAGCCTCCCTGCCTGCCTGCAGATCCAGCATCTCAAAATGGACAACTTTGTCTGCTCTTGGTGGGAGAGGATGTACCTAGCATTTGATGTTCAGGGAGGGTGTGTGGGGTGTTGCCACCCAGTGGCAGGCTTCCCTTTGTAAGAGGAGTGGGGGAAGGACTTATGGGAGAGGATACTAAGAGGGGAGGAAAGGCTGATATTGGGTTCTTAAAAAAAACAGCTAGGAAACACGCCACCTCTTTTCCCACAATAATGTATCAGAACATCAAATTTTATTTAAATATGAATCTTTTCCATTTTTTTAAGAGAGAAAAGCAACAGATGAAGTCTTGTACCAAAAAGGAATGGATGCTTCTTAGCTTTTGAGGAGAATATGGCTACATATAGTCCATTCTTAGTTCTAACATGGCATTTGCTGTCTCCACGGAGGACTCTGAAACCCAGGGACTATTATAGTCTCTCATTTGAGACACCATCATACATTTCCTATCAGAAAAAACTGACTGCTTTCCTGACAATCACAGCTACCGAGAGCATCACAGAAGCTAAAGTTATAGAGTGTGACTCCTTTGTCACACAGAACCCAGTGACCAAAAACAAACAAGCACACAACAAACACTTTGAGCTCTGAATTGGAGACAGTGAAATGAATGAGGGTTTCTTGTTGCTCTGGCCCCTTGAGTACATGCTAACTGGTGTTTCTCTCTAAGGGAGGGATGCTCTCTGGGTAATGCTTCCAAGCCACCACCAGAAACTTCCACACAGAGAACCAGCAAAGGGGAAAACCATGCCTGGTCCTGCTCAAACTCCCTGAAACAGATCTGTGGGCAGAACTGCCAATAAGCACACAGAGGGGACAGACTACCTTTATCAGCTTAAATTGAAAGCCCCAGCATCTTTTCCATTTCCTCTTAATCATTGTAGACAATGCCCCCTGCTCATTAAAAACAAGTATTCAGCATGGACTTTCCTTTTGAACTCTTAACAGGGTTCCTGTTAGTAACATAAAACCAAACTCAAGTGAAGGATGAGATTTATTTCTGAAAAAAATTCAGAATGTAATTAATTAAAACATTAAAACTAAATTTTCTTCGAAGGGGAGTGATTTTTTTTTTCATCTGTAAAGGCCATACCTAAGGCAGCTTTGTGGGTAGAGATGACTTGGTTTTCTTTGGGAGAAATTATTTTGATTTCTTTGGGCTTTGGATAGCTTTTACCCAGGCTCAGTAATTATTAGGAATGGAGACAAACATACATGAACCAGTACAGCGACTGACAATAAATTCAAAATGAGTCAATATACATTATCAAAATCACAGGACAGAAGTTACTGAAATAGCCAATGAGTTTTAGGAAAAGGAGTAGTTATATGGGGGTAAAATTTGGGGGTTGTCTTTGCTGTGGTCCAAGAATGTGATATTTATATTTGTCTGTGAAAAATGAAATCCTTATGTAGGTACAAAAGGCATGAACGGAAGGCATAGACTCAAAACATCATTTCAGCAGTCTGCCCTGAGCAGTTCTGACTGGCCTTTGGAAGTCAAGTCACTGCTGTCTGACCTTTGGGCGCCTGGGAGGGGTGAGTATAGCTGCACCCGGCCTGGAAGGGGCCCAGGCACTTCCCAGTGCTGCCTCTCTGCACACTTCTAAGCCTTCATCGCTTCCATCTCCAGGAAAAAGCTCTTTCCTAAGCCCAGAGCAAGCCTGGGGCTGGTGTCCACTGGTGTCCAAGTTTGTTGCAAGTGGACAAGAATCCCTTTTGCCTCCTATCTTGGGGTAAGTGGCAAGGAGTAAGACAGGCCTGTAGCTCGCCCAGGGAAGCAAGGGAGCAATTGCTAAGCCTGAGGACCGCCGCCCAGAAGCAGGTGGGGGACTGAGGAGCGCGGTGGCGGGCTGGTTCCTTCAGTCTAAAGGCCTCAGTGGCCAGCGGCTGGCGGGGTGGGGGCGGGGTGGTGTGGCGCAGAGGGCGCGGAGATTACCGCGGCGCCGCCAGAGATGCGCGGAGCCCGGGAGCCCCGGAGGTTCCCCCCACTCGAGACAGCAAAAAAAGAAAAAAGAGCCGATGACAACAGGCAGTTTCTCGAGATCGAATAAAAAGAGAGGGCTTCTGCGCCCGCCAAGATCCCCTGCTCTTACGGCGGCCTGCCGCGAGGCCCCCAGTGGCCACCCTAGCCCCAGGGCGCAGGCGGCGACGTCTCCCCCACAGCCCCCCTCCTGCCTTTAGGCTCCGGCTCCGCGCGCAAGGGAGAAGCTGTCCGCGGCGCGGCGCACGCTCCCGAGGCTCCCGGCTAGAGCGCAAACGTTTCCCGGGGTCGGCGCCCTAGAGAGGGGACGGAGCGGCGGGGACCTGCGCAGGGACGCCTGGCCACCCGACGCGCGCGCTTTCCTTTTTCTTCTGCCTTCTCTTGCCGCTGGGCTGCCGGGACTTTGGCTCGGCTCCTTTCGTCCTCCCCCTCTCACCCGGCTCCCCCACCCCGCCCAGTTTCTCCCCAACTTGTGTAAGCTATTTGTTGGGGGTGGCCGAAAGGGATGTCCTGTTTTCACCAGAGACACAGCGCGAAGGGAAAACTTAGACACTGGAAGGAAAGCGAGTAAATACACAGACCCGAGAGGCAGATCACTGGCTGGAACAGACAATTGAACTTCGGGAGCCCAGGGCGGTCCGGGCCGCCAGAGGTGAGTGTCCTCTCTTCATCCCACCCGGTTCCTGAGGTCCAAAGGAGTGGGTGTCCAGCTTTGGATGATCCCCACCCCCAAAATGTCCCCTAGAAAGTGCTAGCTAGACACTTATTAGTGCGTGGAGGAGCTCTGGGGACGGAAGACGCGCGCAGGGAGAGTGTGTGAGCGAGTGTGTGAGTGAGCCTTGGAGTTCTCCCCGTGACTCAACACCGCCACGGTCGCTAGAATCTCAGCGGTGCGCTCTGCCCAGGAAGACCCTCAAGGACCCTAAGGTCCTCAGTATCGCCTCTTGTCTGGTGCTGAGCGCAGAGGGCGGGGGACCTGAGTGTGTCTTGCGGCGTCCCGGGTGCGGATCCCACCTGCCTACACGCTACCACCCTGTCGCCCAGAGAGCTTGCCCCTGACTCTTTTCTCTCCCACCGGTGACATTTAATACTTTGTGATGACCCGCTACCCTGAGTATGGAGAGCCACGGGAGCCTGGAATTGCCCGAGGCCAGTCACGCCTGTACTTAGGGGCCGAGCCCTGGTGTCTAGGTACCGGTCGCAGCCTAAACAGCGGAGACTGCGCGGTAATGGTTTCTGTGTGGCGTGGACGAAAGTCTCGCGCAGTGTGCCAGGGTCTGTGAAATTAGAGGAGCCTTGTCAGAAGAGTTGCGTTCATTGGCTCCAGGCTCAGATGCAGGGGCGCAATTCTGACTTCTCCAAAGTCAAGGACCCGGTTGGGGAAAGGAGGTTTCTCTCAGAGCTCACTGGGTCTGGGGAGGCCGTGACACTCTCTTGTAAAGCCTGTTCAACTGGGACAGACCTTGTGAGTCCGTTTCATTTTGCACGCCACAGTAAACCAAACGTTTCGTTTTATTTTTCGATTAGCATTTAAGTTTTTCCTCCTCTTTTCTTTGTATTTGAGTTTCACAATCTCTCTGCAACTGGGGAGGTTTTGACTGAATCCAGTGGCAGAGCTGCGACAAAACTAAGGGAGTACAATTAGATTTTTGCCACCAACCTCTCGTTTGGGATGTTAGCACCTTAGCTCACAGCCACCCGTCCTTCAGGTTCTGGGGAGGTTAAGGGGAGTTTGCGATTTGGGTGGGTCTTCAGTTTGGCCTTCTTTTCTCTGGACAGGCAGAGATCATTCAGGGAGCCTCCTGAACCCGAGGCCCCCTAGAAAGGTGCGCATCCCGGCTCCGGGGCAACCTAGGAGCGGCTCACCAAGCGCGTGGCGTAGGTGTGTTTTGGTTTCTGCGCAGCTCCACGTGGGGCACCTCCGTGTGCGTGTGTGTTGTGTACTTGATCTGTGAGGAGGTAACTGGAGTCTCTCGTGTTCAAACCCAGTGGGCCCTTGGCCATTAATTTGCTTTCCTGGCTGTCATTACAGACACTTCCAAAATCTGATACCTAAAGAGATCCAACAGGTTGGGTTTCACATTTAGAGCCCACACTTAACAGTTTTCTTTCTCCCTCACCCCCTTTGGCTCCACACTCTGGGATCAACGTAATGGTTGGAGCAAAAGACATCTTCTCGAATATGGCATTTTGGTGTTCTTCTCTTAGCGGCCGGCCGCCGTTTTGCACCTTCTAGCGTTTGTCAGTCTCAGCACAGGCTCCTGGGGGACTTAGGTGGGAGTCTTTAGGAGTGTTTAGCAACCGCAGACTGCCATCGACAACTTCTGAAGTTTCATTTACCCTGGGGTGACTGACAGTACTGAAAGTGAAGTGTGGCTCTTGTTTGTTGAGTTCTTCTCTTTTAATTTAATTTAATTTAATTTAATTTTTTTAAGTTTTAAGGCTTCTCCAGGACAAGACTTGCAAGTTTGATATTTTTAGTAGAAATGGTACCTACTTTTTAAATTAAAAAAGCAAAACAAAACATATATTTTGTCAGACTTACACCCGAGAAACAAAACCTAGTGGAGGCTGAAGGAAAAGAATTCTAAGACAAAATAATTTGATACACTTCATGGTGCGTTTTTTTAAGAGATTTGCATCCAAAGACATTTGTACTTAAAAAAAAAATATTATCCAAAGAATTTTTTTTAACAAAAGCAATAACAACGTTATACAGACGGTTTTGTGTGGAAGGACAGACAGAATCTACGTTTGTAGCAATAATACCCAAAACAGACAAAAGTTCCCCACGTTTACAAACCCTAAAATTAGTTACTTCCACCTGATTAAAGGCAGTAAGTAATTCAAAGGTAAACATTTTTGTAATGTCTGCACATGAATGTTAAAAAAAAAAAACAGCAAACAGAGCTACATCAAAATCTTTGACATTGCAGCTTTTTGACCATAACATATTTGAACTGACTTGAAACCTCATATTCTAATGGTGAAGTCCTTGTCCTTCCTAGTAAGGGCATATCTGAAAAGTAAAAAAGCAGGTTTTCAAAAACCTGCTCCCAGCCTCCATGGGGTAGATGAACATAAACACAGCGCACTGCTTTCCTGATGTAAGACCACCTCATCCGAGGAGGTTTCAGTTAAAAGTAGAGAGGAGCATTCAGTTTCTCTCCTTTTATTAACGTTTATTTCATTGAACATTACAAATTTCTTATCTCCAAAACAAAGCTGTGCATGTGTATTCATAAGTAGCAGAGCGTTGGCTAACAATTCCAAATAAATAAATAAATAAATAAATAAATAAATAAATAAATAAATAAATAAATAAACAAAAGTCAAAATGCTACAACTTGTGTAAAAATTGAATTGATTTAAGAAAAGGGTTTTTCCCTCATTAAGAAATACAAGCACGAACATTTCGGCGTTTTCTAAAACCTGGAAGAAAAAAAAAATCTTTGTAGAGAAGTGTCCTTTTGAAGAAAGATTTGCAGATATCTCTGGGTTCAAAAAAGAAAGCATATTCTCCATCTCTAAATTTTCTTTTCTGTATCTTGTAATTTATGGTGTAAATAAATTTTACGTACCCATAGGAAATACAGTGTCCCGTTTCATGTTTTTCATCACTGATGCAAGCTCTGTGTGGCTGACGCCATGTCTAAAAATACATTTATGTGGCTTGGTCCTTCATTTAGTAAATGTGATGAACCCGAGTTAAATTGGGTGGAAACTTTGGAAGGGTAAGATGATGGAAAAGCTAGAGTTTAAGAAAAAGTATGCACATTCTAACTTGTAGATAACAAACTTAAGCTTTGTTCATGTTCACACAGTGGAAGCTCACAGGTTTCACGCAGAACTCACGGAGAAAGATAATCCCTTTTGAGATTCAGTGAAGTGCTAAGTAATTTAAGAGTGCGAACATTTATTATGCTTTTACATTATCTTCTGTATTTTCTCCCTATTGGGTAAACTTAAGAATACTCAGCATTCAGTAAGAACAGGCCCCTGCTACAGGGGGCCATTCACCACAGTTCTCCACTGCAGCCGCTGATCATATTTCACGGAGCTGTTAAAGCACTTAAAACCTAAAATTAGGTACTGTCTGGTTGTAAATATTTCAGATCACTCATTTTGAGAAACAAACAGAAAAGCCTGTTATCAAAAGCATGGAATCTGGTGGTGGGGGAGCTGGGCAAAAAACCTTCCCGAAACACCTTGGTGTGAATACAACCCTGACAGTTTCTTTTTCCGAATGGTTGTTGTCCTTCCATACTCTAAACTTTTACACTGTGTGCCTCAGTAGAGTGTCTTCAACTAATTGTATTCAGGAGTACAGTCGGGGGATTTTATTACAATGATTACTGGGTGAGAGAAATCTACACCACCCAGAATGGGAGGTGCTGGTGAGTACCTGCTTGGCTCATGGAATTTTCCTGGTGAACTTTGGACATGCTCTCTCAGGGCAAGTGCTCTCCAGATGGGTTAGGTGCAAGAGTGTCTGTAACTGTTCCCGAGTTCCATGCTACATTTTTTCACAGCTTGATGTGTTTGGGTGCAATGAACTGAATATTCAAATTAATATTAAATTGTACACGGGGCCAAGCCTGGAGTCACTCAGCCCTAACCGTACGTGGAAGAAAATAAACACGAGCCACACATTCAAAAGGATCACAAGCCACTCTGCTGGCTGTAAGAGGTCTGAAGACTTTGCAGACATAACTGTCACTTAATATTGCTGTGACACACAGGGTACTTTAGGGTCTGTTCTAGTGATGCGTTCATCACTTTTCTCTGAACTTCCTGGGCACTGCCCTCTTTCTACCCGGGTGCTTGCTGCAAAAGGGGGCAAATGAGACGGAACACACTACTGTCCTTGCCCTCATTTCTCTTTTCAAGCAAAAGAGATGAAGCTGATTAAAAACAAACAAACACATACAAACAACACAGAGAAAGCCTGTGTGCCATCACCTCCCGTTTATAAGGAAGTTTAAGACAGCTGCAAAGAGTCACTTCTTAGTCTCATGTAACCTTTTCTGTCATTGACAGGTGCTAATTGATTTTAGCTCTGAGCTAATAGTGCAGTTCAATATTCGAAGCCTTTCAGTATTGGTTTGGCCTTTTTCTCACCCTTTTCAGTACAAGGTCGATGGAGAAAGATACCCTAAAAAATATCAGAAATGCTTTCCCACATCAAGAAATTAATAAACCATGTTCCTAATTTAAATCAGTTTACGTGTAGTAAGCTATTTTATTTTTAATAATCCTTTGGACCATGGAAGGAAGAACCATATTGTCCTATCAGTAATTTAGGCCAATTAAGTTATCTCATAAGTACTTCTGTTAGGTTGTAAGACAGCATCTACCTTCACATTTGAGTGTTTTCAAACCAAATGCATTATACCAGCATAAAATACACATCATGAAATTGTACATCTGAGATTATACTTTCTTAAGGACATGTATATCTTGAAGTATGCTTTCAAACAAAGGAAGTCTCAGAGTGCTTGCCAGATAACTTAGTGCAAGTCGACATCTTATGGCTCAATATGACCTTTCAGACCATGTAGTAGCCACTTGGGACCTGGTTCCCGTGAAGCACTGCCCTGCAAAGTGTGTGGGGTTAGCCCGTCTTAATCCTCTCAGCTATGCTGCGAACAGATGCAGGGATGCTCTCATTATTCCCATTTTACAGGTGAAAATGCTGAGATCCAGTTTCATGGCAGCGGAGTAGAGCCAAGGTCTTAACTCCTCAGTTCCGCCCTTCTCAAGCATCACCCTAGGCTGTGGATCCCCACAGTTGAACCTGGCAGTTTTGCATGAAGGGTCCTGATGGCATCCCTTCTTCATTACCTAAGAGACACTAGATGCTAGGGAAAGAAGATTGATTGTTCACTGCATCCACAGTTTCATAGATAATACTGTTCAAGACAGGCCACAAAATGCACTGGAGTGAAACAAATTTAAATGCTCGTGTATTATATTTTTGTTTGGTGTGTGTGTGTGTGTGTGTATGTGTGTGTGTGTGTGTGTGTGTGTGTGTGTGTGTGTAGGTCGGAAGGCAATTTGTGGGAAATGGTTATCTCTCTGCACCAGACAGGTTCCAGGATGGAATGTGGCTCTTTAGTCTTGATAGCAAGCCTGAGAAATCTCAGCAGGCCCTTAAGTTCCTATGTAAGGAAACAAATTACAGTCAGCAAGAGCTTTGTCCAAACGAGGGAGGCTGCTAATATCACTGATCTTGTGAGGACACCTGAGGACACCGTGAGATTCTGCAGTCACCAAGGGGTCATGGTCATCGTTGTGGAATCTTTAATTTAATCTTTAATCTTTAATTTTAGGTCTGGAATTTCCCTCTACCTTTCTAGCTTTAGCCTTGGTTTGATGTTTTCAGTTTTGCTTGTCTGCTTTGCTGTTGTTTCCGGCTTGAAAGCTGATTAAGAGTCACTCTGAACCTTTATGTTGAGCCAACTCATGAAGAAGGAACCTCCTATGAGTGTAAGCAATGGGTTTCCAGAGAGAGGCTTCAGTTCTAAGATGCCCAGTCCTAGTTCAGAAATGTTTCAAACGCCCATGTGCTTTGCTTATAAGTTTTCTTTCTAGGTGAGCTTTTTTCCTATAAATATCTCTTTTAAAACTTTAAAGTATTTCTGTAGGAAGTCAGTGGCTCCCACTGTTCGGGGTTAGTCTCTTTAGCTATATCCCTCTTTTATTCAAATGAAAATTCAAAGGAGTGCCTGCCAGAGAGGATTCTGGGCTCTGTGGAACTCAGGAGTGCAAACCCTAACAATCACTCACCACACCGAGATTCCTTACACAGGAATCATCGGGTACATAAAAAGAACTGGGAAAGGAAAAGCCTTTTAATGACAATTCAGAGTATGGCTGTGGTGTCTACTACATGTATCATGATTTCAAATTGGTGGTGTTACCTCTACTCACAGGGAGAGGCTGAGGCAGGAGGATGGCATGGAATAAGGTTTGACCTCATGAACTGGAGGTTGGCCTGGACAACATTAGGAGGCACCATGTCACAACAATGAGCAAGCTCTCAAGTATAACACAATACCCACTGCAGTACTGCTGCAAAGGGCCTGTCCATTGACTGTACCCACTGCAGTACTGCTGCAAAGGGCCTGTCCATTGACTGTACCCACTTGCAGTACTGCTGCAAAGGGCCTGTCCATTGACTGTACCCACTGCAGTACTGCTGCAAAGGGCCTGTCCATTGACTGTACTCACTGCAGTACTGCTGCAAAGGGCCTGTCCATTGACTGTACCCACTGCAGTACTGCTGCAAAGGGCCTGTCCATTGACTGTACCCACTGCAGTACTGCTGCAAAGGGCCTGTCCATTGACTGTACCCACTGCAGTACTGCTGCAAAGGGCCTGTCCATTGACTGTACCCACTGCAGTACTGCTGCAAAGGGCCTGTTCATTGACTGTACCCACTGCAGTACTGCTGCAAAGGGCCTGTCCATTGACTGTACCCACTGCAGTACTGCTGCAAAGGGCCTGTCCATTGACTGTACCCACTGCAGTACTGCTGCAAAGGGCCTGTCCATTGACTGTACTCACTGCAGTACTGCTGCAAAGGGCCTGTCCATTGACTGTACCCACTGCAGTACTGCTGCAAAGGGCCTGTTCATTGACTGTACCCACTTGCAGTACTGCTGCAAAGGGCCTGTCCATTGACTGTACTCACTGCAGTACTGCTGCAAAGGGCCTGTCCATTGACTGTACCCACTGCAGTACTGCTGCAAAGGGCCTGTTCATTGACTGTACCCACTGCAGTACTGCTGCAAAGGGCCTGTTCATTGACTGTACCAGAATATTCTAGTCACCCATCTCTGACTTCATTTCACCATGGAGAACATAAGAACCAGTGCAGACATGAACCCTGGTACCTCTTTTGGGGCTCTCCTGGGTCTCTTCTGTAGAGGCTCTAGGAAGAAACCCCATCACTGGCCTAACTTGATTCTCTCTCACGTAAATTATTACCACTGTTCCTGTTATTCTTTTCCCCTTTCTTTGTAAAACAAAAGAAGCATTTCTCCCAAAAGACTCCAATTAAATCATAAAAACTTACATTTGAATAGTATTAAGTTTAACTCTGCTCACAAAAGCAACAGCATTAAGGTTGAAATTCTATCTTTAATCGAGGTGTTCCACTTACTAAGGAGGAATATTTGATATTCCTAGTCTGCACAAGGTCATATATACAATTCACAGACTTCTGTGTAGCTCCCAAAGGAGTGATCTGTTCATTATGTTTCACCTCTGGCTTTGAACTCCCTAACGCTCCAAGATTTGAAAAGACCCCAATGTTATGATAAAGCGGTTGGGTGTTTCTAACAAATGTTTTCAGAGTGCTGAAAAGCAGGGATGATATGGAGAGTCTATAGATCTCTCCTTTAGCTAATCTTTCCCCCCCAAGCTTCTGTACCCAAATGCAAATATCTATTCAGATGTGGGTACTCAGGAAATTTTAAACAGATTTAATCACAATGTGGGTAAGTCACATTCGAACTTTCCTCTGCCTGTAAACTCAAACTGTTTCTGGTGAGTAAGATTCACATCTTGGACTGAGGAGGTATCTCAGGAAAGAACCTGAGTTCAGATCTTTTCCAGAATCCACATGAGAAAACGCAGGGGGCTGAAGGCACGCACCCGTGATCTCAGGGTCTGATGTAATCTCATCGTCTCAGCCCCTAGCAAGGAGACATGTGGGTCCACAAACAGGACCAACCAGCCTGGCCTATTTGGCAAGCTTCAGACCAGTGAAAGGCCATGATTCAAAAGGACAGTAAATAGTACCTGAGGAATGGCTCTTGTTTGGCTTCCATTTACGTGCTGGAACATGCACCTGCACATGCTGGAACATGCACATACGTGTACAATAATGACGTCAATAAATTTATTGAGACCTTTATTTACATGAACATTAGGGCTTAAGATGATGGTAGCATTTCATTTTGATTGGACCAAAGGGATTTTGATTTAGCCATATTTTATACCATTAGCCAATGCCTTTAATTATTAAAGGTGTTCTTCATAGAAGATGAGAAAATGCTTTGGTACAAGAAGATGCTTATTGAATGCTTTTAATTATTATTATTACTGATGACATGGAAATTTTAATGTGAGATGGAGAGGTTTTAGCTCCCCTACTCCATATAGTTTTGTAGATGTTGGGGCACTTGGTGTCTTACATACTTATTTTCACAACTTTCTCTGAAAATGTTTAACATAGGGAACTAATCACTCGAAAGACCTGAGCCTCAGTCACTCTGTTAGTCCCTGATGGACTCTTGTCTTCTGCAGTCATAGTCACAGTCTTCCTTGTCACAGTAAATATAATTGTGACATTCCCACTGCTCCTCTTGAAGAACTGTTCTGGACTATGCCACATCTTATTCCTCACATATTCATATCAGTTCACAATTATTACCAAGTCCTGCCTCCACTTAAATTTCTATAGAAAATTCTGTTCCTACAAAGCAGATTCCAGAGTCCCCAGAATGGCCTGCGGTGTCCTTCCTCGCCTTGACCAGATTGGCATTTTCTTCTCTCAGCAGGTACACTGTGTCATCTTCTCTCCGACCACCCTCACATGTACTTTTCCATTCCCATTTGTTTCTTTATGCGCATGGTTTTAATGACACGTTATCTTTTCTCTGCCTCATTTAGTAGAACATCTTCAAAGGATCCAGAAAAATTGTAGTTGAAAGAGTTTTTTTCAATTTTAACCATAAATTGTGAAGCATACACTGTCTCTAATTATAAAACTTGGGAATTCCTGGGTCATTTTGGTAAATCTAAGCTTGTATTTAGAGCTCCACATACAGACATTGTGCATTCTCAAAGTTCAGCCTTGACCAATTGTAATATTTTTTATCATATATTTACATTACAAATAACTACTTATATTTCGGCTTGAATTAATGTGTTTTCTCAACTAAGCTGAGAAATTATAAACAAACTCTACAGTAATACTGTTACTTTATGGCTAACACCTTTGTCTCCCCCTTGTTTTTTGAAGCCTGGAGGTATTGATTATAAGTAGACACACATTTTCAATAATGTACTGACATGATTAATTCCATGTAACATTAAGAAGAACTTTAGATATTATTATGATTACCTCACCACTGAGAGCTGGAAATCATTAACATCTCCACGTCTAGGATTGACCATTCAGTCCTTGGACTGAGGTATAAGGGACAGCAAGAAGTCTAAGTGGGGACTAAATGGCTGACTGTCATTGATGTGCGGCACAGGCCTGTAGCTGATGCATCTGTAAAAACGTGGTGCAGTGGATGGATTTCCTGACTCCCTCCTTTTAACATGTTTACATCGTAGTTTCCCTGTTTATCTGATTATCGGAGTCTGGGACTGGAGCATTTGTTCAGCAAGAGGTATTTTGTGCATGTCAGAATGCTCAGCGTCATCCTGGATTTACTTAGTAGATTCCAGGAGACCCTGTCTCCCACATAATGGCGGTCTCCAGACGCTATCAGGTAGACTCGGGTAGGAAAAAAATACTCGCACATGAGAGCACACAGCCCAGGCAGTTCTTTGTATCTCTTGATATGGTGCAAAGATGCCAGGGCTCTACTTAGGAGGATTGTTCTACTCCCAGTCAAGTGTGGAGAATCCTAATTCCTTCCTCCTGAGTTAAACACAAAGGCAAACAATTCTCATTGGTCTGTGTTGATAGATGAATTTCACACACGGAGGATTTACAGATAAGCTTAGGCAAGTTGACCATCTTCAGTGTGCTTTGCTTTTCCATATTCGTGTGGGAGACTCAGACTTCCTGGGAGGATATTCAGGGAGTAAATATTTATTTGAACTACCCCTGCTAATTCTTCTTCTTGTCACAGACATACTTTCTGTTCAGGTTTTGATAATGACAATACCCAATTACCTGTCCCTTTCAATGAGTACAGACATTCCGTAATAAGGACATTTTACTTTATTATGTATTATCATAAACGATCTTTTATCCCGACAGTACTGTCTGAAGTCCAAGTACCATTCATTTGTTTGTAATGAGAAACTTTCAAATGAGGGTGGGGACAGCTCAACAGTTCATGATTTCAAGGGCAGACTGCTTGCACAAGACTCTGAGCTTCATACTAATGGGATGCAGGCAGAGAGGGACAGGAAAAGACATCACCGAGAGACAGAGATGGGGGAGAGGGAGGGAGAGACAGTGCAGAGAAAACCACAGACGTTACAAATATATGTGCCATTACAATGAGCAGATAAAATTCTTTTGGACAAATTACCTTTTAGCTTCCAGTTTGTACAAGTTTGGAAATTCAAATTTAGGAACAATTAAGCTACTCTGAAGAAAGTAGTAATGAAGAATATTATATGGAAAAAAGACTAAGCTTTGACTGTCTAGTTTTGTTGGGTTTGTGTTCAACATACAGTTTATTTGAGGCTGATGTGCATTGACCGGAAGCTAGGCTATAGTCCTGGTAGTACCCCTGAACTGTTCAGGTGCAGAGAAAAGATGTTCTGGAAATCACGTGAAAAGCAAAGGGGGGGGGGAGAAAGAACATGTAAAGTCAAATCCGACATGAGATGAATGAATGGCTGTGTGGAAACATTACTTTTACCTGTTAAAGTTTACTGTTATAAACACGGGATCACACTCATATTCTCATGAGCAGATGGTTTACCTCATAAACCAGTGACCAGGAAAATGTAGTGGTAAATATGAAAAAATGGTGAATGGTTCCAAGGACCACGCCCGGCTACCTCCTGCTACTCTCTGTCTCTGCCTCCATGGCTAGCACCTGGGCAGGTCGCTGGCATGCCAGCCCATGTACAGACAGGCCGCCTACCACGAGGCTCTCTGATGTAAACCTTGCTCACATTCCTAGCATCCCTCCACTGTGGTTATAGTCACAATTCCCAGTAACCCGGCAAATTCAAAACTCTTGAGGTTTGTAATTAATCTATTAGATTTATATCAGTAAATTTTCACTCTACAAAATGTCCACACAATAAACCCAGAGCCAATTGATATTGATATAAACGACCCACCTAGATAAGGCAAACTGTCCTGTAACAATCCATCCTTTATAAGATATTCATAGCTATCAGTGGCTATTTAAAGCCAAGAGGGTCCAGGTTATTTTTTTTCTCCCTCCATCTTGGTTTTCTTCCTCTCTTCTCCTCTCCCTCCCACCTTTCAAAAGTTCTACTTGATCCTTTAGTTTTCACTGCCCAGTCATAGGCCTTGTCTTATCTTGTGTCTGCCCTCACCTGCATATAGACATCAATCCACAGGAATCCACAGATGAATTCCTGAAATCCATCACTATGTCTTGTCTAAGAGGATTTACTTTGTATTGACCCTATGAATCAGAGATTTCACACTGACCTAGAGATTTTACAATTTTCACTAATTGATACTCATGTAGAAGCCTCATAGAGAAACTTGAACTTAACCACACAGAGAGAAAGGAGTAGCTGGTAAGAGGAAAAGAAATAGAGAGAGTAGTAGAAGAAGAAAGAGGGAGGGAATCAATGAGATAGAGAGAGAAAGAACATGACATACAATATATGGCTTATAATGTAATTATTGAGTATAGTTGTACGGGAGAAAGTAACTGCAAATTGAGTTCACTTTATGTGACCTCAAGTCACCCTATGTGACTTATGAGAGTTCATTTGGAAAGAGGACCAGGATCCTGCATATATCGATATACATCTGTAGGAAGGTAAAATAGATGCTAAAAACCCAGTGAAGATTGGGCAGGGCCGTGCTGGAGGTGGTGGATTTGGAGTAATTTCAGTTAGGGGCTTAAATGATAGGTTTCAGTCTATGAGGAGAGTTCAGCCTTACACATTGACCGGAAGCCCAAAGAAGACACAGCAAGCCTCGTGACCATCCAGGCTCTTTATGCCAGACATTGAACAGGAAACCTGGTAGCCACTTAGGCACTGGAGAACAGCCAAAAACCCAGAGGTTCTGTTTTTCCAAATGAGCACTTCCCTGGTTAATAAATCAGAGAATCCCCCAGAGTATTCAAGTCCTGTATCTGCTTTCTCAGGTTGGTTCTGGTCACTGTAGGTCTGAACCTGGTAAGACTTACTGATTTTTATAAATTTTTATATTTTGGCATATACAACAAGCAGTCATTTCCTTTTCTTTCCATGATTTTTTTCTTACTCCCCTGCCCTCCACTACCCAAACTCTCTTAGCCCACCTACCTCTTTCTCCTTTGCTCCCTATCTGAACAAAAAATATGTCATCTGTCAAGGCTTAGCTCAAATACCACCTCCTCTGGGAAGACTTTCTTAATGCTTGCAAAGAATTAATTCCTTTCTATGTAATATTATATTATTCTAGTTGGGCATTTGAATTTGTCTGCTGGAGAAATTCTAAGCTCAGTGATATGAGACCATATTTTTATACCTCTATATCCTCAAAAGTGGAAATAGTGATGATAATTAAGTACCTGGACTACTTCTAAGAACATATGTTAAGCTAGAAATCCACAAGGAATGAACCCTATTTGTGGTTTAAAATGTTAATTTTATGTTGCTTTTGTTTATGGAAACTATTTATTGTGTATTATCTATTTTAAACTATTCAAAGTTTCTTTAATACCAAAACGAGGATGTTTTTTAGTGGAGAACAGATGCAAGCATGAGAGGTTTCTGGTTGGGGGACCATGATGCTCAAAATCCTAGTTTACTCTAGAATTAAATGCAGACCTCTTCAGCTGCTTTCTGATGAAGTACACTTCATGTTATTTTAAGGAGCAAAATGCTTAACCTGCAGCATTAAGGATTCGATTGAAAGGAAGCTTGCATTTTGATCAGTGTTTCAAACCCAGAGCCCAGAGCTTCCTGGTGTATGAGAGGAACATGAAGCCTATGGAGTCAGGACTTTGTTCAGTTGCAGTTGTGGAGAAGCTGGTTTTGTTCAAGATTTTAGTGGTTTATTTTTAGGCATTTTTCACACAGAAATGAGCAAGACCTTTCAGAACCACAAACTTGCTTATGGAGGGGGAAAAAAATCTCCCCATGTCCAAAAATAACATTAAATTAAGACTATTGTTTCCAACAGCCTCAAAAACTGTGGTTTGATTTCCTTGTGTGAATCATCTTGGATGAAGCATACACTCACACTGCATCATGACACATAGATGCTCGCTGCAGCAGGCAGAAGAATGGGAGGACCTCAACTCTTCCAGTTTTCTTAAGACGCTTCAGTCAGCGACAGTAAAGAAGTTGGTCCAAATGAGGCTAGAATAAGTAAATATATAACCTGATTCCTTAGATGAGCTATATCATGGTTTGCTTGTGTCAGACATGGAGCCACAAACTGGAGTCAGAATAATTGTGTGTGTGTGTCCAGATTCTACAACCCATGAGCCAAGGTTGTAGTAGCAATGCTTAGTGGCAGGAGCTGCCTCATTGGACTGAGGGAAGGGATTACTGGGGCCACACAAGGCAGTTCATTGATATAGTACCTGGATCCGGGTCAATTTTGAATTGATTCTTTTGAATAAACTAATGAGGATATTTAATATCCCACTCCCTCCTTGAGAAGGTAATCAATCACAATCCACACTACTAAAACAGTTCCTTTACTGTAATAGGAATATGAATTATAATTGACGTAACACTGAAATAAAGACCTAGGAAGGGTTACCTGTGAGAAGTCTCTGGAATGGAGCAAGAGGTAGAGTTCTACTGTCTTAGTCAGTGTTCTATGGCTGTGAAGAGACACTGTCACTGCAGCAACTGTTAAGAAAGAAAGCATCTGACTTTTGACTGGGGCTCACTTACGATTTCAGAAGGTTAGTTCACTATCAAGGTGGGGCATGGCACCACTCAGGTAGATATGGTGCGAGAAGTCGCCAAGAGTTCTACATCTAGATCCTCTGTCAGTAGGGAGAGAGAGAGAGAGAGAGACACTGGGCCAGGTAGTCAAGCATTCAAATCTCCGAGTCTGTGAGAATCATTTTCATTCAGTCTAGCGTACCTACAATGTTCATGTTCTCATTATTAGCTGGTGAAATAGACATGTCTATTAAAAGAAATTCACCATTGTGTATTTTGTGAATGTGTATATGCATTCTTTTGGTATGAGAGTTTCTCTCTCTGTCTCTCTCTCTCTCTCTCTCTCTCTCTCTCTCTCTCTCTCTGTGTGTGTGTGTGTGTGTGTGTGTGTCCACACATGTAAAGGACTCAGACCAACCTTGTGTATCACTCTGCTATAGCTGTCCTCCCTGTTTCTTTGAGGCAGAGTCTCTTACTGGAACATGTTGCAAGCTTGTCTCTGTCTCCCAGAGTTGAGGTTACAAGTGTGTGTTACCATAATGCTTATCTTTTTATGCAGATACCATTAACAAACTAAGACATTCAGACTTAGGTGGTCAGGACTTTACTTTTGAGTTATCTCCGTGACACTTGTTTTATGCATTTTATTGTGTGTGCATTATATATTATATGCAATATATAATGTTTTGTTAAACTGTAAAAAATGAGGATATATTAGTAAAAAGTGAATTTTACAGTGTCTTTTTCTCAATCATGATAAGTTATTCCTTGGTTTGCTTCAATTTACATTTGCTCCAAGTTTTATTATTAAGGAGAATTTCAGTTCTTTTTATTTTCTGTGATAGGATTAAGCAGCCTTACAGGTGCTTCACAGGACATCCAGCTGGATTACAGCCCTGTAGAGATGGTTATGTCCCTCTTTGTACACTTGGCAAATTCCCCTGTAATTAAAACAAGAAGTATGGGATTGGTAGATGAAGGAGTGTGTACATTTTCCATGAAGGTCGCCAAGATACTTTGGAGAAAAGTTATGATGCCCTGAATTTCCCATGATGAAGACCCAATTGCATAAAATCTTAGCACTGTAAATATTTATATTTTGCTTAACAAGAAGGTTTATGAAAGTGAATTCTTTTCAATAGTATACTAATTGGAAAAAGATTTGGACAAATAAACTTATTAACCACACACATAAAAATGTTTTGGTAGATATAATCATTAACATAACTTCCTGTAGTTGATAGTTACAGTTATTAAACTGATTGGTAAAAAAAAAAATATATATATATGCATATATATATAAGTATATGTCATAGTATAGTTTTTATTTAACACTGTATTTTTCAGAATGTTTCTAATTGATATGAATGAAGAAAACATAGGAGAAATTATATGTTATTGTTCTAAGTAAAGCCTGCTGCATGTCATATGCACTTCAATATATATATATATATGTATATCTATATATCTATATATAATCCTATCCATATTAAAATTAAACTACTGTATCTAAATATGAAAAATGACTACTATCAGAATCCACTCAGTGTACAAAGTTAAAATGATATATTAATGCATTCTTTGTGGCCACACTCTTATGTTAGATTCCTTATATGCAGATAATTTATTTTCCACAGCTACAATTATGATTATAGTTGACTTTCAATGGTTATCTACTGCCCTTAAATATCCATCCAATTCCAAATAGCTAACATATTCTTCCAGCATAGGAAAAATACGGCTATCAATTTTTGTTTTTTTTTCCTGCAGAATTTCCTGTTATTCTAAGGGATTCACTAGGACTTATGCACATAAAACTGAAAGTTATATTACTGTAGGGAGACCGCTGTGAGCCCCTGAGAAGAAATGCTCTTGCTGTCTTAAGTACTGTATGTATATAGAATGGCTAACATTTTCCTCCCAAGAAATTTCATGTATGCAGTTAAAACACTCTTAAATTGATTAAGGATTTGTTATATATTTCCAGAAGCACTCAGGAGGACTTTTACGGTTATAAGAGGGGAATGCCTTAGCATGCCAGAAACCAGCAAATACGCTGGAGGCCCTCAAAACCATGCCCGACATTCTTGACTTTCCCATATAAACATGTTGGGTAGCCTGGAAAAACAAAACAATTCTCTTAGCTCCAAGGTAGAAGCAGCCTGTGAAGATAACATTTTCAGTCACTTGAATATTAATCTGATACTTTCTCTGTCAGAAGTAATTTTTATTACTTAGCAAATGGAATGGGAGGCAATAAATATGACTGGTATTTGTTTCTCAAGTAACGTATTATCTTACATTGATCCAAGCTGTTACCTTTATACTTCTTGGACAGCATATTGTAACAACTATTACAGTATTTTGCCTATTAATCAGAGAAGCTAAAAAGCATTTTATAAATGTTGAATCAAAACTCTCCCCACCACGAGAGAATTAAATTTCAAGCAATATACTCCTTTTATAGGGTGAGAAACTGAAGTACGGAGAAATTGCAAGGTTTTCCTAAATCGTACATTGATTCTGTTTGTCTGATTCTGTCTGAAACTTCTTAAAATGACCCATTTCCTGGACTTGAGAAGTTTCCCCTTATTTAGTAATCTATCCATTTATTCATTCATGCTGACATCTAAAAAGAATCATTGTTTTTGGAAGATACAGCCCTTGCTTCCAAACTCCAGCATAGTATTTTAACTTTATGTATCTCATGAATTGTTTTTTCAAAAAGATTGTTCAAGTGTCTCCGAAGCTTCTCTGTTTTGCAAATATAGAACTGTTCAAGCACTTGAGCTACTGTGTAACAGAAGCATCCACAGGAAGCTGTGCAGGAAAGGGACCTAACAGAGAGCGCCAGCACACACCAGGAGCACAGAAGGACTGGTGTCTCCTTCCCAAAGGCCAGGTGCCATTTGAGGGTTAATTTAACCAAGGGCAACATAATTACTGCAATTCTCACTCTAGCTTGCTGAGTTGCTCTTTCCATTTTGTTAGAATATAGAATGTCCTTGATTATGATGTCATTGAATACGGACATCATCCCATCTTGCTTCTGTTTCTTCTCTAACTGTCCTCTTCCATTTCCTCTCCCATTTTTTTTTCTTTATGGTCTCCCCACTTTCTCCAAATAATCTTCCTCATACTTTTTGTCTCCTCTCTCTGTCTCTTTCTCTGCACACCCATGGATATATATTTTCCATATGAAAAAGAAAATGTAATTTTGGTTTTTCTGATTTTTAGTTCTCACATTAAAAACATTTTCACTTAGTGTGATCTTTTTTTTTTAACTATGGTAGCCCATATTTTTCTCTTTTGTTCACACAAGTTGGAATCCCTTGTTTCTAAGTGCTGTTTCTATGGCTCTTCACCTTTCTGTTTTCCTGTGGTGACTGCCATATAGGAACTCCAATGACTTTCCTGAAAGACAGTATGTGGCATCTCTTGGCATAGCACAGTTTAACAGATGCCTGAGGAAGTACAGATGCCACCATCACCCCTGCAAGGAGATAGGGAATATTTAAGGACCCCCTCCACACAAACACACACACACACACACACACACACACACACACACACACACACACACACACAGCTCTTGTCTTGGAAAACTTTTTCAGGAGCATGTTGGACCAAAGAATATCTGTATGTCTGAAGAACCAGTCCATAGATTACATAAAGCCAGGCTTAACCAGTGGGAGACAAAACAAACCTTTCTTTAGTTTAGACACAAGCACACTTTCCCCTCTAAGTTTCTTAAGGAATAATTTAGTTTTAAGTGAACTAACTAATAACAAACTAACCAACCAATCAACCAACTAACAAAACTTAGAGTCTCTCCCACAGAAGCCTTCTTACTGCTTTGAAAATTTATTGTCACTTCAACCAACTGGCTTCCTTTCACATACTTGAGTGCTAACGTGATACTTGGACATACATTCCTCTTGACCTGTATCAGTACCATGTCAGCTTATAATTGCGTGATGTGAAAATAATGATGTACCATGGCCAAATTCATATCCAGCTTTTATTTAATGCATTTCCTAGGCCATTATGCTTTCGTGGTTGACTGAATTTGCCATCATTTCTGTTGGGAAGCAAATATTAAAAAGAAAATTCATTAATGATGTGGTCTGCTTAGCAAGGGGTATGTAAGGAAAACATTGATTTAGGGGACGGTATGGGTAAGGGTATGCTTTTAATATCTCACAGTCTGCCAAGCATGTGAAGGCAAGATTTGGTTTATGATTTGTGGCTCTGGTGAGCAGACCAGAGAGTGGAAACTCTAACGTGTGCTTTACACTAAAACATAAAGAGGCGCCAAAATGCAGAGAAAGAAACAGAAGAGGCAGAGATGGCTTTGTTCCCTGAAGCTAAGTTGTTTTGTGTGCTGTATCTACAGAATCATATGATTATCCTGTAAAACAAGTATTATTTATTTCTATTTTACTTTTAATCCTAAGACATAGAGCTGGGACTGAAACAATTCTACGCCAATCCTTAGAGTACCCTCTCGCTTTGTCAGGGTTACTATGCTGTGATAAAACACGTGGCCAAAAGCAACTTGGGGCAGACAGGATTTAACTGGCTTATATTTCCGTATCCTTTTTCATCATGGAAGGAAGTCAGGACAGAAACCCAAACAGGTCAGGAACCTAGAGGCAGGAGCTGATGCAGAAGCTATGGAGGGGTGCTGCTGACTGGCTTGCTCCCCATGGCTTGATCAGCCTGCTTTCTTTTAGAACCCAGGACCTTCAGACCAGGGAAGGCACCACCCACATCAACCACTAATTAATCATGGCATGGATATGCTTTATTGAGCTTCTTCTACAGTTTGAATCCTTGGTTGGCTACTACTTTACTGCTGCATAGGTTGTTTCTGGGGTTATTTGTTTCTTCATGTAGTTTGTGATTTTTAACAAATTTCTTCTAAAATCCTTTCTGTCCTGAGGACTAATTTTTCTCTCTATCTTGAGGTCTTAGAGTTTTATCTAGGTCAGTATTGATATTTTTTTCCATCATGAGGTCTTCATGTCATGAAGCAAGACATTAGAATATACATTTGTGTAAGGCTGAGCTTCTGATTTGTCTCAGGTAATTATTTTCTTTTATCCCCTACCCAAAGGCTCTTCCCAGGATCAGCTTCTGCTGAGCTGAGTCTGCGGCAGCTCTGAGTTTTCTAGCCTGTCTTCCATCAAAATAGCAATGTTTCACATGCTTGTTTTATGGCTTCCTTCTCATCTTAGCTGCCTGCTCATCCCCATGAGTGATGATAACAAGTTAAAAAATGCAAATATAAACACAGTGTGTCGTCTCCATTCTTCAGTGTGACCAGTTTATTGTGATTCATGGAACCCTTGACTGCCATATTTGACTTTTCACTGTGTTCAAGGGCATTTTGCATCCTATCAGATTCTCTCTCATACTCTCTCGTGCCTTCTTACCCAGTCTACTTTCTGCTAAAGGCATCATTCTGGGTTGTTTTGGCTTCTCACCCGCAACATCACAAATCAAAGGCTAATGATAAGTAATGCTTGTGCTTTTCTCTTGTTACTCATTCTATTTCCTCATCTTTCACAATCCTGGCATTAAAGAAATCTATCACATCTTAAATTTATATAAAATGACACAGTCAGAGGTAATGACTTTCCAAGGTCATTATTCAGTTTTACAAACTTGGTTAAGTTCAGAGAGTTGTGGAGATTGAAGACTGTTGACATGTATCTATGTACATCTGTGTAAGGCTAGTAGAGTGCCTGGAAATAATTGAGTATAAGATTTTTGGTTTGATGAACTCAAATGTTACCACATTTGTATGAGAGGATACATAGATAGTGATCTACTATAAAGAATGTTAAGGTGCTTTTATTTAGTATATGAACAGCAAAATACAAGTAGAGAGTTTTTTTCAATACCCCTAGTGATCAAAGTGATTGTGATTTTGAAATAAATTTTCCATGCAGTTTTCAAATTCAATACAAGTAATATTTGTGTCTTTACTTTGAGGGTGATGAGAGTGCCATTCAGAGACAAGGATGCTTCCCTGTGTTCTGGTCATGTGACGGAAAAGCCAGGACTTACAATCTTTGTTCCACTCTTTTAGAAATTCCACATCTATACTCTTGGAAAAACTACAATTTTTCTAAGGTTTCAGGAGATAACTTTTGGAGATCTGTTCTTGAACTCTTTTGTCGTATAACACATTTTCCTCAGATGTATGGAGTAGTGTACACAGCCAGTCTTCATCGGAAAGGTTCCTAGGTTACAGTGAAGAGAGATTGAGGTCTGAGGACAAACAAAAACAGATTCTAAGAAAGGCTCAAATATTTCCTCCTCTGCCAGGTTACAGGAGAGCCAGCTGTGTCCGTGTAGGATAAACAAAATGCGTATCAGCGTGGTTGTCAATTGTAGGTGGGGGAGCCGTTCAGAAAGAGAGAGGGAAAGATGTCAAGATGGTGTACAGAACGTCCCAAAGCAGCACATGCTGTCTAGACCAAGATTCTTTTAGATTTCTGTTTGGGACACTTCACCATCATTACCTTGGGGTTTTCAGCCCAACCGCTAAACCATTAACAATTACTTACTTAAAACCAGCAGAAAACCTTCCTGTAAGTTGGATTTGCTTCTTAAAGTTGAAGTGATCATAATTTATAAGAGCAGAACTTCTTACCATCAGGAAGATGAATACAAAAGACCTGCATAACTTTTAGCATTAAGAATATTAATATATCACCACCACCACCACCTCCTCCACCCCCACCATCACCACCACCACTATCATCACCACCACCTCCTCCATCACCATCATCACCTCCTCCACCACCACCACCACATCTACCTCTACCACCATCCCCACTTCCACCCTTACCCCAATCATCATCATCACCTGTACCACCAACTTCACTCCACCAACACATCACTACCATGCTAACACCCCTACCACTGCCACCTCCATGAACACTATCTCTACTACCTGTACTACAATCACTTCCTCCACCACTACTACACTCCTACCTCCACCACCTCCACCATTTATTGGTGCTGGGTGTCCAACGCAACACCTCTGCACGTGCTAGGCACGTTTTCTAACACTGAACTGTGCATCTAGTCCTAACCCCATCATTCCATGTTACTAAACATTTTGTGTTACAAGGATGATTCTGCAAAGCCCATTTGCTGTATTTATAAACAATTTAGAAATAGCCCAGCCGGTAGTTTGGAGTCTTGGATTCATTTAAGGAGTTTGAGGTCAAGGTACCTATTACTATTCACCTAGACTTGGTTTTTGGACACCCCTACTGTTTCCTCCCCACCCCTTTTTATGATCAGAAAAGGAACTCATGAGCACAAACCAAGTACACTCATCTTCTTTTCTCTGAACATTTGGCCATGGAACTGGAGCTAGGTGTTCTTTGTGATGTTGGCTTCCATCTCTGGCATGCTGCCTTGGTAGCAGGAACCAACCAGTGGCTGACCTAGCTTTATGGCCCCATTACTGAAAGGTGGAAGACACTGTAAGTAACTACATGTACAGAGGCATTTCCCCCCTGGGCAGCTGCCGAGGGCTACAATTCTCAACAATGAGATAAAAATGTAAATTCTTAGACTACCTACATAGTTGTTTTACCTCAGGCAACTTGGACAACAAAAAATATTAAACTGAAGACTGTGAGGATAGCCACTAAACCCCAAGAAGAGCAAGATTCAGGTCCAGCAACCACACCCAGTTGGTCATGGTTCCGGGACCTTCTCTCTAGCTCGATCCCTTTCTCTCCAAGTGAATGCCTTTTATCTCACCCTTCAGATGGTGTCGTCCCTCAGAGCTGTCTAAAGCTTCTAAGTTCCATGTTTTGCCACCAAAGGAGGAGGACTAGCTTGCTGCTTTCGAAGGTCCATGTCCTAAGCAAGATGTCTTATTAGATACAACTCATTTGGTGCAACAGGATAAGCCTTGGGGACACTCGTTAAGCTTAAGCTGAGCATAGGTCCATGTAGTATATGGAGTACAAAACATGCTCTCAGGTGAGCAGGTCTGAATTATTCTTTTGTTTTGTTCATCTGCAATAAAACCTCTGGCCTCAAATTTGCAATCCCCCACCTCAGATTCTTTAATGATGAGATTGCAGGTATGTATTACCATGCCTGGCTACATACTTGAAAAACATTTTCCCCAAAATATGCCTCGGAACATTTGCATAGGGTTTGAAAATTACAGTGTGGAACCACAGATGAAGTGTCATTGATGTCATATAATGTCTTTTAGGGGTATCTTCTTTGGACCCTGGCAACTATATAAGTTCAATGACTTTTCAACATGCTACTCCCATTTCAGGGCCTTTGTCAGAGATGATGTATCAGCCATGCATGTAATTCTCCATAAAAGATACAACAGAAGTTTGGGGATCCTGTAGTCTAAATCTTCCTAAGGCTGTATTAGGAGTGGAACATAAATAAGGAAATATAGGCTCTTTCTTTGCCCTGATTTTTTTCAAAGTGAAAGGTACATAGAGTCTCATCTGTGTTCAGTGTCCTAGATATCTAGTTATAGCTCAGACTTTGGTTTCAGAACAGAGTCCCCAGGGAGCGAATGCACAGACCCCTTAAAATCTTTGGAAGGACTTTTTGGCAGAGTGATCTTTCAAGATGGATACTGGCACAAATTCAAATAAGACCAAAAAGAGAAGCCTGGTTTATACAGAGGATAGGCCTAAGTTCCAAAGTGATTTTAGAGAGTAAAAGCAGACAGATATTATAAAACCATCACAGTGGCTGTGTGTGACCTGTGATATTCAGAAAACGGGAGTCAGGACACACTTGCTGCCCCTATCCATGCAAATGGCTATGATTCTCCATCTCTTCCCATGACACCCAGGAGAGATGGAAATGAGCAAACTCTGGAATCGACTTTGAGGACTTGAGGATTCCTTGATGTGAAAAAGACTATTCAGGACCATGACAAAACCCCAGTGTCTGGTTTTACTGTTGGTGAAAGGTTTTGCCACCTGTATGCACATTCTAGAGGTGTGGGCTTCCTTATGTGCAGTCTCTGTTCCTGGTCATTGTCATCCCATGAAGAGATGAAGTCCATGTTTCTTCTAGGTAGACCATCTAGCTTTTAATGAAGTTTTATTAGAAGGACATGTGAGGGGAATCCTCCTCATTCAATAGGGCTGAAGGCACCTTGATCTCTCTGCGTAGACCAGCCTGCGTTGACTAAAATGCTTCTAAATATCCATAACATTACACAAACAAGCATGTATCAGACTGTGTGTTTGAATTAGGATTATTGAGTTTTACTGTAATTTTTAATGCCTAAGAATACATGTGTCAATTCTATATAAAGCGAAGAAACAGAATTTGATGATTTCTCAGTATATTAAAAACTTAAATACAGCAGAAATAACCTCACACAGAATGGGCAAGGTTGGTGCTATTTCTGCCAACAACTCACTTTTCTGGAGGAGTAGCCCATGATAGAACAGGGTTGTAGATTCTCACCTCATAAAACAGCATGAGGTTACTGTTAGCCATTAATTTTATATCTTTATTATAGGTAATTCTTTTCTTACTCATTCAAGTAATGTTCTCATCTTTTTCTCATGTATTTGTGAAAACAAAATGTTAAAGGATTTAGCAGAATAACCATTGGCAAATTATGATGTAAAATAATACTCTGCCTGCAATTAGCCAAGGGAGTTTAGCATGGTTCAATAATATAAAATCATTGGGCTCATAATATTTTAGGGGCCGAGTGAGTTTGGCAAAGAACAAAAATTATGTTAGCATTAAAACTCAAGTAAAGTAACAATTAATTTAAATTTTAAGGAAATATAAAACAAAGCATTGTGCCGTGACATAGAACATGGACACAAATAAGTCCCCAGCTGAATATTAATTCTAAACTGGATGTTAGCCAGAAAATGGACAATTTTTTGTTTAATTCTCTTTATGCACCAGTCTCTGTCCTGAAGTCTTGGATGTCATTTGGCTCATGGTGGTTACAGCACCTGAGCTAGTGGTCCTCTGGAAGATGGTTGTTTCATTTCCAATACCACATCAATTTATTGGGCACATTGCTTTTCTGGATATATAACCTTTAAGCACCGTGAGCACATATTTAAAATAATTTCACATGATAACTGAACATGTGTTATGGTCAATTTTTGTGCCTGAAGATACACTTATATCCCAAGCCTGAAACCTATGAATGTTACATTCTTTAGAGTCTTTCTAGATTTAGTCAAAGAAGATGTACTCTTACTGTATTTGGGTGAGCCCTGATCCTATGACTGGTGTATGTGTAGAGAATTTAGAGAATTTAGATGTATGCATAAACACACATATGTGCATATTTACACACACACAGACACACAAGTACACACAGCAATTGAAAGAAAGAGGCAAAGAGAATGTCATGTGGTGATGAGGTAGACACAGGAGTGACACATCTGTAAACCATAAAATTCTAAGAAACATTGAAACTATCAGAAACTGGTGCAGGGAAGTGTGTATTGTGTGTATGCGTGAGTGTGTGTGTGTGTGTGTGTGTGTGTGTGTGTGTGTGAGTGTGTATGTGTGTGTGTGTGTGTGTGTGTGTGTGTCTCCTATAGCCTCCAGCAGAACCATGGGTCTGCCAGTGTCTTGGTTGAGGACTTTTGAATCTTAGATTATTTCAGAATCAATTGCTCCTCTAAGTTACCCGACTCCTGGAGCTCGGACACAGTAGACCTGTGTGGAAGTGAATGCAATTAACTGTCATCAATAATAATTATGCCAAGAGTAATTCATTTGAATAGGTCAGGTGAGTGGGGACCATCTGCTAATTTTCAGCACTGAAATTTATGAATTGTTAAAACATTACACTTTGTAAATAATGTTTCTTTTTACATTTCTGCTTCATTGTCCTAACACAAAGCAAGACACCCAGGTGAAACAGTGTCTTCCTCAAAGATCCATGTACACAGGAGACTAAATTTTCAGTACCGCTGTTTCCTCCTGTTTTCTCATGGCATCATCAGGGAGGGACTTCCTGAGGGCTGCATTGATCGTTGGTCATTGACCTAGTCAACACATGGACAACGGAACTAGATGAACTAGATGCTGTGGATAATACACAGGAAGACAGCCCTCATCTTCCCTTATAGAAATTACTCTGGCATCAAAATATAATGTTAGAAAAAGGCACAGAGGCCTCAGAGAGTCTAATTATAAAATTCAGATTTTACTCTGTGCTGTAGTTAAAATTGCTCTTATAAAACCATTTTTTTTAGCATTACTCAGTCTGGCATACTTATTCTCAAGAAGAAAGATGAGAATTTGTGGAGTATATTGCTACTATCACAAAATCTGTATTTCCTGTATTTGGGATCTAAAAGGATCTATTTCTGCTTGGCCAGGATAAAGTATCACATGGTGTGTGGTGCGAAGATTAATTTTACCTTTTGAGTAATTAACTGGTTGTGTCACTATAGTTTATTGACTACTTCTCTTCTTATTTATCTGCTTAAAATAATTATTTTACCCCATCTTTTAAATAACATCTTTTTATGGTTTTTCAGGATCAGTCGTAGTGCCTTATATATATGACATATGAGCTTTATCACCAGCTTCAATCCTGTGCTGTTTAGAAAAGATAGTTTAGATACATTTTCTTGTCCTAAAAGCATTGCTAATAAAATACACAGTATTTCCACAGTTTGTATTAAACAGTAGTGATTAATGTGGTTCCCATGATTCCCATGATTTTTTTCTAAGCGCTATTGTGTATTTATTGCTTTCTTTGTTTGTTTTTTTGTTTGTTTGTTTGTTTGTTTGTTTGTTTCTTTTGCAACTCATGTCTTCAAGTTGCCCTCAGAATTTTTCAGTTAATTTTTCTTTAACTGAAAGATTGGTAAGAGACTATTCCCATATACCAACTCTAGTATGATGTGTTCATTTACAAGATCATTGTCTATGTAAGACATGGAAATAGACTTAATGACTCATTTTTTTTTTTCAGAAAATTTACCTACGTCCTACACATTGCCAATTATTTTGCTAAATCTTTGTGCTTACATGAGTCTGAAAAATAAATTTAAAATCCTTTGCTTTTTTTTTCTATTTCTATCCCTTTCGTTTTAGATAGTCCATTTTGAATCCAAGGAAGCTGCTTCTGCGTGGGAGTGGCAAAAGAAATTAGAGAACCACATGGAAGACTCCCAGGACCTAAATGAACAATCCGTAAGTCTTAATTTAACTTCAGTTCTGCTTTTAAAACAGATGAGAAGCTTACTCCAAACTTTCTTAGAAAGGAACCTATTGTCAGTAGTAACAGCTTGGGTTAAATATATTTTGTTGATTTTCAAATACTCTTGTAAGGCCATAAAATGGGCCTTAAGCAAAGTGTGTTGTTCCTGCTTAATGATGATGTCACATTTTGATGTCTCCCTTGATGCCCCACTTGGAGAGTCTGAGGTTGGAAGACTAGGGTGTTGAAATCATGCTGTGTATTTAGACAGTCTGAACAATTTTATGCACTTCCTTTGTTATGTTTTGTTCCAAAACTGCTGGATGGTTTATGTATTGCTGGCCATTGGGAGTATAGTAGGATCGGGGATATTATGAGTATGTCAATTGCTCATCTCATGGATGGAAACCGCAGTACTCAAGGGCTTCCCTTATTTTACTGGCTTTATCTCGGGACCAGGAATTTGGCAGCTTGGTAACAATCCTATTAAGCTGCTGTCTTCCTATAGGGAGAGGCTTGCTGGCTTCTCCTCTCGCCTCATTAGTGAGCTCTCAAGGATATTAATTCTTTATTTGTGCCACTAGGTTAAAGGCTGCTAGAGACTGTCACTGTAGCTGTTCTGCTCCTAGGCAAGTAGTGCGGTCATGGTGGAAACGGCATGCGTGTCACCAAGAGTGTATTCCCCAGGCTATCCCTCCTTAGCTTGGACAATCATGACTGGCCTTAAAGTCTAAGGTTTCTCAGGGACAGCTGAGGACAAGATGCTCACTTATAGCAATATAGCTATAGAACAGACACACAACTTAATTTTAAAATAAGATACAATGTGTTTTGGTAAAAAAAAAAGCTGCTATTCTAAAATGATTCGATTTGTTTTCTAGCAGATAATTAAAATATCAGCATTTTGAAGTTTGTATCTAGAGGTCACCTTAGTATAACTTCATTAAATAATTACACCACTGCTCATTTCTGATGGCATCAACACAGTAACCACATGGAGGGCAATTGCGATGTCTGAAGCTGTCGATCCATTGGTAGATGGTTGAAAACTGTCTTGATTGACAAACTGTCAGCAACAGGCAAGGGCTTTGGAACAACCTCCAAAAGTGCTAGATACTGAATTTGAATACATAGGGAGAGACCGTTGGGCAGTGGGTTCTAGTTATGATGGCTGTGTCTGTCCCACGCGTCTTGTCTGTTTGTGGTTCTTGCTAGGATCAGATATCTGTGAGTGTGATCCGTGCCTAAAGGTTATCTGTGAATGATGTCACCTGAGTGCTCTACTGTGTAGTTTATCTTAATATCCCGAGACACATGTTAAATTGTGTGCATGTGCCTCCAAGTCTGCGTGTGTGTGCACATGTGTGTGTGTTAGGTGACCCAAGATCCATATGTTTTCAATGCCGAGGAGCTGGAATTTGGGTGGGGGTTACAGAAAAGTGTTAAAAAGGAAAGAGCCCTGAAAAGAAGGATAGTTGATGCATCAGTTACTGTAGGGAATGTATGCACATGAGAAGGAATATCTACTTTATTTTCTAATACATTTTTAAATAAAAATTATAATATGGTTATATCATTTTTTCCATAGCCCTTTCCATCCTCCAGTTCTTCCCATGGACCCACTCACCCTCTTTAAAATTCATGCCTTTTTTCCCTTTAATTGTTGATATGTATGCTATATGTTCCTAAATATATGACTACAACAGCTTTAATGCAGCCTGAGTCAGGAAAACATATATTTACACTACCATAAGGCTAAGGTGTTTTACTCAAGGTATAGATGTGTTTGAAAAAGCAGTGCCCAGAATTTGGGAATTGTGTCTAAAATGTCACTCACTGATTTTCCTTCTGAGACATTGCAGGGTTGATCATTTTTATGTTTTTAAAAAGGTCCTCGGTGGTATTACTGTGCAGCCTCGTGTAAGAATGACAACTGTGGAGTGGCTCCAGGACTTGGCATGAGTCTGAGCCTATGCTCTGCTCATGTAGACCACCTGTCATCTCAAGACGGGTCCAGAGGTATAGTAGTGTTTGGATGCTGGAAACTTGAACCTTCTGGGTGATGTCCCTCCAAGTTCATGGCTTCCTTCCTCACCCCACTGTGTCTGACAATCAGACAGTTTATGTTGAGACATCCGTCATTATGAACAACTCAAAAAATAAAAATAAAATCTGGCGCAGCCTCTTTACAATAAAATCATTTATATTTGAGTTAAATCATTAAATAACTTTAAATCTTGTAGGATATATTAATTTCCCAATACCTTTTGAAAATCAGAGAATTTTTAAAAAATAGAATAAACACGGTGCAGGATGGGATTCCAGTTCATGAGGTGAAAATTTAGGACATACCATAAAGAGTGTCATTTGTGATACACACGTGCTTCTTCCATAACTCTGTGGACATGTCCATGTCATAAAGATATACAGGCCACCACTATACAGAAAGAGGCATTGGACACACAACGTTAAGGTTAAACAGCAGTCAAGAACATGACTTTAGAACTGTATAATCTTCTGGCTTGCCCTAAGATATTTAATCAATTTTTTCATGATGCACCGTATTGGTAGTAAAAGGCTTGCAGTGTAGAATCAGATACTGCTAAGTACTTCATAAACACGGAGAAATCTCTTGTGTAGAGTGGGGAGGGTGATAAAAACATGTTGCATGACATGTTGATGTGTGTTCCTTTGAGTATTCCTTAAGATTAGTGTGTGTTCTACACAACTTGAGGGACATGGAAGATGACTGAGTTGGTAAAGTATCTTCTGAGTTCCAATTCCCAGCTCACACAAAAAAACCACCCAGTGTTGAGGATGTAGTCAGGCTGATCTGTGGTGCACACTGGCTACCCAGTTAGTGAACTCTACACTCTCTGAGAGTCTGTTGCAAAGGATGATGGAGAAGGCAAGACACCGATGGACACCTTCTGGACTCTATAGGTACACACACAGGCACACTTACAGACACATACACACACACAGCCACATGTACAGACACACACACACAGCCACTTGTACACACACACACACAGGCACATGTACACACACACACACAGGCACACATACAGACACACACACAGACACATGTACAGACACACACACATACACATACACAGACTTGTAATGTACATCTCTCTCTTTCTCTCTCTCTCTCTCTCTCTCTCTCTCTCTCTCTCTCTCTCTCACACACACACACACACACACACACACAGACATGTACATCCATGTACATCTCTCTCTCTCTCTCTCTCTCTCTCTCTCCAACACACACACACACACACACACACACACACACACACACACACCTACCCATTTCTAACTGTTCTTTCTTGATGCCTTTTTCTCTGCTTCACTTTTGGAACTTTGAGTACATTAACTTGTGATAATCTTGTCGTGCTTCAAAATACCTGGTCACACTGTTCCTCTCCATCTTTTTCCTTCACAGCTCTTGCATTCTGGAGAGAGGCTTATGAAAGGTCCGGCACAAAACCCTAAATACTGTTGATTTCCTCGGTCATATTTCTAGTTTCTGTCAGTTGCTGGAACCTTCCATATTTTCTGGGGTCTCTACTGATTTGTAAGTTCGAGGCAGCCCTTCTTCTACTGAGCTGCTCTGACATTCTTGTAGACTCACTGGAGCTCACTACTTCAGAGAACTCCTTCCAAGCTCCTTCCTTTCCCTCCTCACCAGCAACATAGTGTCAGCCATGTAGGGGAGGCCATGTTGGGTTGGCCACATGACTCAGCTGCAGTAGTCCCAGCGACCTTTGCAGTGTGCTGTGGTGACCCTTTGGCACTGTCTCTAGTCTAGCATTCACCACGGGGAACTGACACCTAATCTGTTCATTTTCTGGATTAGAAACTACGAAGAGCAATGGCAAGTTTTGCCTGTCTTGAACTCTTCCTAACTGTCATATTTTTGCTGATGTTCATTAACTAATTTTTCTAAAAACACCTCTGTTTTTGGTGAGGCATATCAGCAAATGGCCAAACAAGGTTTATAAAGCAAGATGTTTGTCTCAGAAGACACAGTCTCAGGTATGTGTGTTTGAGTCACATATCCATAGAGAATTTCACCAACATGTACCTGCATATCATCAAAACATACTTTGTCCTTAAACTTTCATCTATGTTTGTTTGCACTATATTTGATTCTCGTTTTGCAGTTTGGCTAACAGCATCTCAAAAGATTTAGGGCTGTTAGAAAAAAGTCTTAAATTTCTTAAAACTCTGTTGGAAGTTTTTCTCCCAGAGTTGATAGTGTAGAAGAAGTTTAAGCAACTTTGGCTTACCATCATTTTTAATTTGAAAATATTAGTTTTTACATTATTTGTTTGTGTTAAAATTTTAAATAAACTTTTCTACCTGTATGTGTTTTGCATATACATATATGTAGGTACTTGTCTGGCTCACTGAGAGAGGCCAGAAGAGGGCAGGGGAACTGGACAGACAGTTGAGAGCCACCATGTGGTTGCTGGGAATTGAACTCAGGACCTCTCAACCACTGAGCCATCTCTCCAGACTCAACAAACATTATTCCTAATAACTGAGAAAACTATGGGTATAGTTCATACTTAGTACTGTGTCTTTGGATACTATGAACTATATTTTATTCCTGGAATTCAAATAGGGAATGGGTAGTTTGTAATATTTTTAATGCCTGTAAAATCCATATAAACTAAGATGTATCAAAATTCCATTTTGATGGAGTGAGATATTATAGTTGATTTTTTGCCTTTGTCTCATTCATTCAAACTAATGTGATGAAGTCTGTCCTAAATTTATGAACAAGACAGAAGGCTTTAAAAGAAAATATTTTTTTCTTCTTTTTTTTTCTTGGATATTTTCTTTACTTACATTTCAAATCTTATTCTCTTTTCCGGTTTCCCCTCCAGAATTCTCCTACTTCATCCTCCCTCCCCCTGCCTCTGTGGGGGTGCTCCCCCATCCAGCCCCCTCCCTCCTGCCTCTCTGCACTGGCATTACTTTACATCATATCCAGCCATCACTGAACCAAGGGTCTCTCCACCCATTGATGCCCGACAAGGCCATCTTCTGCTACATATACAGCTAGAGCCATGGGTCCCTCCATGTGTACTCTTTGGTTGGTGGTTTAGTCTCTGGGAGCTCTGAGGGGGCTGGTTGGTTGACATTGTTGTTCTTCCTATGGGTTACAAACCCCTTTAGCTCCTTATAGATTACACAATAAAATGTTGGTGGATACTAGTTAAATAAAATGAATAAGTTGTAGCTCTTTGTGGAATTGCCTTTTTTAAATGTTGTATGTCTAGGGTTTGAACATTCAAGTGTATTTCAAAACTGTCACTAATTCAGTGTGCTTTACAAATATATATACATATGTTTATATATACAAACATATATTTACATATACATGTAAATATAAAAAAATATGTCTATATTTTATATGTGTAAATATATAAATAAGAATATATAAATATATATGTGTATACAATATTTTATTAATTATTTTATAACTTTTTGGAATTATAATTTGTCAAAACTTTTTTCACAAATATTAAGCTGGACTTTATATGGATATTTTAACTGTGACATTCCCCCAGAGGTGGAGAGCTGTCATTAAGTTTTACTAATGAAAATATAGAGTTGGAACAGGTCTTACAGAAGAGCAACACCATTTTTTTCACTATTAGAAGAAGAAAAAGGCGTCAGAGCTTCTGATGTGCCGGCTCTGTGCTGGGTAGTTGCCAGGCCTCCTGAGACATTCTATTCTCTAGGACAGAGGTTAATAAGAGCTAGAATATCTTGGGAATGCCCAAAGTCTCTTCCTTAGACACCCAGTTGCCCAGATATTCTACCTTATGAATGAAATGAAGATAATTATGAATCTGGAAATATTGTGGGTGGTTTCTCTGCTTTGCCAACTGGAGAGTGAGGAAAAGTGAATGCAATGTAACTTCAGCAAGTGGATAACTTCATATTTGAAAATTGAAGACACTAATGGGGGACCATCCCGAATGCCTTATGTGTATCCTCATTAAGCCTTGTTGATAGTCCCCATGGTCAGCTCCGTTGTTACCTCAGAAGAAGACTCACTGAGACTGAGCTTATGTCCTTACTAGAGGTTGATGATGGATAGAATGTTATTGAAATTGACTGTTAACTGACATTCTTAGCCCAAATCTAGGCTGTTTTGATCAATTTAAATGGGGTTCAGACTTTGAAGTATGCATCAAAAAATCAGTCTGATTACAGTTTATCCAAATTCTAATCAAATGTATTAAATATGAGTATTAGAAAGAAGCATAAATTATTTTACCATAATTACAAACTAATGAAACTATAGTCTTTATCTGTAAACACCTTAATATGCAGCTCTAAATCTGAAGTATATATGAAATTAAAAAGAAATTCAACAGTCTCCATAAATAAGTACTCAGGGTTCACATGCTTATTTCCAGAAATCATGCTCAACTATAAATCAAAAGATAACGCCACAGAATTTCCTTCTTTCTGTACAGTTTAGTTCACCACGTACTTGTATCACATTGTATTGGTGTCTCTTCCTCAGTTGTTTTGAAAGTAGATATGGACAGTTTACTATTAGTTTATTAAGTGATTTTTTTTGGTAGGGCATATTCTGTATTTGAAGGATTGTTTAAGGAGTCAAGGTACTTGGGAAAGAAATTCAAAAGATATTACAGTTCTTGCAATTTGTACTCCAGTCCAGGAGAAAGCATTTAAAAAAGTATGCAGAAAGTAATAATGCGAGGCAGGAAACCCCAAGAGGTCATGAAGGAGGGTAGGAAGCACTTAAGTGGCAGGCTGGGGAGGGGACCAACTGCTGTGGCTCGGGGAAAGGACAGGAAGGCCTAACAGAGATGTCACACAAAGACCCAAAGTAGATGAAAGAAACAGTCACTGGACCATCTGCGGCAAGGGGATTGGGTTAGAGGTATCAGCTATAGGAAATCTTCAGCATCATAGATGCTTGGCACTTGGGAGTAAGGCCAAGAAGATCAAGGCCAAGTTTGGTGGAGTAATAGTCAAGGGCAGTGATAAGCACATAAAAATTATCTTCATGGAAATGGGGAGGTGCCTCCCAGTTATCCCAAGTTTAGTATTTCTTTAGTGGCGTCTGAACTAATGGGAAGATCTTGCAGTCAAGGATTTTTAGTAGTTATGGAGAAATGGGAAAGATTAATGTAATGTAAACTGTTGAAAAATATATTGCAGAGAGAATACTTCACTGATAAAACAAGCTAACATTCTTTGACCAACACTATGCTAAGCACTTTTCAGGCCATCATATAACAAACATTTCAAAGATGACCCTGGCTTTCAGGACTGAAGAGATTAATGAGAAGCATATTATTTGCTAAACCAGCAGTAGCTGTGGTGAGAAGTACTGGCCGGAAACTGTTCTGAAGATAAAAATAAAATGACTTCTTGATGATGCATTGGACTATTAGAAAAAGAATGGAGTCCCAGATGCTCTCTGTTCTTTGTCCTGAGCACTGAGTGGGACATGATTGACAGTAACCAACATGGGATACCTTGAAAAGATGGCTGGGGTGGAGATCGGGAGCTGAGTTTCAGACACAGTGCTGTATTCACTCACCTTGTTCTATATCCCTTCCTCCTGCTTCAGCCTGAACTTCCCAGTCCATAGAACACGTTCTAGTCCGAAATACCAGGGCACAGGCTGAGGCTGTGAAAGCTCCCGCATATTCTTGTGCTCACCCCAACCATTATCTGACACGCAACCACCAGCAGTTCTCAATGTGGGGTCACAGCCACCTTGGTGGTTGCGTGTCAGATAATCAGCACCCCACTGATTTGCACTGTGATTCCCAACAATAGCAACACTACAGCTATGAAGTAGCAATGAAATAACTTTATGGTTGGGGCGAGCACAACAGGAGGAACTGCATCAACGGACATTAGGAAAGTTGAGGGGCAGTGCCCTGGGATGATGAATAAGGAAAGAATCTCTCAAGAAGCTGATAGGAGCATGAGAAATTCTCCTTTCTGGCAGCATTCTGTTAATCAAGAAATATTGATGAGTCAGAGATCACCATCTGAAACTAAAATAAGGGGGTTCGGCTGGACACCCATACTTGGGAATTCAGGTTATCAGGGCAATTAAAGAAAGGAGGTTGATGGAAACTTCCAGGAGAGTTAAGTCTAGATAGAGAAAAACTAAAGGGATGACATCATTAGATACTTCAAATTTAGGGATCATGATGATGACCATCTATGTAAGATACGAGATGACTGCTTGGACCTACTACACAAACTCATAAGACTGGATTGTTCCATGAGTCTGTTTCCACCTGTAGATACGTACTGGCTAGTTTTGCGTCAACGTGACACAAGCTGGAGTTATCACAGAGAAAGGAGCTTCAATTGAGGAAATGCCTCCATGAGATCCAGCTGTAAGGCATTTTCTCAACTAGTGATCAAGGGGGGAGGGCCCAGCCCATTGTGGGTGGTGCCATCCCAGGGATGGTAGTCCTTAGTTGTATAAGAAAGCAAGGTGAGCAAGCCAGAAGAAGCAGGCCAGTAAGTAGCATTCCTTCAGGGCCTCTGCATCAGCTCCTGCTTCCTGACCTGCTTGAGTCCCAGTTCTGACTTCCTCTGGTGATGAACAGCAATGTGGAAGTGTAAGCTGAATAAACCCTTTCCTCCCCAACTTGCTTCTTGGTCATGATGTTTGTGCAGGAATAGAAACCCTGACTAAGACCAACCAATTTTAGATTGTTGTGTTTCCTTTCAATATTCCTAGTAATCATTCACCCATGTTTCAGTTATTAGGTTTATCTATATCTCTGGGTAGAAATCATCAAATGTTTATGAACAGGTACTGGTACATCATTCACTTCAAGATTTCCACTAAAGTAATGAAGACCAGAAAATATTTAGGTTGAAATATTTCTAAGCAAACAGTAATAATTTCTCATTGATAGAGCTTTAGATAGGATAGATAGGAAATATATCTTGGTAGTCACAGCTGCATGCATCTTGTCTTTGATATTTTTCATATTGAGCTGACTAACTCTGTTGTGGGGTGGCCGTGGAGGGACTGTCATGGACAAGGTATGGCACTCAGCAGCACCTCTGATATATTACCCACAAGATGTCAGTAACAGCCCCTTACATTTTTGTGACAATAAAAAATTCTCCTTTCTATTATCCTTTAAGAAGGAAATGTCCTGAGATATCATTAAATGTCTTCCACAAAGGAATCAAGGACCACAATCTGTAGCACTTCTGACTTCTGGGTTACTCATTTATAATTTTCAATGTAGTATGAAAATATTTGAGTTAGACTCCTCTCTTTGAAATTTTAATATGTTATAAAACATTATTGAGGAACCTAGAATAGAGAGACAAAAATGTAATACAGAGAATATAAAAGTAAATAGGGGCTGGAGAGATGGGTCAGCAGGTAAAGCACTGACTGCTCTTCCAGAGACCGAGAGTTCAATTCCCATCAACCACATGATGGCTCCCAACCATTTGTAATGGGAGACAAAGCCCTCTTCTGGTGCGTCTGAAGACAGAAGCAATGTACTCACATTCATAAAATAAATAAAAATAAATGAATGGATTAATGAAAGAAAGCAAACAAAATAACATTGCAACCATATTAGGTTAGAGTCCATAGGAGCAGGAAAAGCCTCCACAAGAACAGATCACATATGGGACCCAATCATACCTTTAACAACTCAAATGGTGGGATCTTAGACACCACACATCCTACCCTGGGAAATATGGTCAATAAATATATGTCAGAGCAACAGAACAGAAAGGGGTAAGATTTGCTTCTGATCCCAGGATGGATTGGATTTTTCAAAGCAGAAGTGGGAAGAGCATGAAGAGATGGGGAATGGGAAGTACAACTGACAAGTTCAGAACATACAGAGACCATTAAAGTGGGGCCGATGTTGTCCTGTTCCTGGATGGCCATCATCACGGCCCTGCTATACAGCACAAAGATGTTAGGTGATGTAATCCTCTGTCTCTGCACTTACAACTCTGACATAATCGTTACAGAGTAAGAAAGCAATAATGATAGTTAAAATGGTTGAAAAATTAACTTGTTGGTAGAATGTTAATGAAGAATGGAGAGTTTTCCTTGTAGGGATGCTTCTATGAAGAAATAAAGTCTAGGAAAATGGCAGGAGATGGGGCTTAATGTAGAATGCTACTAGATTTATGAAGCGGGAAAAGGAGGTTAACTTGGGGGAACTTGAAGCTGGTTATGCATGAACTCAAAGGATCTAAACTGGGGGGGGGGGTCACTGATGTACACTTTGTTTTTATAAAGGAAAGGATCATGGGTGGTAGTTTTGATTGTCTAACCACAGTCTCTGGATGAACTAATCAGAATGCTGAAACCATGTTCTGATAGTCTGTGGTCTTAAAGTAATGATTTGACAACAGAAAATGACAAAGATTAGTGGAAAGAACTTGAAGAGGAAGCAATGCCGAGCTTGGTAACTAACTGGTCTGGGTTAGTAGGAGGAAGGGTCGATTTTTAAATGGAGACAGAAAAAAAAAAATTATTGTGGCGTTTAAGTCACAGAAGATGCCAAAAACAGCTAAGGAGTGCCAGTCCGTGACATAAGGAAAGAGGAAGGTGTTTGAATCTGAGGTGTTTCAGATGTTAAACTATTCATTTGTAAAACTCCGGGCCATGACAAGTTTAGCGTCCTTATAGGGAGCAGAACAGTACTTTCGTCAGGTTCTGAGAGAAAGCAATGTCTACGCCAAGCACAGAAGAACTCACACGGACGGAGGAGACCAGCATGTTTGTGACGTAACAAAGCAGATGACCTGTGAGAGACTGAGAAGAGTTCATAGAAAGCTAGTCCAACAGAAGTTCCCAGAATCGTGGGGCGAGGAGACTTTCCACGAGCTCAGCTACGGCTGCGCATGTCTGAAGAGGTTAACCCGACAGCGAAGAGGCTTTCTCGCTACTTTATTGATAGGTCACGGGTGGCATTAGAGATGTGGCAAGAGGTGGCACGTGGACAATAATGAGGATGTCAGAGAGACCTGGAGGTTTGAAGAGACACAGGTGGTGATTTAAGGGCGACCTGTGTACAACGGATGACAGAGCTTAAGGAGGGTCCAAGCACCAACAATATGTTCATGCTCAGGTTACGGCTGAAGCCGCATGGGGATTGGTGGAGAACAGAAAGGAGAGGATGTGATGGTGGAACCCTATCCCATGCTGACTCTGGGGATGTTACACCACGCATCCTCAAGGATTCTGAAGCACTTTCCCATATGGCTCTAGGTTTTTCAGTAATGCTAAAGCCAAGTACACCTGTTCGTGCAAGGTCAGGAAGTACATGGGAGAAGGGCAGGATCGAGGTCTTTAAGTGGGATAAAGAAGATTTGCAATAGCCATTGTTAAAAACCAAGGGTAGATGGTTTGAAATCCAGCGCATAAATAATACAGGTGTTTTCAGTTTTAGCAAAAATGCATGCCATAGAACAGGACTTAAGGACGGTGTGCTGGTACTGAGGGTTTGTGTATTTGTCATTGAAATGAGAAGAAAAGAGACTAAGAATTACTAAGAAAAATGTTTTCAACCAAGGGAGGTGCTTGTGTGATATTCAGTGGTTATCAGTATCAATAGCACAAACAATTATTTTTATTGGTGTAACTACGTTAGATTTGATGAGACAATTTGACAAAGAGTTGTGCATTTCTCAAAGCAGTTAAAATGGATTCACTGTTCAGGTTTCCTCAGGATGCAGAAAGATCATGTAAGAGTTAACTCCTTGGGAAGCTCATGTCCTGTCTCTTGGCAGGAGCTAGGATAGCAGAGTGGAAGAAGATTGCAGAAGAAAAACAAACAAACTAGAATTTAAAAAGAGAGCTGCGTACTCTGTTTCCATTTAACCTCAGCTGCAGTGTACAGACAGTCACAGATACCTAGGGTCTGAGCCCCAGATACCCACCCTGCCTCGTACTTTGAATGTAATGGCTGTCATGCTCTTTATCAATGATATAAATAAATGGAGACATAATGTATGTAAGCATATACATGTATTTACTGTGGTGGTTTGAGTGAGCTAGATGCAGGGGAAATGGCACTATTAGGAGGTATGGCCTTGTTGAAGGAAGTGTGTTACTGTATAGGACATCTTTGAGGGTCTATGCTCAGGTTCCACCCACTGCAGAAGAGACCCTCCTCCTCGCTATCCAGAAGTCACTCTTCTTCTGGTTTCCTTTGGAATAAGATGTAGAAAGCTCAGCTCCTTCTACAACACCCTGCCCGCCTGGACACTGATATGCTTCCTGCCTTGATGAACTGAACATTCTGTAAGCCAGCCCCAATTAAATGTTGTCGTTTATGAGACTTGCCTTGGTCACGGTGTCTCTTCACAGCAATGCTACCCTCACTAAGATATTTACTTATCACAACCATTTGATTAGGTAGACATTATTGCTGTTCCTTAGATTATAGTTAGAAGGTCATCTTGCTAGTGGATGAAAGTGTAGACTTTGAACCCAGGAAGTCTAGCTCAGAAGATGACAATCTCCAAATGCTGAACAAATGTGTGTAGAAGATGGTTTATTATGTTTCATTCTGAAACCCCAACTCTGCCTATAACATGAAGCCTTCAGCAATGTTTTAAATGTGTACAAGATGGAAACTTTGTGTTCATATTTTCTATTAGCTTTTTTTAATTCATAGGTTTTTATCCTAGGAACCACCTGAAGGTGTAAACTGAGGGCAGTGTGAGATAGATCATGATTATTTCTTAATTTAGTGATTAATGAAAAGACAGTCAGCAGAGTTTAGATAATGACTTTTCTACAAGATGGAAGGTTCAGATGTGGCCTCTCATTTCTTTCCTAACACATTTGTCGCCGTCCTTCTTGGCCACACTTTTAATGTGAGGGTTAGAAGTCTTGTTGCTTAGGTGGAGGGAACAGATCACACCCTGCAGACAGTTTATCCTGTGGAGGCGGCTTACACCAACAGGTCTCTATCACAGCAAGAGCAGCAGGGTTTCTGGATTTACTTTACCATCCATGCTAAAGTTTGAGAGCACGGTTTTGCTTATAGTTTCTTGACCCTGAAAAATACATGTAAAAGAACTTTTGCTTCATACAAAGTTTATTAAATTATTAAACTTGGGCTGAAATTGGCAGCTTGGGTTCATCTTAAAACACTTGAAACGTGTGAAGCATCTGACTTCGTGTTTGTTTTTCTCCACGTCATTATTTACTGCTCAGTCAGCATTAGCAGTAGACAAATAATTTGGCTGCTCTGTTACACTCATATAGAATTTCAAAGGACCTTATTGGAGAGAGATGTAATTTCATCCTCTTGGCCTTTTATATAACAGAGTGCATATTTGGGTTACTTCATCTTGACCCGGAATTAAACAATGGATTTAAATTACAAACAGGAAGTTAAAATCTTTACTCAACAAAAATTTGAAAAGATAATGTGATTGCTTTCCTGAAGTTTCTCAGGATGTCTTTGTGGTTCATTTTATACAACTCCCCTGAAAAGATCCAACAAATTTGATTTGGAAAATCTGTTTTAAAAATCATATAAAACATATACAATTGATAAGTATATACTAATTGATGTTTAACAAAAATATCTTTGTAAAGCTGGTATTTATGCATATGATTTTGCATATTGTTTAACCACAGAGTTGCAGTTTATAAATGATGTCCGCGAGAGAAAACATGGAATAGCTGTCAGGTGGTGACAGTGCCTCAAGTATTAATGTTGAGAAAATAAGAGTGGGGTCCGTACATTGCAGGAAACAAGGCTTTCAGGTTCTACGTTGGGAAGGCGGAGGGCCATGCGGGATGCCCCCACCATGGCTTACTGGAAGTGCACATATTGCCCACTGGACTTTACTGCATCTGTGTTCCTTGCTCCAGCGCCGACTACTTTCACTTTCTTAGTGTCTGTGATTTGCACAATATCTTCCACACCAACTCATGTTTGGATGTTTCTCTCATCCCTGTGAGATCATGAACTTCTTATTTCCTTTCCACGAAGAAGTCATGTTTTCATTGGTCAGGATCCCAGTTGGTCTGGTTGAGTTTCCACTCATTTTGTCTGTTTGCTTTTCTGTCTTAGATTTTCAGGGTCATTCAAAATGAAAGAACTTGCATCTTGCCCCAGGAATGTAGTTTTGTGAGAGTCTTTGGGAAGAAGCACAAGTGGTGTTTAAATGGTGGAGCAAATGACTTTTTATGGGAAGCCAACAGGACTTTCTATGTTGCTCACCTCTTAGGTGTTTTCCATAGACCACGTTAGTAATGGTGTTGTTTGCCAAGGTTTCAGGTACCTCTAGATGAAGAATGCAGTTCAAAGCACTAAATGCAAAGTCCCTGACAATTTGTGTTTTCAGTCGGGAACCCTTCTAAGTACACTGATAAAATCTCACCCTCCTCCATTTTATTCTCCTGGGATGTAAGTCATCCCTCTGTCTAGTAAATGTTGCTTCACCTACTATCTGTCTTTTAGTTACCTAGCAGCAGTCTCTGTTCCCTCTGGTACCAGGGTATGGCTTACACTGTGCTTGTGTTTGAGCACGTTATAAACCAGCCTACCATTTTGTCATGTCTTTCTTGTCCCTTTCTCTAAAGGATGCACGGTAGCATCTCTTGCTGTCATATAGAAGGATAGTCATAGTTCAGTAACTTTAGGTCTTCCTCTGTTGTCCAGGCTGGTCTTGAACTCTGTTCTGAAGGGATGCTCATGCATTATCTTCCAAAATAGCATGGATGACAGGCATTTCCCCTTGTACCTGATTCAATAAGATTTTTTTAAAGGAGAAATTGACACAAATAGCTATCACAGCACATTTTTATAAATGACCGTTTAGTTATTGGTGATGCTCATGCCTATGGTGTCTATTGCATAAATTAAATTATGCCATGAATATGTGTGTATATCAGAAAACATAGTCTTTATAGCATTTACTCACCTGTGGTTTGTAAAAGGAATTAAGCATTTAGGCTGTCTGTGTAAAATACACACAATCCAGGTATTTTACTTACCCTAAAGTTACATTTGGCAGGTTTGGAGGTATTTTAACTTATTTCTAGTCCATGGTGCTCTCTTCCAGATCTTGGGGGCCAATAGTTACTGTTTGTATACAAGCACCGTCAGACTAATCTCCTACAGTGGGTTTTGGCATCTTCTGAGAAATGGAATGAATTTCATGTGTATAAAGGAAAGAGGTTGTTGTAAATGGGACTTACTGTAATGGTACCTGCCCTGCCTTTTGGTGCTTTAGATACATTCCTTGGTATATAGATTAGGAGTATTCAGAAATAACTGATGAGTTCTGATTATGTATACATGTTTAAGAATGTTGAATCAATTTACTAATCTTTAGAGGATTAAATTTTATGTTAAATGTTTTTGTTCATTTAACATATGTTCCCTTAACATACATATATGTATCTATATTAACCACTTGGTATCAGATAGTTTATGCATTATGGTATATTAATAGAACACCTTCAGATGTTCAGCTCTATTTTATGAACACGTATTAAATGTTCATGTTAGGATCTTAAAGCACATGTTGCTTTGCTGTGAGGGTCTATTATATTGAAAGTATCAACATTTATGTCGGGAGAGAAAGAAAACTATACACTCCATGCTTAGACTTACATTTGTCATTAATATTGAAAGGGACAATTCTCTATCACTTTGTTCAGACATTAAAGCATCATTGAAGAGTATCCTTGAATTCCAGTATAGGGAAATGAAGAACCTCCAAAATTTTATCCTCAACGTATCGGGAAAGGCTTTGCAAAGAAAGAGCAGAGACCTCACTGCCCAGCTCTCATTTCATCAACGTGACTACATTCAAGAAGGAGCAGTGTGAATAATGAGGAAGAAGTTTGAAACTCACTGGCACACACCACAGATTATAGAAATTACCCAGTTCCTCATTCAACCATCACAAGGTCTCCACTGCATTGCATTTCTGGGTATTTTCTGCCTCCTTTCCCACTGTGCATTTCTTCTCTGCGTACCTTCAATTTCTCTTGTTCATTCTTAGTGTCTCATTTGCTATATTTCGCAAACATTCAGACCTACTTTGTAATGCCATCATAACACAACCCATGACATCCCATCTAGGATGTATTCTCCAAAGAGCCATGAAAAGGCCCCACTTATATGACCGATAAACAAATATGTGAATTTACTTAAAGAATATATTTTAAATACTCATATATTTAATATATCCATTTATTGTCCATATTTTATACTTGGGAAATAATTTTTTTCTGTTACAAATAACCTCTCAGAGATGCTTGAAGAGTAACTAGTTATCTATGGAACAGAAGGGAGAAGGTTGACAGTATATTAGGAGGAACACCCTGCTTAGGGTCTCATGTTCTGTTCCCTTGGCATGTCTCTTACAACTTTAACTTTCCTGAGTCTCTTTCCTCATCCATAACCATCACCTCGCGTGTCCCCTGGGTGACAGGGAAATGCACTTTATAAAGCATAAATGTTTTGTCCTATTAACAGTGTCCCTTGCCTTACAGAAGCTTTGCAATTTTCTGAGGTCCCATTTGTCAATTCTTGATCTTAGAGCATAAACCATTGGTATTCTGTTTAGGAAAATTTTTCCTGTGCCTATGTGTTCTAAGCTCTTCCCCACTTTCTCTACCAATAGTTTCAGTGTATCTGGTTTTATGTGGAGGTCTTTGATCCACTTGGACTTGGTCTTTGTATGAGGCGATAAGAAAGGGCCCATTTGCATTCTTCCACATGCTGACTGCCAGTTGAACCAGCACCATTTGTTGAAGAGGTTGTTCTTTTTCCATTGAAAGTTTTTATCTCCTTTATCAAAGATCAAGTAACCATAGGTGTGTGGGTTCATTTCTGGGTCTTCAATTCTATTCCATTAATCTACCTGCCTGTCTCTGTACCAATACCATAGAGTTTTTATCATGCTTGCTCTGTAATACAGCTTGAGGTCAGGGATGGTGATTCCCTCAGAAGTTCTTTTATTGTTGAGGATAGTTCTTGCTATCCTGGAATTTTGTTATTCCAAATTCTATGAAGAATTGAGTTGGAATTTTAATGGGGATTGCATTAAGTCTGTAGATTACTTTTGTCAAGATGGCCGTTTTTACTATATTAATCCTGCCAATCTATGAGCATGGGAGATCTTTTTATCTTCTGAAATCTTTGATTTTTTTTTCAGAGACTTGAACTTCTTGCCATAAACATCTGTCACTTCCTTAGTTAGGGTCACACCAAGGCCTGTTATATTATTTGTGACTATCATGAAGGGTGTTATTTCTCTAATTTCTTCCTCAGTCTGTTTATCCTTTGAGTAGAGGAAGGCTACTAATTTGTTTGGTTTAATTTAATATTTAGGCACTTTGCTGAAGTTGTTTATCAGGTTTAGGAGTTCTCCAGTGGAATTTTGGGGGTCACTTAAGTACACCATCATGTCAGGGGTAGAGAGCAGCCTTGTCTAGTCCCTGGTTTTAGTGGGGTTGCTTTAAATTTCTCACCATTTAATTTGATGTTGTCTATCGGTCTGTTGTATATTATTCTTATTGTGTTTAGGTATGGGCCTTGAATTTCTGATTTTTCCAAGGGTTTTTATCATGAAAGGGGTATTGAATTTTGTCAAAAGCTTTCTCAGCATTGAATGAGATGATCATATGTTTTTTTTATTTGAGTTTGTTTATATAGTGTATTACATTGATGGATTTTCATATATTGAATCATCCCTGCATCCTTAGGATGAAGCCTACTTGATCATAGTAAATGATCATTTTGATGTGTTCTTAGATTCACTTTGCAAGAATTTTATTGAGAATTTTTACATCGATGTTCATGAGGGAAACTGGCCTGAAGTTATTTTTCTTTGTAAGGACTTTGTGTGGTTTAGGTATAAGCATAATGTGGCTTCGAAAAAAAGGGTAGTATTCATTCTGTTTCTATTTTTTGGAATAGTTTGAATGATATTGGTATTAAGGTCTTCTATGAAGGTCTGATAGAATTCTGCACTAAACCCATATGGTCCTTTGCTTTTCTTGGTTAGGAGACTTTTAATGTTCACTTCTATTTCTTTAGATGTTATGGGACTGTTTAGATGGTTTATCTGATCCTGATTTAACTTTGGTATGTTGTATCTGACTAGAAAATAATCCTTTTCCTCTAGATTTTTCAATTTTTGTAGTTGGATCTGATTTTTTTTTCTAGTTTCCCCAGTATCTGTTTTTATGTATCCCTTTGTATTGCTGATTTTGTTAGTGTAAGTACTGTCTCTGTTCTCTCTGGTTAATCTGGCTGGGATTGAAAACTGGTACAACCACTCTGAAAATCAGTCTGAAGACTTCTCAGAAAATTGGTCATAGTACTACCTGAGGGACCAACTATATCATTCCTGAGCATATACCCAAAAGATGTCCCAACATATAACAAGGACACATGATCCACTATGTTTATAGCAGCCATTTTTAAAATGTGGAGAAGCTGAAAAGAACCCAGATGTCCTTCAACAGTGGAATGGATACAGAAAATGTGATACATTTACGCAATGGAGCACTATTCAGCTATTAAAAACAATGACTTCATAGAATTCTTAGCTAAATGTATGAAACTAGAAATTATCATCCTTAGTGAAGTAACCTAGTCACAAAAGAACACACATGGTATGCACTCACTGATAATTGGATAGTAGCCTAAAAGCTTGGAATGCCTAAGATACAATTCACAGACCATATGAAGCTTAAAAAAAAAGATCAAAATGTGGATTATTTAGTTCTTAGAAGGGAGAACAAAATGCTCAGGGGAGGAGATACAGGGACAAAGAGTGAAGCTGGACTAAAGAAAAGATCATCCACAAACTGCCTCACCTGAGGATCCATCCCATGTGCAGCCATCTAACTCAGTCAATATTGCTGATACCGAGAAGTGCTTGCTGACAGAAATCTGATATGGATGTCTCCTCAGAGGCTCTGCCAGAGCCATACTGATACAGATGCGCATGCTTGCAGCTAACCATCGGACTGAGCACTGGGGCCCCAAGGAAGGAGCTAGAGTGAAGACTGAAGGAGCTGAGAGAGTTTTCAACTCCATGGGAAGAACAATACCAACCAACCAAGCACCCCAGAGCTCCCACAGACAACTAACCTATGTGCACACATAGAGAGACCCATTGTTCTAGCTGCTTATGTAACAAAGGATGGGATTCTCTGGCATCAGTGGGAGGAGAGGCCTTTGGTTCAGTGAAGGCTCAACTCTCCAGTGTGTGGAATGCTAGGGAAATGAGGTGAGAGTGTGTGGTTGCAAGTGGCAGCATCTTCATAGAAGCAAGGGGACTGGGAGGGGATATGGAAGAGGAGGGAAAGGGGATGATATTTGAAATATAAATATATAGAATATCCAATAAAAATAAGAAAAAGAATAAAGCATAAATGTCTTCATAGATAGGCTGCTTTATCATAGGAATTGTTGCTCCCATTGTGATTCTGTCCTTTTATTACCAAGACCATTTTTCCTTGAGACATTATCAAAGACACAAAAGATTGCCAACAGCTGAGATATGCCAGGTACAACAAAAATGTTCTTGGTCACATCCCTTTATATTTTCATTTAGTGTTACAATAACCTGCCTCTTAGTTTCAAAGTAACCAAGCATGCCATTTAAAAACTACTAATTAACACTGCATTGTTGAAATATGTCTTGGTGTTCTTTTTCTAGATTATTTAGAAAATTGTGTTTTCTACCAGTGTCATTATATTCCCCAAAGTATGGCTGTTTATTCTTAATCAAAGCTTAAGTCATATTCTAAGTGCATTCAAATGTTTTTGAAGGCCTCGAAATTGATATTTTATAATTCTGAGTTATAGTATGCAATATTCATATGTAGTATTTTGTAACCAATAGTTGTTTATTTTTCCCCAAACTATACCAAATTAGTGTTACAAAGAGTTCTTAATTTCTAATGGATTCTTTAACTGATCAGCCCATGAGTCTGTCCTTATCTGATTACCAAGTGTTGTCCCAATGTGGTCATAGGTGGAATCACTAATTAATGCCAGGAGTTGGAAGCGACCTAGAAAACACATTTGAAGCGGAACTCCAGGAATCCTAGTAAGCATGATGGGAACACCTTACTGTCCATGTGGCACTGACATGTGCTTGAAATAACTCCCTGTCGCTGAGCAGAGAGTGTAGAGGTGGGATGTGTCATTGACAGACTCTATTGTTTATTGTACTAATTATAAACTCACGTGCTTTGCAGAAAGACAAGACATTTATGGCCATGTGATTTTTATTCTTTTAAAATCATGACTATATTAGATATTGCATCTTGTTTCCTTGTGTAAGTTTTATACATTCCTGGACTTTTCAGCTATGTGTATGGCTTATTTTGTCCATGTTCACCTTGTGTTATGCTCTTACATCCTAAAGACTTTCTTCTTCCCACTTTGATCCTTCCCTACTTCCACATCTTTGTGTGTGCCTCTGTGTGTGTGTGCCTCTGTGCGTGTGTGTACCTTTTTGTATGTTCACTAGGGCTCACGTGTAGATTGTGGCAGTGACATCACTCCTGTGTGTCGATTGCACCAACCTTGCTTTGTTCAGTCGGCAGTGTTTCTTAGCTTTCCTCACATCCTCCAATTCTTACAGTCTTTCTGCGCCTCCCCATTTTGAGATGGTCCCCCGGCTTTGGAAGAGGTTATAAAATTGTTCCACTTAGCACCAAGCACTCAACAGCCATTTTTAAAAGGCAAAACAATAATAGGATGCAAGTGGGATTAATCATTTGTTCAAATTCATGTAGGGCTGAGAAATTTCTAACAGCCTTATTTTCAAATTGTAAGCTCTGCTACCTCCTATTTAACATTTATTGGCGCATTTGCTAAATGAAGATTAAGGAAGCCTTCATCATGCACAGGAGCTGAGTGTTATGGGGAAAGAAAACCCCAATGTATCAGGTTAGGGAAGAATAGAATGTGGGTGTTCGTGGTATTTAATTAATTAATTAATTATCTGTAGTTTGATGGTCAGTCCAGCCTCTTCTAGAAAGCTGTCATTGAGCAAATCTTGGACCATGCCTTACTCAGGGTTATGGTTGCTATGATAGAACACCATGCTCAAAATCAGTTTGAGGGGGAAATGCTTTGATTTGGCTTGTGCTTCCACACTCAGAGGCCATCAAGTTTACTGGCTGGTGCCTCGTGGCTTGCTCAGCCTGCTTCCTTACAGAACCCAGGAACACTCTCCCAGGTGTGTCCCCCTCACAATGGGCTGGGACTTTCCCCATCAAACACTTCATCAGAAAATGCCCTACAGACTTTCCTACAACCCAGTCTTATAAAGACATTTTCTTAATTGCGGTTTTCTCCTCTTAGATGACTCTAGCCTGTGTCAAGTTATTATAAAATTAGCCGTCACGTCACAGATTGTATTCCTCACAGAAAGTGTACAGTACCTGTGCTGTCCCAGGGGGCATCACAATGCCAAAGGACAAATTAAAGACAGTAGATATGATGAGAAAGAGTTCAGGAAAAACAAAGTAATCCAAGAGGCTCATGATTCTGAGAAGTGGGAGATATTTGTCTTTCCCACATTTCCCTGCCACATTTATTGGCCTGTCTTATTTTTCAGTTATTTATCTGATATTGTTTATGTCTGTGAATGTAGGTTGAGCAACCATACTGCTTGGAGCTTTTCTAGTACCCGTTTCCTGCCTCTTAACCTAAAAATATTTTGTTGTGACTGAACCTACCACTTGGTAAGATGTATTTATGGGATATTCTCAATGACAGGAGATCTTAGAGGAGCTGCGCCTCCAGTTACAAGGATAAAAATCTAAGTGTAACTGTGCATATTTTATACCATCTAATTCTTCTATGTGTAGATTGGCTTGTATAACAAGGCTCTGGTGACGTAACCACTTTTTGATATCTAGGGAAGCTATTAACAGTTTTGCCCTGAAACTCTATTTTGCATTTTTATATCTGGCTACAAGTGCCATTCATTTTGTTACCATCTGTGAGACTATTGCCAGGAATATGTAAGAGACATTTTTGTTCTTAGAATATTATGTTTTGAGTAAGGTAAGTATTCATAGTTTTGAGGATGTAATGGCACTGGAAGAGCATTAATAAATGTTTGAACATTGCAACTAGAAGTTGTTATTTTAAAATGGCAGGTTGGTCTCTTTCTGTTTTTCACTAGTAGGCAATTTATTGCAATATTGAATAAAAATATGAAGGGTATGTGACCAGGAATATTATTTTTGCTTGTGGATTTAAAATATGTTTCTCCACAGATGACTGAAATTGCTCTCACCAGATGTCTGGGTCAATTTGGGCTTATTTGGAGTCAATTTTAATAAGTTTTGATTTAGAATTTGTTATTGTTCTATGTATATGGCGAGTTTTGATACCAGGTTGATTGACTGTGATGAAGAATTTTCAGCTTTTCTCTTTTCCTTTGCATCTGAGTAAAGACAAGACATGCTTGCATGCCATGGTCCTCTGAATGTGCCTCACAGCGGGCACAGCGTTTCTGTAATCCCACATTAATGTGAATTATCCACCAGTCTTGACTGGTTCAGGCTCTGTTTTTTTTTTTTTTTTTTTTTTTTTTTTTTTTTTTTACCCTCATTAAACTGCAAGGTAATGTCTGCTATGGGCTAACTCTAGGTCAAACTGGGTTTGTGATAACCAGCCCTGTAGACTTCCTTGTTTGTTCTCCATTCTGTGAGGTGGTTCCTGATTTCCTTGCTACATCACCCATGATTTAAAACGTATTTAATTTTTATAATAACTTCTTAAGTCTGCCCTGCATAGAAAGATTTTTTTGAAGCTGTGGTCCACAGCTGCATATCTTACCATGCAAAGCTATAAATACCGATGAGGGCTGGTCAGGACTCAGGCGATACTGTCTGCTCACAGTCCCTCTAGGACAGATTCCTTCAGTCTTCTCAGCTGTGCCATCATCCACGAGGATAATTATCTAAATTATCTATGTCACTGAAGGGCACAGAACACGCATTTATAAATGCCACTGTTGCTTCTATGTTGATGAGCTGATGGTTTGTTTGTTTGTTTGTTTGGGATTTTTGTATTGTTTTGTTTTCTGAGAAAATCTTACTCCTCAGTATCTTCACATTTGTTTTCTGAAATTCTATTCTCATGGACTAATTTAGATCCAAGGTGTCTAATCTTTTCCTGTACTGGTCATTCTTATAATCAATCAAATTGCTCTGCTTTGTCTCAGGGGGATCCCCCACTCATCATCTTAATTCTTTGATGTCACATTTAAATCTCCAGGTCTGTCTTCAGTTCTGGTCATAACATGATATGCCAGATTTAGTTGATCTCTTCGTTGCTCTGGATCTGGGATGGCTCATCCTCCCCACCCTCAGATGTCCTGCTTCTCTCAATGGAAATCTCATTAATACAGCATGATCAGGTTTCTAAGCACACACTGCTACTGATGATGTGTGTAGTTGCCTTTTCAGTCGAAAGAGCTACAATTTTATTCCCTCTGAATACTATGCTAAAATTGACTGATTTAACCACTAGAGCAGTAGCTCTTAACCTTCATAATGCCATTTAATACAGTTCATCATGTTGTAGTGACCCCAACCATAAAATTATTTTATTGCTACTTCATAGCTGTAACTTTGTTACTGTTACAGATCTTAATGGAATTGTCTGATACGCAGGATACGTGACATGTGACCTCATGTAAAGGGGTAATTTGATGATCAAAGGGACTGTGACCTATAGGTTGAGAACCACTGCACTAGAATTTATTTGTGCTTTACAAACTTCAGTGCCCATTTGTGTAGGCATGTACATAGATTTTAAACTTACCCCAAGGTAGCTTAGGAGAGGGGCATCATTTTTACCCCTGATGGAGAGGTTGTCATGCTGCTGGAGCCTCAATCATATCCCTGTAACAGTTACTGCTAATTTATTTAATAGTGTACCCAAGGCTATCTGTCTATTTTGGGACTAAAATGCCAATTCTCCTGTTAGCATAAGGAGAAATGAATAGGAGCCTGGTTTAGTAATGCGGGAACAGAGCAGCAATTTAGCTAAGAGCACTTTATTATTGCTATATTAACAGATTATTATTTAATTTCTATATTTCCCAACATAAACAGAGCCAATGACAGTGTTTTTATTAGGAGTCCAGTGAGTTCCATGCTTTGTTATATACTTTAGTACATTGAGCTGATCTAGCAGTATTCCTTGTTTAAAATATATTCCAAGGCTTTTAGCAAGCATTAAATGCATTGTGTCTTACTTTGTTTAATGTACTCAGCTTATTACAAGTCTTAACCTTTTAATTTGTATGCATATTATATCTGGTAAATAAATACTTAGAATGACTACAAAACAAAACAAAACAAAAACCCAAAATTCAGTGGCAAAAATAATGACACATCTGTGAAGACAATGGAAGTTTGGCCTCAGATATATTTTAACATTATTGTGTGTCTTTCTTAGTTTCTACACCTTTAGACTCAAAATAATGAGAATACTTCTGTTTGTGATTCTTGTTGAAAATAAGCGTTTGTGTACACACACACAGACAGACACACATAGAGACACAAAAGCACACACACACAGATACACACATTCACAGAAACACACACACACAGATACACACACAGAGACACACAGACACACACAGATACACACACACAGACACAAACACATACACACACACACACACACACACAGACACACACACACACAGACACAGACACATATGAAACCCTCTCTCTTAGTTCAGCATTTATGTCGTCTATTTACCACACAATATGAACATTTAACCTACGACTCTCTAACCCCTTTTGGCCTGTAAAAATGATAATTTCATGTGATTCAACCTAAGAAATTCACAGCCAACTTCAGACCTGCAGCTCTGCTGACCACCAGTGGTGCAGTGGATCTGTGCACACAAAAGGTTCCTTGCCCTGGGATGGAGCTGTAAATCAGATTTCAGAGCAGCACTTTCTGCTTGTAGGACGAGTCCTGCAGGGATCTCGGGTTATCAGCAGCCAGTTGAGGACAAGAGACAAACTCTGGTGTTATGGTGAACGAAAAAAAGTGGAAATTTAGATCACAGAGCACAGAATTCTTCAGGACCTTCAAAAGCACAGCATTAAGGTGAATCAGAGAAACAGATCACATATGTACAGATAAAACATTAACAAATATATTAGAATTCCTCTTTTTCTTCCTTAAGTTTTGTTTCGGTATCTATGTGTCCCATGTAAAAGAAATCCAATCCTGTCACATTTTAAAACTACTAAATTGGCACACATAAACATTTGAAATCTGGCTAAGACGATCACTTCTCAAAAACAGATTTTTTTTTGACACTTTAATGCATATGTCTATCATTATCTTGAAATGTTTTGGATTGAGTGTGATTATGTGGCTGAATATGGCTAACTTTCCTTTACCAATTGGTTTCTTTAACTGGAAAGTGTACAGCTTGCCTCTGTGTTAATTATAGATATTGGTGTAGAGTGCACTGCCTCTTGTCTCCCCTTGGTATTTCTGCCGTCCCATACTCATACCGATGATGGCCAGGGCCTCAGCAGAGAAAGGGCCAAAACAGAGGGGCATTAGGGTTGCCTTCTCCTGATGCAGTCTTTTCTGTTTGCCTTCAATAGTCTGTATGTTTCATTATTTTTTCCAGTGTTTATAAAATTATGAGAAGTTTTAGTGATATCCTGAGACATCTTAATGATGGCTAACTCCACCAAAGCCTTGACTTTTCATACCAGCTGCTTGATTCTACACATTTTTATTACAATAAGACAATAGCTAGACTTTCCTATGAAAAGGGATTATGATTAAAGTAAGCATACATGTCATCTAAACCTTCCCCTATAGCATAAACAAAATATATCACTCTTATCAACTTAACTCTGAAGGACATCTAATCTTACTATAGTCAAATTAATGTTAATTTTTATATTATTTCTGTCGTTGACACATGATAAAAAAAAAAGCTAGCCTCCTTTGACTAATAAGTTTGGTTCTTTGTATACACCCTGAGATTTTAGTGTTTCTTTTGATGCACCAGCAAGAACTTTGTGATTATCAATCAAAATGCTGATGGGTCCTTCCAAGACTTTTGGCTTGTAAATGTATGAGAGTGCATGTGTGAATGCACGTGTGTGTGCATTATATGCACATATGTGCCTCTGTGTGCATGGGCTCATGCGTGTGGCAGAGGCTATATTCTAAAGCAGAGTGAATGACACTGGTTATGCACATGGTCAAAAACTTATCAAACAGCTACAGCATGCTAGTCACTGACTTAGCTTCATATTTAATTTAAATTTCACAGTCATGTGAAATGGTGGCTATATATTGCCTCTGCTTAGGGCTGAGAAGAACTGACGGTGGAAGTAGAATTTAATCTATCTTCAGACCCTAAGTTCACATTACACTTACTTATTCTGTTGGTTTCTATTGATCTATTCATTTACACAGTAGGGTTCTGATCGGTCTACCCTTGGGGTGAGGATGTATTCTGGATAAGTGTGGCATACCTCCAGCTTAAAAGAAACTCTTCACTGAGTTCTGATTACTGGAAAGGAAACATCAGGTTGACAGCTCAGGAGGGAAAGGGCTGCTCTTAGCTGGACCAGAGGAGGTCATGCTGGGATTGTGTAATCCAGGAGCAGAGGACAATCTTTACAGATTGGTGATTCTGCAGATGACTCAGTCTCGACTTTGATGAGAAATAAACATCAGATGGAAGATTTTGCTTTATACTATGTGGACGTAGGGTAATCACTAAAAGACTATGCAGTGAAGCAAAATCAGTTCTCCTTTTTTAATCCCTCCCTTTTCATCTGGAAGTGATACGAAGGTTTGTTGGAGAGAAAAGATTCTATCAAGAAGGGTGAACTGGAGGACCTCAGAGCTCCTTGATCAAGGTCCTCATGGGACACAGGAGAAAACAGCCTCAAATACTCACATTTGAAACTTAATACTAAACTTAACAGTACATTGAGGTTTTTTTGGAGTTTATGTGCTCTTGTATTAATTTTTTTATTATTTCCCCCTTTTTATTGGATTTATTTTATTTACATTTCAAATGTATAAAGCCTCTTTCCCGGTTTCCTCTCCATAAACCCCCTTTACCACTCCTCCTCCCTCTACTTCTATGAGGGTGCTCCTCCTCCCACCCACTTCCTCAGGCCTCCCCACCCTGATGTTCCCCTACACTGGGGCATCAAGCCTGGGAAGGACCAAGGGATTCTCCTCCGATTGATGCCAAACATGGAAGTCCTCTGCTACATATGCAGCTGAAGCCATGGCTCCACCCATGTGTACTCTTTGGAAAGTGGTTTAGTCCCTGGGAGCTCTGGTTGATTGGTATTGTTGTTCTTGTGGGGTTGCAAACCCCTTCAGCTCCTTCAATCCCTTCTCTAATTCCTCCATTGGGGATCCTGTTCTCAGTTCAATGATGGACTGTGAGCATTTGCCTCTGTATTTGTCATGCTCTGGAAGAGCCTCTGAGATCACTATACTAGGATTCTATCAGCATGCACTGCTTGGCATCAGCAATGTTGTCTGGGTTTAGTAGCTGTATATGGGCTGAATCTCTAGGTGGGGCAGTCTCTAGGTTGCCTTTACTTCAGTCTCTGTTTCAAACCTTTCCTCCATACTTTCTCATGTGAATATTTTTGTCTCTCCCCCCACTACAAGGCCTGAAGCATCCACACTTTGGTCTTCCTTCTTGAGCTACATATGATCTATGAATTGTATCTTAGGTATTACAAGCTTTTGGGCTAATATCCACTTATCAGTAAGTGAATACCATGTTTTTTTTTTGTTGTTTTTTTTTTGTTGTTTTTTTTTTGTGATTTTGTTACCTCACTCTGGATGATATTTTCTAGTTCCATCCATTTTCCTACGAATTTCATAAAGTCATTGCTTTTAATAGCTGAGTAGTACTCCATGGTGTATATGTACCACATTTTCTGTATCAATTTCTCTGTTGAAGGACATCTGGGTTTTTTCTAGCTTCTGGCTATTATGAATAAGGCTGCTATGAACATAGTGGAGCGTGTGTCCTTGTTATATGTTGGAGCATCTTTTGGTCTTTTGGCTATATGCCCAGAAGTGGAATAACTGGGTCCTCATGTAGTACTATGTCCAATTTTCTGAGGAACCTCCAGACTGATTTCCAGAGTGGTTGTACCAGTTTGCAACCCCACCAACAGTGGAGGAGTGTTCCTCTTTCTCCACATCCTTGCCAGTATCTGCTGTCACTTGAGTTTTTAATCTTAGCCATTCTGGCTAGTGTGAGGTGGAATCTCAGAATTGGTTTAGTTTGCATTTCCCTGATGACTAAGGATATTAAACATTTCTTTAGGTGCTCCTCAGCCATCAGGTATTCCTTTGTTTAGCTCTGTGCCCCATGTTTTAGTAGAATTGTTTGATTCTCTGGAGTCTAAGTTCTTGAGTTCTTTGTATATATTGGATATTAGCCCGATATCTGATGTAGGACTGGCAAAGATCTTTTCCAAATCAGCTGGTTGCAGTTTTGTCCTAGTGACAGTGATTTTTGCCTCACAGAAGCTTAGAAATTTTATAAGGTCCCATCGTCGATTTTTGATTTTAGAGCATAAGCCATCAGTGTTCTGTTCAGGAAATTTTCCCCAGTGCCCATGAGTTTAAAACTCTTCCCCACATTCTCTTCTATCAGTTTGAGTGTATCTGGTTTTATGTGGAGGTCCTTGATCCACTTGGACTTGAGCTTTGTGCAGGGTGATAAGCATGGATCACTTTGCATTCTTTTACATGCTGACTGCCAGTTGGACTAGCACCATTTTTTGAAAATGCTCTTTTCCTCAGTGGATGGTTTTAGCTCCTTTGTCAAAGATCATGTGACCATAGGTGTGTGGGTTTATTTCTGGGTCTTCAATTCTGTTTCACTGATCTACCTGCCTGTCTCTGTATCAATACCATGTGGTTATTGTCACTCTTTCTCTGTAATGCAGCTTGAGTTCAGGAATGGCAATTCCCCCAGAAGTTCTTTAATTGTTGAGAATAGTTTTCACTATCCTGGGTTTTTTTTATTTCAAATGAATTTGCAAATTGCTCTTTATAACTCTATGAGTTGGAATTTTGATAAATAGTGCATTGAGCCTGTATTTATTATTCTTAAAAAAACATAGGCATTAAAGTTATTTTATAATCAAAATGAAAAAATTTAAGATTATAAAATCAAAATACAATTACATTATTTCTCCTTTCCTTTCTTCCTTATTGCCTCCCATTAAACCGCTGTTCTCTCTCAAAATTATAGCCTCTTTTTTTTTCATTATTTTGAAACATATATGTATGTGTGTTTGTGTTCCTAAATATACAAATTCAGTCTGATTAGTCCACATAATATTACTTGTATATTAAAGCTGCCAATTTAGTACTGGATAACCAACTGGGAAGCTCCTCCCCGTGGAAGATTACTTTCCCTCTCCCCTCAACCATCTTCATTTGTTTGTATCCTTTTGTCTGGAGTTGGAAATCTGAGAGATTTCCCCTTTCATGCAAACATTTACTGGTATTATATTTATTCAGGACTTGTGTAGGTAGTCGTTGTGCAAACGTCATGAGGTCAGCTTCCCTGTTGTGTTATAGATGCTTCAGTTCTGGCCTGGTACCACATGATCAATTTTTTTCTACTTTTGATTTGTTATGGGTTTCTGCAATGGCCTTCATCAATTACAAACAGAGGTGTTTGATTGATAAGGGGAGAGGCCTACACTTAAATGTGGATATAAGAAAAAATATTTAGAATTCAATCAGGAATTGTACTGTTTAATAATGTGGCAATTGTAGGATCTTCTCTAAGCTCTATGACTTCAGGAACCTCGGGGAGTTTCCCAGCTTTTCAGCACCAGGCATAACTTCCTTCTTGTTGATTAGAATTAAATCCAATTATAGAGCAGTTGGCTACAACCAGGATATGTACCCCTAGGATATATGTTGGCCATTGTAAACATCAGTGTCATAGCGAATGAATGTCATACATTTGAAGCTTGTGTGACTCTTTCTGGTACCATGAAAGCTACTTCTCAGAGGGAAGTCAGCCAAAACATTTGATAGACTAGAATCCAAACTGACAGTTAATAGCTTGTCGTCTTTATTTCAAATCTTCTCATTTGCCTATTAACTGCTAGCACAAAGTTATGACTTTTACAGAAACACACACATGATACACTTACATGTATATTTATACGGTGCTTAGTCTTTATCAGCGTTGTGATTACGAATATTTATTAAATCTTTAACTTAGGGACTTATCGCTTCACAAATATGGTGCTGATAGAAACCAATGATGGACTTGTGTTTACTCAGCAAACTAAAATTAAGTTTGAAGAAACTTAAATTTAACTGTAAAAGATAATTAAGAAATTTGAGATTATCAAGGAAAGTGACAAAGAAAAACTTTACCCTATTAGCTGATTCCTGAGGGTTTACAGACTTCTGTGTAACAAAACAGAATTTCAGATTTTACTCAGCTGCACTGTCTCTGATGAAGCCACTCATCTGTCATGGGGTAAAACAGCTGCAGCCATTCTATAAATGAGTGAATGTACATGTGTCCTAATAAAGCTTTATTTAAATCTCTAATGGACAGATATTTGGTGCATGAGCCACAGTCTGCTTCTTCATTTGCTTTTTATCTTTGCTATTTTGATGCAAGCTTATTCAACAAAATGCTGTTTGAATCCAGTAGACAGTGAATGAATATAAGCGTATTAATATTCAATGTATTCCTAGTGGTTTTCTCCTTAGTGAAATACATTAAATTTATACTTAGCACAATTCCATGTATTAACTTGTTTTGGCTTCTATATGCTTTCCTCATTTTTTTCCTTCAAAGGGACTTGATTATGGCTTTCCCATTGCAATTATTTGGATTTCCACTTTACAAGAGGGGCAGCCATTTCTATGAAAAGGCCACAGGGAAGCTCACAGCAGTGATTGCTCAGCATTTGGTGAACAGTGTTGAAAGACACAGTGCTAACTGCCTCCTTCCTCATCTCTATCATAAACTATGCCGGAGGCCCCTCCCTTCCTTCCTGACACACCTTCTACCCAGATTAGCTGCACAGTGCATAGTAGCAGCTTAGATATTTGAAATTTTCTGGCTCCATACACTAGGATGGAATGTAGAATATTTTATTTCATGCTTTGATGGTTAAAGAATTTTCTCACCATAATTTATTTTACAGATGCAACAATATAAATAGCTCCGGTTTTAATTAAATTTATTTAATTAGTGTCATTTTTCCTCTTATTACCCTAACCTGAAATGATATCTCATATGTTTCAGCTCTGGTTGGACTTGGTTCATGTCTTTTGGGTGAAATTTCTATGGTGCTGAATTTAATGTGAGATTATTAGTACCTAGATGGAGCTGGGTGTAATGTAAAGGTGGCCTTAGGTTGAAGAGATTCATCTTCTTTATCTGTTTTTGTCCTCATACACATGAAGTGACACCATTCTTACCACACAGAGGGAATCAAAATAGCACATGCCCACTAGCAGAAACATGATCAGTGAATAAGGGGGGGGGCTTGTTTGTTTGTTTGTTTTTTGTTTTTGTTTTGTTTTGTTTGGTTGGTTTTTTTTTTTTTTTTTTTTTTTTTTTTTTTTTTTTTTTTTTTTTTTTTTTTTTGGCTCTAGAAATTGGTTTCCTAAAGTTTCTAGTGGATTTCTGGAGATATTATTCAGAGGGAACTTCATTGTCATTTTGATGCTGATTAATGTTTTAGAGTCTGGCAATACATGTAATTATTTTTTATTTACCTATCCAGTTGACAAGACACATTTTAATACAATAAAACATGCAATTCTGGGGTCATATCCAGGGTTCTTTAGAGCCAGAGGAGGCACCCAACTCAAGGTTTAGGACTCTGCTTTAGGAAGATCAAAGTCATTTCCTACTAATTTCCCAGTCAAGTCTGTAAGTGTGAGTGGGAAGGAGACTGAGGAAAAAGAACAGGAGACCCTTTAGGCTGAAGGTCAAGCTGCAACGTAGATGACTGACAGTGTACAGTGCTCTAGGAGCCACAGGCAGGACGAGGTATGGAGAAGCCAGTCAGGCAAGACCCAAGAGGGCAACGGGTGCTGTGGAAAAGACCCTTCAGCTCATGTCGGAAGGTGCTACAGCACAGTGGCCCAGTGTGCTTTCCAGCGTGCATGTTTTGCTCTTTGCATGTCCAGGAAGTGCAACCACCTTCTGCATATCTTATGTAAAGTGGAAACATACTTTCTCTTGACTAGCATGGAAGTGGAAGAGCTTATGAAAATGACTTTTATCTGAGAGAGAGAAAATATTTCCAGGAAACACATTACCCCCAGACAGCTTTAGACGAAAAGGTAACAGTCGGGGCCTTTCAACAGGTGCGTCTCTGCATAGCTGCCTTGAAGTTCTCAGCAGTCCAATGTCTGGCTACTGTCACAGCAGTCTCCACGATACAGGTGATATCACCGGAGATGGGAACACACACGAAATTACAGCACCAATCGATGGAAACCAGGGCTCTAGTTTTTAACATTAGATTTCACTTTATACATATTCAAGTAAGTTGTTCCAAACAACACACATGTAAAGAAATAAACATATAGCAGACACATTTATGCTACATAAGTGTATCATCATTTGACACTCCTTAAGGGATAGTGACTGTGTGTGTGTGTGTGTGTGTGTGTGTGTGTATGTGCGTGTGTGTGTGTGTGTGATATCTATTCTACACTGTATTAATGTTGCTATAACATTCTGTCATACTTGTTGGTCCTGTCTCTGTTACGTAGGAAGTGCATTTATAGCATACAATTATGGTCAAAAGCAACAGGAAAGAAGATTGGAGCAAAGATATGTTAAATAAGTAGCTAAGGGATGATCTTGGTAACTGGCAGTTTAGGTGGGAACACACCAGACTGACGATGGATTCCATGTTCTTATGGAGTGGAGTGCACAAGGTAGTCACAGAAAGTTGATGGTGGTGGTGATTGATGACCAGGAGGAGGATGATTGATGATGGTTGATAATGATGACTAATGATTATGAAATTATGATGATAAATTATGAAGATGATAATAATGGATGATGGTGAAGATGAGGATGACAATGAGGATGATAAGAAAGATGATAGTTGATGATTGATAATGATGAATAATATGATTGGTGAGGAGGATGATCATTGATTAATGATGATGATGAGGATGAAGATAAAGATGATGGAAAGGCTTTAGAGGTCCAGCTCCTTACTTTGCACATGAAGGAAATGGTCAGTGGAATAGGTTTTTGTAGCCAGTGATGGGAAGAGCCAGAGCTACAAGCCATGTTCTTCATGCTTTTTACCCTTTGACCGCCTGAATCTGATGAGCTTTCCCCCACTGAGAAGTCCTTCCCCTCAGCGAAAAACTAACCTTTCCTTTATTCTCTTCCAGTTTCTGCGCAAGTAAATACTTTAATGTGGCGAGTTGTATATTACTCCCTTTATAGTAAATTATCATATTCAGATTCTGAATACCCTTACTCTTTGCTTTTAAAATGCTCTATTTCTTTTTAGTAATGCAGTGTTGTGGCCATTGACACATCTTATAATGTTTAACACATAGTCTGGTGCGTTCATTCAAACAGTTATTTATATTTAAACAGTTATTCCTATATTTTAAACACAGGGATAAAATGTATATCATTTATAACTCACTTGAATTTGTCATAAAAGAACTGAACCTGACAGGGTTTCTCAGTAGAGCCTTAAGGAAGAAAGTAAATCATCACATGTAGTTAATCCATGGTTTTCAATCACTGTAACAAAGCAGGGAATGATTTATGTACAAGGAAAACATTTTATTATTTCCATAGTAGGGTGTTTACTGAATACACAGTAAGTGCTATAATCCAAACAAATATACACTTGGGACATTGTGTTTGAATTTCTTCTGTCATGTACCATATATATATATGCCAACAATAGTTTGAAATATATTTAAGGCACCATCTGGGACAAAGCAAAGTCCGTTCCAAGATCAAGCCCATGATGAATGTGCACTGAGTTTCATTAGGAACCTCCAGCATGTCTCTGCATCCTGAGTCACTTCTTCCATTCTTGGAAAGAATTCCAGCATCCATCCTAGCTCCCTGAGGTTTTGAGTATTTTTAATAGAACATGACATTTTATGCTGGCCGCCACAAACAGCTAAACCAGTGAAGTTAAACAGTGCTGAGTGCAGGCTTGCTCTCAGTCTCTAGAGATGAAGTTCGGGGCTCTCCCTTATGAGCATGAGCAGCAGTTCTTAGAGGGAGTCCAAGGAGCTCTGTCCTTTGGAACTGACTCACTTCTACTCAGAACGTACTGTGAAATGTCACCTAGGTTTCCAGTCTAGTGCCCCCTAACTGCTGAGCCTGAGACACATCAAACCCTTAAGTAGCCCATCTGGAGAGATGGCTCAGTAGATAAAGGTCTCGTCTTACAAACACAAGAACCTGAGTTTGTTTATCAGCATCAATGTGAAACACTGGCAGTGGTGGCAGTAAGGTGCCAGAGAGCCAGTCCCAGGTTCCACCAAGAGACTCTGCTTTAAAACTCAGGATGGAAACCTCCAGAAGAATGACACCCAATGTAGATTTCGTGCACCCCTCTTCAACCAACCCATACATGCTGAAAAATTCAAGCCAGTTTCAAGGCTTTCTATGGGACCGCTTGAAATCACTGGTTTGCCAGAGTTTTCTCCTTTTAGGTCACTGTTGTTCTTATATAATAACTATAACACAGTAGTCAGTAGATAATAATCCATACCTATGTGTCAGGCATGGCTCCAAGCACTTAATAAATTATATCATCAATTTTCATTCATATCTTATAATGCAGATATCTTCACAGCCATCCCACAGATAGCTACTGGAAAATGGAATACTGCACAAGTCACATTCTTCTGTATTCACAGCCATGAAGACAAGACTTTATCTCCTTTAATAGGATATAAGTCCAATAGGATATGACTCTAGAATCGAGGATATGAAGTAAGCCACTCAAGTATATATGTGACATAGGAAAGTAGAAGCTGAATTTAGGATTTCTGACTCTAAATTCAACACTATAAGTGAATGTTCCCTGCTTTACTCTCAATAACTCCAAGTCTCTCCATATAAGCTTCAATATTGCTATGTGAAATACTCAAAACAAATTTAGTATATAATTCAAAAAATATTTTACTGAGATTTGGCTTTAGAATATGTTACTTAAATTGAATCAGAGACGATCTAAGATTATAGTAATGGATGTAGCTTTTGTAGATAGAATTTTTCATAGTTAGACTGGAATATTATGTTTAGTCCTTAAGATAAAATGTACATAACACATACAAAACTATTTTAAAAGATTGTCTTTAAAGAGACTTGGGTATGGTTTTGGTTTTATGATAATAGCTTTAACATGTACTTTTGCTCAATTGAAATGATACATTGTAGAAATTAAAAGTGTTTAAATCGAGATTTCATGGGACTACTACCATAACTTTAGAAGAGAAGAAAGACCATTATCTTAGAATTTAAGCAAAGTAGGATAATGAACACATAGCAATTCCATAATGTACACTTATTAGTCCTGCAAAAGCTTCAAAATATAATGAGATATTTATTTAAACTTAGTGAACTACATGTACTTATTCTCTGCAAATATTTAAAAAGTTAACTTATACCCTATAACTTCTTACATTTATGGTTAAACGTGATGAAAACACAGACATTTTTTCCCTAACAGAAAATTTTGTTGTAAAGCCTTGTAAACATTTTCCAACAAATGTTTGATTCATGTTTTGATTGGTAATACTATTTCCAAAAATGCTCAGGAGTGCTTCTTAATAATTTTTCTAAATTGTATGTTCTGGCCTTTTCCCCCTCGATAGACAACCATTAAAACCACTTATGACAGATAGTGAACTAATATCAATGTTTATTTTAGAGCTAGGAATTTTCTGGGCTGTCACTTACCAATCTTGGGTGGTGTCTACAAAGATAAGAAGTGAAATTAGCTCCTGGAGTGGTTGAGCTTAGTTATATCCATTGTGGTGGGGGCACTGTCTGCCTGAAATAAGGGCAGTATTCTCTTAGGCTCAGACTGTGTGGGCTGCAGGTGAAGAGAGAGGCAGAGGGGAGGCTCTGTGAACAGTGTGTGCGGAGATCAGGAAAGTGTCTCAGACTGATTGATTGGTCTTCAATACTCTTCTCTCAGTGTGAAATTCTGTGATGACCAAGAGAGTATTATATTTACATATTTCTTCGGCAGTCTTGGAGTGTGGGAGATGAACCTACCAGTATAATGGGAAAAGCCTACGCAGAAGCCCTGTGCTGCATTTGGGTTAAAAATTGCTTTATGAGGGGCTGAAAAGATGGCTCAGAGGTTAAGCAGATGTGATAGTCTTGTACTGGGTTCAGTTCCCAGTACCAACACCTTGGCTCACAATCTTCTGTAACTTTAGTTATAGTGGATTTAATGCCCTCTTCTGGCCTCCAGGAGCACTACATGCACACGGTGCAAGTCCAAAAATCCAAGTAAACATATAGATAAATAAAAAACAAAATCTTTAAAACTGCCTTATAAGGTCTTAAATAATTTCTACTCTCAAGAGAAAAATAAACCACTTTGCTTTTAGTAACATGGTACCTGATCACTGGGGTTTGCTTCATATTTACCATCTCATTCTACTCTGGAAACTGTTTGACTTCTATATAGACGTATGTTAAATTATGTATGTAATATTTCAAATATAAAGAATTGTGCAATTAATTCCTGCCAAAATCATTTTAACATATATTTCTGCCCTCATATAGCATTTAGTGTTTTATAAAACATGCTTATTTTAATAATTTATTTTAATAATTTATCACTAATTCTCATTGTAAAGTAAAATCCTTATGTAACATCCTATACTTGACATGGAAAATTATTATCAACCATTCCATCATAGATTTGGGGCTCTTATGTGACAACATTTCCTTAAGAGTGTTTCTATTGATATTTATACTTCAGTGGCTCTAAAAATTATTTGGCATAGTCCTAGGAGGAGATTAATGTGATAAGCCCTGAAAACATTCTTTTGTGATACTAGTAAAGGATTTACCACTGTATTACGTTCCAAGTCTTAATGCTGATCTCTTTGCAGCATCACAAATCACAACAAAATCATTGGCTATTTTGTCTCATTCTTAGCCAAATCAAAATGAAAAAGCATATATTCCAGAACATTAGCCATTAATTTTTAAAATGATATTTTAGTATACATTTGTAGGAAACAACTACTTTTTTCTTTTGAATTTCCTTTTTTATCATATTTCAATAACATACACTGTAGTTTAGTTTCACTTTTTAAATATATTCTTTTGATAATTTTTGCCATGTCATAAGAGCCCTATTTTTCTATCATACCTTTTTCTATATTCCTTTTTCCTTTATAATTTTTGAAAATCATTTAAATTTTTAATTGAAAATAATTTCGTACAATATATTCTGATCATGGTTTGTCCTCCCCCATCTCCTCTCAGCTTCTCCCACCCACCCTCCTCCAGGCTCTTTCTCTCTTGCTTAAACAAACAAGCCAAAAAAAAAAAAAAAATCAAACAATCCATTAGAAAAGAAAACAAAAGTGATTTTAAAAAGAGCACAAGAAACACATACTCGACCAAAACCTATAAAAGTCAAACCTGAAAACCAGCATACCGAAAACCATCAGTAAGACAGAAAATGACCAAAGCCAGCAATACTGGACAAAACTTTCAGAAAATACCACCGTTGAGTTTGATTCGTGTTGGCCCTTTACTGTTGGGCATGGCGCCTGCTGTGAAGTGTGGTTTGGATCCCAGCGAGGATCTACCGGATACAGGAAGATACCGGCTCCTCCTCACTTCCTGTATCCACGTATCCTTTCTATTTGCTTCGCGCTGTTCTCTTTGCTTTTCTTATGTGCTCTTTCCATTATCCCTTAAAGTATGGTGCTCCCAGAGTACACTTTGAATCCAGACATTAGAACACGATGGGCCATTTTTAGGAAGATGGATGGAAGGGGTGTCCAATGTGTTATGTGAAGTAAGCCAGACTCACATAAATACCTCATGTTTTTTTTCTCCTATTCAGAATATAGGCTTAAAAATAGACTATATAAAAGTAGATGTCGGGTGTTTCGGGTGAGGGAGGGTCCAAGTACAAGAAAATGAAGGGAATAAAAATGTTGATTGAAGTATATTATATATATGTGTAAAAATAGAACGTTGAGATCTACTATTTTGTAAAACGATTGCAAAATGAAAGCGATTGACCATTAGGATAGAATACCATGACTCTCATATGTCCTTGTACCACATCACATCTAACACCATTTTGTATTTACTTTGCATCTCTTTGTGTAGGAGGGGTACCTGGGGTTACATATAGGATGATTTACAAAAAATAATCTCCAGTATTTGAAGCTTACTATATTCCCCTTACCTCATTTAGTCCTGTCTTTATTTACGTTCGAGCAACACAGACATGATCATTGCATGCGCTTGCGATGGGACCCTCGACTGTTTCCACGTTTGCTTCCCTCTTGTACTGTTGAAATCAGTTCACGCAACTACCTCTTTAAATATTTAGCATTTCTTTAAGATGAGCAACTCAACAGCCTTTCTTCTGGCCTTTGGATGCTTAGTAGATGCTGCTTGCTACCCTTAGCTCCCCATGCAGCAGCTCATGTGAGAGTGTCTGCATCCTAAAAGTCGTGAGCATCCACTTTCCCCACCACCTCTTTTTCCTCCTCTCACCTCCACTTTCCACTTCACCCTTTACCGTCCCATGCTTCAAAACTTGTGCATGTCATGTTTTATCCTACTTTTCTTAAGGACAGAAGTCCTCTTCCCTTCTTTTCTCTTCTTTCTCTTCTCTTCTCTTCTCTTCTCTTCTCTTCTCTCCTCTGCTCTTCTCTTCTCTCTCTCCCGTGAGTGTGTGTGTGTGTGTGTGTGTGTGTGTGTGTGTGTGTGTGTCTTTGATTTATATTTAACAATCACTGCCATTATTTTGGATGAAAAATTTAGGAAAAAAAACTGTTCCTTTAAAAGGGAACTTTATCCTGGTGTATGTATATATTCTAGGTTTAAAAAATGATGCAAATTGGAATAGTTTTTTTTATTGAAGAACTTTATTTTAAAAAACAAAGATGAATGTACAAATTTTAAGCATTTTTGCATTAAAGTATACAAATACATTTTTGTCATTGCTTGGCATTTTTTTTAAGATTTGATAGTGTGCATTAAGATCTTACTAGTTACAATTACCATAAAGTACATGTAAAACAGGATGTAACCTGGAATTAGTCAAAGTTTTCTTGGTGTGTAAGGAGTAAAAATAATGTTTTTTTTCTTTTCTTTTTTTTTTCTTTTCTTGAACTTCACATTGTCTGTGAGCTGTTTCTGGGGTGTTCAGAGCTTTCTGGGGTTAGTATCCCATTATCAGTGACTGGATATTATGTCTGTTCTTTGTGACTGGGTTTTCTCTCTCAGGATGACATTCTCTAGATATATCCATTTTCTAAAGAATTTCATAAAGTCATTGTTTCTGATAGCTGAGTAGTACTCCATTGTGTAAATGTACCACAATTTTTGTATCCATTAATCTACTGAAGGACATCTGGGTTCCTTCCAGGTTCTGGCTACTATAAATAGAGCTGCTATGAACATTGTGGTGCATGTATCTTTGTTGTAGGTTGGAGCTTCTCTGGGGTGTATGCCTAGAAGTGGAATAACTGGGTATTCAGGTAGTACTATGTTCAATTTTCTGAGGAAAATTGGAATAATTTAATTAGTTGTAAATCTTTCTAGTACTGGTAATTTCTGTTCAATTGGAAAAAACCAAACAATTTAAGTATCCAAGTTCAAAATACTGTGTCCAGAATCCAGTTAGTCAGATACATTAGGCTTTTAAAAATTTATTTTTATATTTTAACTTTGAACTCTGTTTTCTATTTTTTGTTACTAAAAGGTCTGCAGCAACTCTGATTTATTATCTTTATATAGCTGCTAGTTCTAGACATTGTTTACTACGTTTTTCACCCATCAATTATTTTATTTTAAGGCTGTTGTAGCTTAGCAGATGTACATGGATCATATCAGAATTACACTTATTAGAAACTAAGGCTATTTCAGATACACACACACACACACACCCCAGCAAAACTCATGTGTCCTTTTCTCTTGTGTCCTTTCCGTAAAGGTCCCTTTGATGCCATGATGTCATACTTTTCTAGCATTCCCAGCCAGGCTTTGTTAGAATGTCTATTATTCATCTTTCAAAATAAGTTTTATATATAAGAAAAAGAACCCTACTAAGCTGCACTGAGAGGCTGCATTTAAAAAGATTATGTCTACATTAAGAAACATGTTTGTGGGCAGGGACAAGAGCTTGGTCTGTATCCAAGGCTTGCCTCCAACTTTTAATAATCCTGCCCCAGCCTTCCTAGTGCCAGGATTACAGGCATGCACCGTTCTGCATGGATTGAGATTACTGTTTTCAGCAATAGAACGTTCGCCAGCTTTTATACTAATATCGAGTGGAGCTTTTGATTGTGGTATGTGCGGTGAGCGTGAAGAAAGCAGAAACCCTGGCAAATCGTTCATCTGACACAAATTACACCCGACTTCTGATCTGGATTTCAAACACTGCAGGATTCTTTCAGCATTATCTACTTGATGCTGAGTTTTAAAGCCATACATGAGGGAAGTGTACGGATACCAAATGCCCCCGGATATGACTGTGCTCCTGTTGATACTGGTGCATTGTGCACAAAAGTTATCAACAGCCACAGGAAGTACTTGGGGGAATTTTCAGTTTCTTCTGTTGATTTGTACTTGTGCATTTTAGAAGCATTATTTAAATTTGTACTTAAAACAAACCTAAAGACAAATTTTTCTCTGTAGAAAAAGAAATGGGACTCTCTCTGGCATTAATTTTAATTTTTAGGCTAGCCATACTAACTTATTCCACTGCTATGCAGGCATGCCAGAGCTAACTATTGTTGCCATGACGGTCATGAAAAGGTGTACTCATACACTTACTTTCATTTTATCAGGAGGAAAATGTCCTACATAATAATAAAGCACCAAGGTTTTTCTTTTCTTTCTTTGTAACCTCTGGGAACAGTGGTTAAAATGCCTTCTTCACAGAAATATTTAATCTCTCAAACCTCATTTTTTTCGCACTACAGTTAAGTTGACATGGCAATTGAAGTACAATATTAATAAAATGCTAATGTTAAAAATGGTTATTTTTTATTTCTATTTTATTCTAGTCACCATGTTTAACTGTTACACATTTTTAGCCTATAAAATGTTTTACGGGAAAATATAAAGTACTTCATACCTCCTTGTCTTGGTAGTTGGTGGGCAGATTTTCTCCCGACCATTGGAAATTTCTAGCTGAAATTGGAGTCCACGGTGAAGCAAGCTCAGAAGTCCTCCTGGTTTCTCTACATTACAAGTGTGTAATTTGGGCTGGTGACTGACTTTCTCAAACAACTTTAAAGATCATTCTACATAAACTGTGGGATTTCCCTAGCTTCTCCCAGAGAAAACCACATGTTTAAAGTGAGGGAAAAAAATTACCCACCCGGATAGAAGCCAGCTTGTTGGAGACAGAGGTGGGTGGAACCGTCCAAAACAATACAGATCTGTGATTCCTGATTCCCTGTGACTTTCAGTTTCAATGCCACAAAATCACATTTGGCCAAAGCATCTAGGTCATCGGGGTAGCTGCAGGACAGCAGCCATAGCAGCCTGCTTTTGTTTCTAGAATGTTCTTCTGTCACTTCTTACTTTACTAAACACTGCAATGTCTTCTGGGACAGCTGAACGTTTTCCCCTCGTAGGACAACTTCACCTGCAGGTGCAGCATTTCTTCCGTGCCACACAAACTTTGGCTTTCATTTGAGAAATTATGCAAAAGTAATAATTTTATGGAAAAATACTGAGCCAGAATTTAAAAAAAAAAACTGTCTCCACGTGATATTTTTCTGCGAGGTGTTCTAAAATGCAGAACATTTGCTAAATCCTCCCTAAAATAGTAAAAAAAAGAGGGAGCAACTGATTAAAAATGATACAGACAGGAGCAGTGGAGTTTACTAAAGCAGATTCATGCGGCTCTAAAGCAGAAGAAGTGAGTTTGAACTCTGTACACAGGCAGCAAGCATGTGGGAAACTCAGCCTCAGTGATGGCCAGGACACAAACTGATTCCCATCTCCGTTTCTAAGATGCATTTTTCCTTTACTACTGTTTAGGTTTGCCCAGGGGAAAAGATGTGTTTCACAGTAGAAATTCATATTGCTGCAGCAGCCAGGGCTATGACTTCAAAAGAAAAAAAAGTTAGACCTCACAGGAACAATAGCAGAGCTGACAAAAGCTGGGAAGGTCACCGGGGCACATATGACAAGCTCTCTTGCCTTCTCCTCGGGATCCTGCAAACCCCAGCAAGGTTTAAAACCTGCTGATGTTCCTGTCTAGGTGGCTATGGGTCTCTATTACAATAAGCGATTTTTCTCCAACTCCTCCTTCACCAATTCTTTATATTTTTTACTCAACAAGTGTTAATAGCCATTGCACTTATTGGAGGATTACTTGATATTCTGATGTGTATTGATAACCATGTGAGACTATGCTGTATTTTGTGACTCTGTTAAGTCCTTAGAGAAGGGTAAGTCATCTTTTCATTTTGATGATGAGTGTCTGAGAGAATCAGTTTATAAAGAGCACTGATTTACGTGGGCTTACACTGGGGAAGGTGCAGTCTACAACTGTTGAGCTGACTGCTTTGAGCCTTTGGTAGCACCTCTGTCAGACATGCATGATAGGGCAAGGCTGAAAAATGAAAGAACAGGCCAGCCATTTTAACATTAGATCCCTAAGGAGAGGAAGGCTCTCTATTGGCCTCTACCTCAAAGTCTCCCCCATGAGAGACCAATTTGGTTCTTTGAATACATAGTTGTTTGGGGCGGAGGTATTTAACTCTAGTATACCATTTGCAATATTCAGGCACATAAAACATTAAATAATTTACCAGTTCAGAGACAGTATCAAAATTAACAAAATCAGAAATAATAAGGGAGACATCACAACATAAACTGAAAATTTTTTTAAAAAGTCATCATACAGCCAAAGCATATACTTAAACAAAACTCAAAATCTAGCAGAAATGGGTGATTTTCTAGACAGATACCACATACCAAAGTTAAATCTGCATCAGATAAACTATCTAAACAGTCCTACAACTCTTAAGGAAATAGAAGAAGTCATTAAAAAAACCCAGGACCAGATGATTTTAGTGTGGAATTCTATCAGACCTTCAGAGAAGACCCAATACCAACAGAAAAACTATTTCATAAAATAGAAAGAGAAGGGACACTACCAAATCCATTCTATGAGTTCACAGTCACACTGACACCTAAACCACACAAAGACCCAACAAAACAGAAGAACTTCAGACTAGTTTTGCCTATGAATATAGATGCAAATATACTTAATAAAATTCTCACAAACTGAATCCAAGAACATAAAAAAAAAATTTGCCATGATCAAGTAGGCTTCATCCCAGGAATTCAGAGATGGTTCAATATATGAAAACCCATCAAAGTAATCCACTGTATAAAACAAACTCAAAGAAAATAAATCACGGTAATCTCATCAAATGCTGGAAAAGCTGTTGACAAAATACAATAGCCCTTCATGGCAACATTTCTGACTTCGATCCCTTCCGGCTTGTAAGGGGTGGGTATTCCTTTTTCCTCCCCGTGTTCTCATTTGGTTAATAGTTTTTGCACGATTTATAGGTGTCTTCAAGAAAAAGTTAAAACAATTCACAATTTGTGGGAGTTTCTTTTTTTACACTTGCTTCATAGTAAAGTTGGCTTATTCAGATTATATTAATTTTGGATGTTCTATCACCATATCATTTACTCTTCTCCTTTCTCCTTATTGCTTTCTACCACACCATGGCAGCTTTCCTTCTAATATGGGCACACTTGTATATATGTGCAAGTATTTTCTAATAAAACATTTAGTTGATTGTTATATGTCCTGAAGGTGGGGCATATGAAGGTAACCATGATCATTGAGCTTTAGTTGTTACATCATTTGGAGTGAACTCTGTCTAGGAGTGAAATGTAGCATGTAGTACTTCCAGTGTCTCAGGAGTGACTACCTTCTCCTAAATGTAGATAAAACAATTGGCGTTGAGATCATAGACAATCCTTCCACTCATATGCTTACCCAAGGCTACAAGAAACATTATATCATATATATATATATATATATATATAAATTATATATATAATATATAATATATAAATAAATATATATAAGGTTTAATGTCTGAAAACTTTGGTGTGCAAGGCAGTTGGTAACTGCAAGCTGTCTGTTATCTGTCACTATGTCATGCTTGAGTTATTCAATAGATAGATACAGTTTCTTCTTTAAGATAGCTATGAAATAGTATCTCCTAATAGAAAAGCCTATTTCCCAATATAAAGACTGAGGAAGAATGCTGTGGGAGGAGCTTTGGGGAGACACTGTAGAAGAATGCACTGTTTTGCATTGTGTAGTAAGAACAACTCTCAGTTTCTACAGTGTGCCGTAATTCCCAGTGAGTTGTGTAAAAAGACATGGATAAAGAAATTGTGGTGCATTTACACAACGAAGTACTACTCAGCTATTAGAAACAATGACTGTACAAAATTCCTAGGCAAATAAATGGATGGATCTAGAGAATATCATCCTGAGTGAGATAACACAGTCACAAAAGAACAGAAATAATATGCAGTCACTGATAATTAGATACTAGCCCCCAGGAAGCTCTGAATACCCAAGAAACAACTCACAGACCATATGAAGCTCAAAAAGAAAAAAGGCTAAAATTTCTTCTTAGAAAAAAATAAGTGTATAGTACCCTCTCAGAGTGTGGTACACCTAGCCCTTAAATTATTAATTCAAGAGCTAAGAATGCAGCCGTGTGGCAATCCCTGGTATTCAAAAATCATTATATTTAATCTTGTAACTAGTAAGTTTTCAGTGCATACTATCAAACCTTTAAAAAAATCAAGTACTGAAAAAATATATTCATAAAGTTTGTTGCAAAAATGCTTTTAAAATCTATACATTTATCTCTGTTTTTTAAAATAAAGTTGTTTAATTAAAAAAGGAAATGACGTCTGGTAGAAACTCGCAGCTGTCCTGGCTGCAAATGCCGAGTGACCAGAGACAAGTCCAGTGACAAGGGCTGACCATGTTGCATTAAAGCATGTAGCAGAAAAGGATCATAACCGACCAGTACATTTTCATCTTAGAGACCTCATGTGTGTTCTGCATGCTCCTATAAGGAGATGAGCAAGAAATCATTTTTCATAAGCTGTTAGCTTTAAGGACAGATGTTTCTAGGTCTATAATACATTTTCACATGAAATGTACTTCATTCTATATATATAAATCTATACATGTAGTGATACAAAATCCATGTGCGTGCTTGCATATGTACGTCTGTCTGTATGTTTCTCTATTTGTGTATGCATGTGTCTCTATGTGTGGACTGCATATGTTTATGTATGTGTGTGTAGTGTGTGTGTGTGTGTTTGTATGTGTGTGTATGTATGTGTATGTGTGTTTATATGTGGGTGTATGTGTGTATGTATGTGTATGTGTGTTGTCCATTGGTTTAAAAGTTCATGTAATAAAGACATTATGAATCAAAGTGCCTTTACAAAATTCCTAGGCAAATGGATAGATCTAAAGAATATCATCCTGAGTGAGGTAACCCAGTCACAGAAGAACAGTCATAATATGCAGTCACTGATAGTTGGATATTAACCCTAGAAAGCTCTGAACTCCCAGAAACAACTCACAGACTACATGAAGCTCAAAAAAAAAAAAAAAAAAAAAAAAAAAAAAAAAAAAAAAAAAAAAAAAAAAAAAAGAAAGAAAGAAAAAAAAGAAAAGAAAAAGAAAGAAAGGCCAAAAAGTCAAAGCTTCAGACCTTCTTATACAAAGAATAAGTGTATAGCATCCTCTCAGAGTGTGGTTTACCAAGACCTTAAACCATTGTTTAATCTTTACATACAAAGAAAACTTTGACTATTTCCATGTTACATCTTGTTTTACATGTACTTTATGCTCATCGTAACTAGTAAGATTTCAATGCATACTATCAAAACTTTAAAAAATCAAGTACTGACAAAAAATATTCATATAGTTTTATACAAAAATGCTTTTTAAAAATCTCTACAAAAAAAAAAAAAAAGAATCAAACTGCCCCCAAGCAGAGTTATGTGAGTTGGAATTATGGGAGTGTGCTCTGGGTTTTGAGTTTGAATTTCAGTAAAACGTGGCAGGGTCTGGCTGTTAGTTCTTTCAACGTTTTTTTAAAGTAAGAGACAATAGTTGGCATCTTAGTCAGTCTGAACTAGAGGCAGAAAACTATGTAAACTTGAGATATGTAAACAGTGTATTTTCTCTTCTCTTCCTAAGTTGGAATCATTTGTGCCATCCACAGATCAGACAAATGTATATGTGCATATATATATATGTATATGTATATATGTATATGCATATATAGCTCAGTTGCTGATATGTTACTGCATATATGTAAAGCTTAATTGCTGATAATTCAGTTCTGGTAAAAATAAGGACTGTCTATCTGTGCGTTGTACTTTGACAACTTTATTTTCAGTGATAGCTCCAGCATGCTGGTATAGACAAGAGCAATAGAAGACTCAATGGCACGTCTTAGCCTCACCATTGTTCAGCAGCTCCCACACACCGTAGGTCCACCTCAACAGAACCGCCGTGAGAACACAGTTCTCCTAACATGACCTTCACGGGTCTTGAGTACCATACAGACATCCCAATGGTCACTCTTTTCACAAAGTAAAATAAAATCTTGAAGAAGAAACATTGTTATATTAGTTTCCTTTTTAATTTTATTTCAATTTGAACACGTTCACCAATTATTGATTCTGCTTCTGAAGAATATCCCTTCATGTTTTAAAAGACAACCTGAGAAGCAGCACAGCTCAAACAATGCATTTCTGTTGGTTGTTATCAAAGCCACAGCTCAGAGCTTCCTGGTGTACAGAGCTTCTGACATTGCAAGAAAAACAGACAAACTTTAAAATATTTGTAAAGTCTCCATTTTTATTGGCCCTGCCACCCTGTTTAGAATAAGAAGGCTAATGAAAATTCCATCACTTGATGACCCTTCAACTTTACATTTTAAGTGTGTTTGGTTTTAATGTTTTTCTTTCTGACAGAATAAATGGATATAGTTACTGTTTGTTTTATTAATTACTTTCTCTTTTAGTACAGTAAATCTATGTAATTATTCTATGTGACTCAATTACATTTGTAAAAGTGACAAAATTGGAAAATAAAGCAGATAGATTCTCTGCTACTCAGTAGTTTCCAATAGCTTCCAGCCCGAGCACTAAGCTGGATCCTCAGAGATATATATTGAGTGAAAGCTTGAATTTATATTGTGTGGACTTTCTTAAGAGAGGATTAATTATAATGCAATAGAAAGGTTTTCATCAGAAATCAGACAACGCCTAAAAACTTAATAAGTTACGCCTCCATTTTCACACTTCTCTACTTTTTCTTGGAAGCACTCCATACACATATTTCAGGAATGATTTCGACAGAAGAGTCTAGTCGCTGAAGCAGTCAGCGCATGCGCTGATCACGAGATTAGCTCATGTGGGCAATGTGTGCATGGTGGCGCTTGGAGATGACCACACGGTGGGCAGCGGGGGTCAGTGAAGCAGCACCAGTTAGTGACCATGAGAATTCTGAAGAAAGATTCAATGTTCCGGAAGAATTAACACCATGTGGGAGACAGTTAGCATAATTCTGGAGTATTAAAAAATGTATCAGCCAGGCAGGGGCAGTGGTTGCCTTTAGCCGCAGCAGTCCAGAGGCAGACCAGGTGAATGTCTGGAGTTTGAGGATGTTCTAATCTACAGAGCAAGTTTCAGGATAGCAAGGGCTGCTACAGAGAAACCCAGTCTCGCAAAAACCGAATATTTATAAACAAACAAACAAACAAACAAATCTAAATGAAATAAAAATACAACTTTAAAATCTACTATGTATGTATGTATGCATGTGTGTCTGTCTGTCTGTCTGTCTGTCTAATCTGGAGACATGAACTATGCCACATTGGTGTGGACCACTTCAGTTTGTCAGAACTACTGTTGTTTCTGTCCTCAGTTCTGTGATCTGACTGGGCTGCGCTGTGTAGCAGTTTTCCGCTCTGCCTTTTCTAGCGCCACAACTTAAGCCTCCCACCGGTCCACTTATTTTTTTGTCTGAGTTGGCAGTGTGGGGCGGGGCACCTCTCGCACCTTCCACAGAAGTGAAGTGTCAACTAATCGCTGTGGAGATTTTGCTAGTTTCAGCACCAATAGTGCTTGTAAACAATATTTTGGATCTTAATTTATAACTGTCTTTGTTCCTGTCCCCAGGTGGACAAGATCTTGTTGACCTGTTGGAATTGGGTCCTTGCCTCTCGACTGGGTATATTCAGTGTTCTACACAGCTCTGGAGTTCTCTCTGACATCTTCCTGTGACCCCAGGGCTTCACTCAATAGTTGACATCTCCCAGAAGCTAGAGTAAGGGCGAGAAGGGCGGTAGTTCTATCTTAGTGTACAGACAGAGTAACTTGAGGTTAGCAGTAAAGGTAGGCCCCATTGCTTGGTTCTCATGAATGATAACTCTGCTCTCGGATTGCAGGGTTTTGTTTTTGGTTTTGTTTTTTAATTCTAAAGTCAGAATGCTGTTCTGACTCATCCATGGCCATGTGTTTTTGGACAAACACCTAAGAAACATCAGAAAGAATATTTGGAACCATCTTTGGAAGAGCCAGTGTCTGTGCTGGAGAGTCAGAGCACAACAGTTGAGTGTTTGCTACTCTTCCAGAGGATCCGAGTTTGTTGAACAGCACCCATGCTGAGTAACTCACAGTCACACGGAAGACCAGCAGCGGGGCATCCAAGGTCTTTTTCTAGAGCCTCTAGAGCTCAAGCACATGTGTGTGTCATTATGCACACATAAAAACATACTGTGTGTGTGTGAGAAAGAGAGGGAGGTGAATGATTATTTTGAAGACCCAATATTTGTGAATTTTTAAATTTTAGAGGTGGATTGTGGAGGTAAATCCACAGATTTTCAGAAAGTACTTTACTGTCCCAGGTGAACTTCTGGCTTGTGGAAATTGTGCTCTGGTAGAAATAGACAGTTTAGGCAAGAGCTCTATTCGACATTAATTACAAAGACACAGAAATTGGAATTGGTTCTACATGGAGGACTACTGGGTGCAAAGAAGTATCCCCATTCTGGCACCCACAGTCTTTGTCTAAGTCTCTAAAATCCTTTTAATAAGAAACCAGTCTTAGGCCTTGGAGTGACTGAGTCCTGAAGTCCTTTGTTCACAGTCAGGCTTTTCTGAGCATCTGTGAGGCATTGTGCTGTATCATAACACAACGGTTATCTCTGTGCTCATAGCGGCCAAAGCTCTCAGGACCGTTAGGTTTCCCCGCCTTCTCTACCTCACGTTCACCTTTCCCATCAACAGGACACATCGCACCACTCACAGTAGGCACCAGCAGACCCATTCACTAGTTTATATTTTAAAGCTTGTGTGTAGCTACTACAAGATTTTCACAGATACTGGGAAGAAATGGGGGTGTGGGGAAATACTTTTTAACAGTAATTTGTGAAAGGAAGACTTCACATTCCAGTTAGAATTTGGAGTTGAGAATTTTTTCCCAGTCTACTGATTTTTTTTTTATACTTTAGTCAACCTAGAATAAAATAAATGTTGACTCCTATTGTGAACGCACAGGCTATGAACACCTGTTGAAGGGAATGGCTCAGGGACAGCCAGTCTTCAGTGGGTTGTTAAGGAGTTGCTTCTGTGGTGTGTGGGTTCCCATGAGTGATCATCTATTTTTGTTTAGTCTTAGTGTCTGGTTACAAAGCTGCTGTGACTTCTCTCTGGGAAACTGAAATGTCATGGTGCTTGGTACTTCTCAAGAGGCCTAGATTTATAACTAATTCATCAATTCTCTTCTCCAGTGAATATTTTGAAAATGTAGCTACTGAGTCTAGGTAATCATCTGGTAGTCATAAACAAGTAAATAGGAAATACAAATTTCAGTCATCTCCCTGAGTCTTCATTGTTTATAAGACTATCACAATAGTTAATACAAACCTGAAAATACACCGTCATATTACAAACAACAGAATAATTATTAAAATTAGTATTTATTATTTATCTATCTATTTATGTATCTATCAATACAGGGTTCTCTTTGTAGTCCTGGCTGTCCCAGAACTTGCTTTGTAGACCAGGATGGCTTTGAACTTACAGAGATCCACCTGCCTCTGCCTCCTGAGCACTGGGATTAAAAGCACAAAAACTAGTTCTTGAAATGAATAATTGTGATATGTCAGATAATCATTTTAATGTTTTTGGGACTAATTCTGAAGATGAGGCATATCCTGACAGAGGATTTGAGCCTTGGCTAATCAAGACAGAACTATTGCTAATGGAGAAAAGTAAATCAGTTTGGCTAAAATCAGGTGAGCTCATTAAATGAAGTAATGAGGCACAGAAAAGGGAAGGGATAGATGGCTCAAACATTTGGGAATATATATGATTTATTTTCTTCTTACTGGCAGCTGACTGAACACGGGAGTAGCTGCCCAATAAAAGTTGTGAGTGTTTTCCAGTAGCGAAAACCAAGGCAAGGATTTCTGCTTAATAGAGGCTTTACAAGGAATTCAGACACTAGGTAAGAAGGTAAAGTAGATGTTTCCGTAGGATGCTCTGCCTCTGGGATGTGGTGACCCCATGGTTTATCCTGCAGGTGAACCAGCTGTTGCACTGTGTGAATGCCATGACAGTGCACAGTGCTTCACAGTCACAGGTTGCCGTCCCGGGTCAGGCCCATTACGTTTAAGGTTCACAAGTGGTACAACGCCTTTCTGCAAGGAAAAATATGAGGAATTTTCAAACTCCACTTCTTCCCAAGTCTCACATAAAGTAATCTAGGGGGAAAATCTGAACTTAACTTTCAGACAGATTTTAGTGTTATACACCCCAGACGGGAATCTCAATCACTAAGAAAAGACGCATACTTATGATCTTTGTGTTTGTCAGAAACCATGAGCTATAGAAGCAAACAAGCTGTCTGTGGTGTAGCTCAGTGGTGGAGTGTTTGTCTAACATCTACAGAGCCCTAGGCTTGATTCCCAGCACCATAAACACAGCAAGCAAAAATCAATTAAACAAACAAATAAAATACCTAACTTTTTGTTTACAGATGGCATATAATTTACACAAAAGGACATGGGTGGTACCCTCTGGGAGACACTTCTGAATATAACTAAATATAAATAAATGTCTTCTGGAACATTTTCCCCTCCAGGAGTCTGATGAAGTAAATGAATTAGGACTGTACTGTGCCCTGTAGAAGTGAACAGCATGGTCCTCAAGCCTGTAGCTTACAGTGTGGGCAAAAGCAGAGAGGTGGAAAGGATGGAAGAAAAGGACACAGAAACAAATAAAGGGACAATGGAAGGAAGGAAGGAAGGAAGGAAGGAAGGAAGGAAATAAAAAAAGAACTAAGAAAGGGAAGGAGGGAGGAAAGGAAGGAAGGAAGGAAGGAAGGGAAGGAGGGAGGGAGGAAGGAAGAAAGAAGGAAGAAAGAGAGAAAAAAGAGGAAGGAAGGAAGAACGATAAAAAGAAAGAAAGAAGAAATGCACCTTTACTTAGGAGACTTTCCGAGTTACTTCATATAAACAAATCAAACAAAATTCCAAAGTTCCATCTGTAATGCTGTTTGGCTCGTTTGCAGAGTTGAACTTATTTGAACCCAAAACAATGTTGTGAGTAGAAAACCCTTTCTCTTTTCTCCCGAGTTCCAGCTTTAATTCTGCGATCCCTGGATATTCTATAAAATTCACAGGTGCCTTGAATCAAAATTTCCACTAAGCCCACTTCCGTTTTATGAAACAGTTAACAAATTGGAGATCCTGAGTTTCCATTAGAGACTTGTGAAAATATCAGAAATCTGGGGAAAGTGTGACTTTGAGGAAGGTTAATGCATAGTGGTGATCGATAGCATTTATTATCAGCACAATGGCAGGAGACAATAAATAATTCACACTCTTGCCGGCCCACAGATACCTAGCACAGCCTTGCATCCTCAGCAGCATTATTTAAGAGATGGCGTGGAAGGTACCATCTGGGAGCCAGTTCCTCATTTAATTAAATTATCATGTAATGAAATCTTCTGTAATGAGATTAATTTTAATTATTCATCAGGGGTTGACATGGGCACAGGTCTCATGAATAACACATGAACGCTTTGCCTGTCCCATTTCTAAGAAAGAACCTACTTTTCTGCTGAGTCCTCACAGTGCGGTCACCCATGAAGCTGGCTTGACTTTTTATTTCAGAACCTTGAGAGAACGCAGACGGCTAGTCTTCACAGATTTGAACTGCAAAACATCCAACAATTCTGGATGCGAGCAATTTCCATGTTTCAAAACCTTGAAAGGTGAGGAAGATGTAAGGATTTTTAGACAGTAATGTATGGGTTACTTCTAGTTAAAGCACGATACTGTCCCTCTCATGGAGACTAAGGTAGCAATTGTACTCACGCGGTGGTAGCAGCTGAAATTGTGAAATTAAGGCTGGATAGTCTGTCAGATACTGATGGAAAACTGCCCCACTAGGGTAATGTCCCCCAACCATGCTTACCTGAGTCCTGATAGATAAGACAGACGGGTGGGTGAGCAGATTTACCTACAACCCACTGGGGCTTCTGAAGTACAGTGTAGTGTCAGCCAATCAGCCACCACAAAGCACCCCCCCTCCCAACTCCACCCTACCCTACCCACCCCACTCTCTAACTCTTACCCCCTACTCCTACCTCCAACCCCTATCTTCATCCCACTCCCTACCCCCACCACTCCCTACACCTCCCACCTCACCCTCCTCTCCCATCCCTTACCCCACCCCCAGGGATCCTGGCTTTGTATGCTCATGTTTTTTTCTTAAGTTTTTCTTTTCCTTAAATTACACAGCTAGAATTCCTGTTCATTATAACTTTAGAAAATGAGGTTCCGGCTCATGTCAACAAAAATAACAGACAGAAGAAAAACAAACAGCCTAAAGCTTATCTCTCCTCGGGTTAATGCTTGTTTCTTGATTAATCATTCTGCTCTATGAAATGTCCTCAGAAGCCCTGCAAGCTCTTCCCTGCTTCACCTGTGCACAACTGCACCTTCTCTGCATCCTCTCACTCCATCACCCCTGCTCCCTCTCATCCTTCCCGCCTTCACCTGACTGACATCCTTGTGTCCCTGGAATATTATTTTGGTCACTCGAAGGGGCCATGGTTTTAGGTCTTCTGGGTTTTTTTTAACCTTTGATCATGCTTCAGAGCTCAGCCGGGGGCTGCTTCCTCTCAGAAGCCTTCCCAGAATCTTCACCGAGATTCTTTTCTCTTGATACCATCTCCCCAGGCATCTTCTTGAGTTTATAGATTATTATATTCAATTGTCGTAGGCCTCCCATATTCACAGCAGCTTTTCCTGTATTTTCTGTAATTTGCTCATATATTAACTCAATGATGGTTTTCTGTGATGTCTAGTTCCTCACCCCCATTTTACTGGGAGCTTTGATAGGGCAAAGGGCAGCTGGAAGCCCAGCACAGTGCTGAGGACACGTTAGGTTGGCCGTCTGACCAAGGAATAGCCACAGCAGAAGAGGGGCATCTTAGGCTCCCTTAGTCCGTCACACACTAGAACGGGATCCACAAGCTAAGAGGCCTTGTCATTAATAGAAAAATTTTAAAATAGGGGAGCCGAATCCATGTATGGGTTTGCCCCAGAGTGGATTGAAACACCAGAAGAGGAATAAAAATAAACGAATGAAATGTTTTCTTTTAATTCTGAAGAGTGGTCTCTCTAATGTCTAGTAAAAACAGTAGAAGTAGTTAGCAAGCAACAGAGATGTGAGAGCAAGGTAACCATTCTCCAGCAGTTGCTTTTGTAGCTAGTCCTCTGTAGCTCCTTCCTTCTTTATTACCTGACAGCAAGAACACTTTTCGTGGTATATTCAATAGCGCCATTGTATAGATAAAGGGAAGGAGCCAGGCAGTCACACTGAAACCTAAACACCTCCCTTTGTGAAAGTATAGATTTTGAGTGTTCTACTACATAAAACCACAATTCAGATAAGTGCCTGGGCATAATGTTTCAAAGCCATAATACTATTACTAGAAGGCTGTGATAGGAGTCTCTCCACAAGCTCAAAGCCAGCCTGGGCTAAATATAGGTTTCAGACTAGCCTGAGCTGCAACATACTAACCAGTCTCAAAAAGTAAACAAATAAAATCTAGACAATCAAGCTAATCTTGTTTTCTGGGGGAAAAAATTCACTTCATCACTAAGAATATTAGTGGTAGGTTAGCCTGGGATGATGGCTCACACCTTTAATCTCAGTACTTGGGAGGTAGAGGCAGACAGATCTCTGTGAGTTCAAGACAAACCCGGTCTAGAGTGAGTTCCAGGGCAGTCAGGATTACACAGAGAAACCCTGTCTCGATGAAATAAAACAAAATAAACAAATTAAAAGAAAAACAAAAAGAACCATACTGGCAAGATAGGTAGATAGATAGATGGATAGATAGATAGATAGATAGATAGATAGATGATAGATAGATAGACTGAGTGATAGATGTGTGTGTGTGTGTGTGTGTGTGTGTGTGTGTGTGTGTGTGTTCGAGCATACTGAAATGTTTCTGCTTTAGTTCTTTACCATTGGACTCAATAAGTTTCAAAGAGTTTAATTCCTAGTTTACGTGTTTGTTATTTATTTGATATTTTTGTACACATTTGTTCTTCCCCATTCTACACTTGATAATACTCACTATGTGTTCTGTTTATTTATTAGTCACCCTACTGTATGGTAGAAACTGTGTCTTGTAGGCACACACACACACACACACACACACACACACACACACACACACACACCTTTTAATTGGCAAAATTCCACCCCAAAACACTGAGCCTCTCTAGCCCAGTGTGCTAGATCAAGCCAGCCCCAAACACCAGTGTGTATGTGGGAAAATGTTATTCTTAAACATACATTTGGGTTTATAGATATATATGCTAAGCTCACAGCACCTTCTATTTTGATTACCCAAGACTTAATTGTCTCTGATGTGCTTCAGGGAGATGCAGAGACTGACTTCATATGACAATGGCCCCACATTCCTTGTGTATATGAGAATTGGAGAATTGATCCAAGCTTTAATGGAACATGCCTTCCAACAGCGTTGATTCACGTGCTCATTGGTAGCAAAGTGCAACCTTCAAATCAGAAACTGTGTTGGGCTCATTCTCAGGGGTATTTGGAGTCTTTCCTCGTCTTCGGCAGCATGCTGTCAACTGCTCCAGTCATCCATGGAGGCTTCACCTTGTTAGAGCCCCACTAACGTTGCGGTAAATATTAAAGTGGAGTTTATTTCTTTGTTGGCCCCTGTGGTCTCACTCCAAGGACACCGCTCTAGTTTGAAGCCATGCACACGGACTCAGTCACTCTGTCCACAAGCCACCTTCTCCTGGGGATTCCTTTCCCAGGCAGTTCCCTGGGCCCGCCCTGTTTCATCTCTCCACTCCCCGGCACAAACATGACTTCAAGGCCCGGTAGCTTTCCATACAGGTTTATATATTAGATTCTCAATCCACAAACCCTCTACAAAATAATATTATATCCAATAGACAAAGACACAAACCACCCTTATAGAATCCCTTCCAATATTCCTATACACCCATTGCCAATCACGGCCACCAGGATCTAGGTCTGCTTTCTCCAGCTCCATCCTGATTTTTTTCTTCCTCTCTCCTCTTCCATTTTCCTACCCTTTCTCTGCCTACCTCTCCGCTGTCCAGTCATGTATAACCTTAACATCAGCCCATACACTAACTCCCGATGTCACCAAGCTGGGAACAAATATTTACAGTCATCAGACAGACGCATAAGGTCTGAACTGTAGCAGGTAAAATGGAGAAAACATTTTTAACCTAAAAGTTCCATTCATTCTCAATAGAAGAAATAATGGGCCCCACGGCATGACGCAGCACATCAATAACAGATACCAAAACCATTCATAAATACTTACTGCAGAGTTCTTATTGGTTCTTACATGGCCAAAATTTTACACTGAGTACTACTTCCTAATGAGAAAGTAAAATAGTGTAATTCTTACGTGGTAAGATCTGAAGCCACCATTTTAACCCAGAGATTACTCTTTGCAATCACGTTGAAAAATAACGAGAATGGCCAGCCTGTGATGTACCGTGATTCGAAACACCAAACCGTGGAAAAGTGAAAATCCATCTAACCCACACATTGCTCAGCTCTAGACTAGATTCTGAGTTAGCAAGAGGATATAAGAAATGGAGAGTAAATCAAAAGACACCAGCGGACATGACAAGAATCGATGCTTAGCCTAGATGTCTCGCAAGTTTGGCACCACAGATAAAAAGCTGAAGAAGCCACACAGTATTAACAGGGACTGGTGTGATGTAACAGTAAAATGTCTTGTGGGAGTCTTGATTATATTTTGGGTTTGCAAAGTCTTTCTTTGGGTGCCTGCTGAACCAGTTAGTGTTCGCATGTTGGATAACGAACCAATTCTTGTGGAATGGCGTGTTTAAGATGAAACATGATGCATGTGGCTTGCTTCCAAATGATTTAACAACAATGATAATGACGTAATAGAAAACAAGATATGCCTGTGTTTGCTGCACCAACCTCTCAATATTTCTTGCGCGATAGTTTTTGCAACAAAACAGAGGATATGGGCCAGCTGGATGGCTCCTAGACCCAGTGTTCAGACTTGGTGGCCTCGGGTGAACTACAGTGACTCTACCAACTCCGAAAGTCATTCTGTTCTAGAACCTTCAATCTATCTAGGTGTTGAGGACATGTACTAATGTCAGTAGTATAAATATGATATGTGGTAACTCTGAGACTGTGTGGTCATTCAGTGGTAGCCAGGAACATTGAGCAGATTGCACTATGTGCCTCTTGAAATAACCCAGAACAAAAGGCTCTGGAGCAGCTCTGAAGAGACTGTTCCAATAGTCCTGATATTTGTTAACATGATAGCTTTGTACCAGGTTCAAGGTGATGAGAGAGAGGGTAGAGGATGTGAGAGATAAATAATTTACAGCAGGTAAGAAATGATCAGGCCTAATATTAGATTGTTAATGGGGATAGGAGAGGAAGCAGAGAGGCTGCCAGACTTCTGACTTGGGTAAGTAGAATGTTTGTCAGACCCACATTTTCAGAACTCTTAAAGTAGACACATTTGAGAAAAGACAGCTTTAGTTTCAGATATCACAGGTCCTGATATATTTAGAGAGGCAAATGGAAATGTGTCAGTTGATCATGGTAAGGAATGAACGGTTTATCATAAAATAAAAGTTGACGAAATTATGATGTCTCTTTTGTTCATCAAACAGCTCTGACTTGGTGTCTTTCTAGTTATGGTTTTACTTGTAGCCAACAATTCCATTTTTGTCTCTTCGATACTAGTGACTACTAGTGCCTGGCACAAGCTAGGCAAAGGTGCCATTCCATTCCTTATTTATTTATTTATTCACTCATAATGAGACATCACCTTTCTGAGTTTTCTCACCACCCTTGAGCTTTTCATCGTTCTGCCACACGACCCAACCCCCATGGCTGACATCACAGTTCCGTGCAGCCAGGCACCACTCACAAAGAGGCTCTTTAGTCGGGTAGACACAGGAAGCTCTTTCCTGCATTGTTTATTCTCTGTGAAGACGTCACCACATTCAGTAGCACAGGAGCAATTTTTTCTACATTGTTTTCACCTAAAAGTAATGTTCGTTATACTTCAGGGTATCTAATTACTCACCAAATCATTCGTTACTATGATATTCCTACTGCAAGTAATCGACACTTATTTTGGAAACTTTTACAAAATTCTAATGAATAAGAAAAAAGTCACTTGGAAGATTAGTAGCCCGTGGCTTAGATCATTTATGCATGCCCCAAGCTCAAGTTACATTACTAGCTAGCATGTATTCAGTAGAATAATCGCCTTTTAATTATCTGTGGATATTTTACTGTGTCCTTCAGACAGGAAGTTTCTGGATGGCTAGCTCAACTTTATCTGAACGTTTATGTTTTAAAGGCAATTCTCTTGGGAAGGCATCTACTTAAGATGACAGAAGTTACTACAAAGCAAACCTCTTAGTTGTGGCTGCTGTCAGTTTGGTAGCACAATCATTCCACCCTGGGTGAAGTTGTATTGATCAAGAAGATGGCTCTTCCTTTGGCATCCTCCCAAAGGCCTTGCTACTGATAACACTTGAGCTGTATTCTAATTGAACCAGCATTCCCAAATGCTTCTTAACCAACATCATGACAGCTCTCCTTGGTGGTTAAGCAAAATGAAGAAGATATAACAATTCTGGTCCTTGCTAAATCTAAAGTGTTTTGTAAATATATAATATGCACACAATTAAGAAAATTTACAAATTGAAAAAAAAATTGTCATGTGCCTTAAATAAGAGTCTTTAGGAATCATGCGTTTTTCTTATTCTGTAAAGATGATTTCCTTGGCTCTTATTTGGCTCTTATTTATATGTTAACTTACTTATATAAAAAAGTTAATCAGTAGAGTCATTTTTATTGCTGTTAGAGAATCTTATGAGGTGCTGAAATCAGTGTTGGAGAAGAGGGAAAGATTAAAGAAGCCTCGCTAAGGGTGATCTGTGAGATAGAGGTTCCAGTTGTGAGAAAGAGAATGTACCAGATTAATGAGAATGCGCTTTGAGAAATTATTCTCTACAAGGGTGACATGGGGTCTCGGGTGTCTAATGAAACTGGACAGGCAGAGAGGTCTTCTCTCTGAGGCTAGGGTAGAATGTTCAATAGAAGTGAGGAAATTGAACAGCTAATTAGTACTCTCTAGATAGAGGCTTTTGCTGAGAGCTGAATAGGTCGGTTAACAACATCCTATGGAGGTCTACATAGGCATTGAGTGGAGACTACAGTGAAGACAAACCCTATGACTATGGAAGCTAGTAACTTGGCATTGATCCATCAAGCATACTGACCAAGGATGGGTTATAGAGGAGTGTGAGATGCATGCAGAAAGAAGTGAATTTGCAAATCTGTCATAGTTTCAATTGTCAACTTGACACACCTGGGGAGAAGAGACCTCAACTGAGAACTCTCCTTCACTAGTCTGTTATGTGGTCATGTCTGCTGGGCATTGCCTTGTTTGCTAATCAATGTAGGAAAGCCTAAACTGCTGTGGGAGGCGTTATCCTTGGGCAGGTGGGTCTGAATTGTATGAGAAAGGGTGTATGAGCAAGCAAGAGGAACTGAGCCAGCAAGCCAACTTCCACTGCATTCTCAGCTTCAGTTCCTCAGAAGTCTCTAGGTTCCTGTCATGACTACCTTTCATGACAGGGCAAAACCTGTAAGCCAAGGAAACAACACCCTCTCTAAGTTGATTTTGGCCAGTATTATGCCACAGCCACAGAAAACAAACGAGGACCAAGGCTGAGCAGAGCGTAGCCACCAGTAGAAACAGAGTTAAGGTAGTGGGAAGGAGTCAGGGGACAGAGAAGTATTTGGTCCTAATACTAGAAGTTGAAGATTTCCAATGTTAAGATGAAAGTTGGGATTAATATGTTAGAGAATAGATGAGAGTTCCCTCTACAATCTCTGTTTGCTGGCAAGACTGTGATTATAAATGGAAAAACAGAAGATAAAAGAAAGGAGAGTATGGTATAATTCCACATCCTGTTATTTGACAAATTGACTTTGGAGCAGTCATGTGGATTTAAGAATTATCATTCTTCTTTTTTCAGCAATAACTGTGCCAATCAAAGGATCATGGAAATGTCTGGACTTGCTGTTGTCAAGGATAGTTTAATTGCTTCCCTCATATCTCCGTTATACAATTTACTTAGGTAGCATTATATCCACAGCTTTATTTTCTAGTATCTTCCTTGTAAGATTGAGTATCTCAAAATCTCTTTCTGTCTCCTTTTTTTTTTCTATATGTATTACCATCTCATTTTGGTTCTTTAGAAACATAGTTTCGAAATTTCAGGATTACAGGCGTAACATACCAGACTCAGCTCAAAGACCTCCTCTTAAAAATTTATGTTCAAGATTTTCATTTAATATTCCAAACTTCTATATAGTCTGTTCTATAGCATATGTAAACACAAACAACCTAAAGATATGATTTTCTGTTTTTCACAGCATGATAAGTAATTGCTATTGGAAACCTAGTACACAGCAAATTGGGATGTCCATGTATTCTAGATCCGACCATGTTTAGAGCAGCCCTCACTCCCCCTACGTGTACTTGATTGTGGCACAAGCTGGCCGTGTTTCTTCTTACACAGCATCGAAGCATTTGAGCAATTCTTATACCGCTGCTCTTACGCTTGCTCACAGTGGAAGCTGAGGTCTTCGCTAGCCTGCAGGGTTGAGCACAGAGTCTCTCTGCTCCCACTGGCTCTCAGATCCTGGGTCCTTTTCTTACTCCTCCCTGCCTCTGCATAACTTTTCATCTGCTCTAAACTGCAGCTACAGTACAGCGCCCATCCTTCCCCTGGTATGCCCCCCCAACCCAGTGCACATGGAATTGTTATGTCTCTGAATTCTGTATAATCTTACCAGGGTCCACTCCTACCTGGCAAACAGTACCCCAACAGTGCCCCGTTTGTTTGGTTTGTGCTTTATCCTGGGGTGCCTGCAAAGTGCCTGTAGCCTTGTGTGTCCTACTAAGTGTGAATGGGACAAACACATGATTGAGAAGGGGCAGCTGGATGACTTTAACCCTCAGGGCATATTAATGATAATGATGAGCGGAAACTCCAGGATTTACACTCATGCCATAGCTTGGTCACAGCCTTCACTCTTTGCGTTTTACCTTGTGAACCAATCTGAGACACGCGGATGGAAGATCAGCAGAAGAGCCCTTTAGGACAGGTATTGTCACAAAAGATTTTTCAGTCCGAGTCGAATTTAGCTTTTAGATGTCCAAATGCAGATTGCGTAATAAATTGTAGTTTAAAGGTGTAACGCTGAACAGAATTTAGGAAATTCTTTCTGCGACTTAAACAAAGGACTTTTGCAATAGTTGGACCAAGAGAAAAAAATCAACTCACACACAAATAGGGGAGAGCAGGATTTCTAGATAAGCAGGAGAGAGATTTTTCAGTGTTTCTCACCAACTATGTCGCTAATGGGAATGATGGCTTTAAGCCAACTACCACTTAAGGGAAGAAAAAACACCCAGCAAGTGAACCGGTGCAAGACAGACAGCGGCCATCGAAATGCGAGCCTCCACAGCCTCCCCAAGTGAATGAATAACGTTTTCAACCTGTTTACTTCTGTAGCCTGTCCTCTCACCGAGAAACCCAGGGTTAATCCTATGGCAGAATCCATTGAATGTGATGGGAATTGTCTCAAAGATATCTTGAATGGTCATCTGAAGCATGAGGAAGGGGAAGGGAACCAGCTGCTACAGGAGCCGTGGTCCTGAGCCCCAAATCCAAATCACAAAATGAGCTGAAACTGAGACCAGCCTTGATGGGGACCCTTGGGCGTTGGTTCTTATCTGGGACAGGGTGAAGTCAGCTGCTCGTATTATACAACAGTTCAGATCATAGCTGATAGGGATCTAAAAGTGTAGTCTAGCCAGGAGATAAGGAAGGTAGAAAGAACATACAGATCTCCAAAGACACCTTGTGCAGTCTGGCTATGTTTTTAGGGTCCCACCAGGTGGGCTGAGTTTTAGGAGGGCCTAATGTGTTTACCTGAAGAACAGGCATCACAGGCTTGCACACGAGGAACAAGGACCAACTTAGCTTTGGTCACTACCCAGATAGGAACATATATTACTGCTCTCTATTTTAAGGTAATATATATGTAATAACGTATATGGAATATATGAAATCCTTAGTAATATACATAATGTATGTTATATATAAATATAAATAACATATATGTTATTCTTGGTATTTTCCTGGGTTTAACTAAACTTAATATAAGCATATGAGGGGTGTTTCCGGCCTATTGAGTCTTCATGATTTGTATGTTTGTCCAGAGGCAACAGTGGTCAAAGAAGGATTTGGAGTTTCTGAAATTTTTTCTCTCTTACCATAATCCTCAAGCAGCTTGATATAAACTATAAACATATTGACCGAATTTAACGATGAATATTCCCCAGCTCTTTAATGCTGACGTTTCTTTATGATGATATAGATTTGATTCTTTGGTGTATTTCCTAACAGGTCTGTACTGTGAACATGTAATCTAGTCATATTTTAGTTGAATCGACTGCTGTGTTTTTTTATAGAAGGAGCTTACATGTGATTCTGCCTATATATTATAAAGAAGGGAAATATGCCATAATGATGAAAATTGGAACACCAGTGGCTGTTTTGAGTTATTTAATTTATTCTCTTGGGTTTTTCTCTGAGGACAGAAAATGCGTTGCTCTCTGAAATGCTGTATGAATAGTTCTAAAATGTGTGCTGGACTGTTGGAAAATGAAGAGCAGGCTTTCTTTATGAAGAAAGTGATATTAGGTCACCTGAAAAAAAAACATGATCATATAAAACAGAGTCAGGAACTATAAAGGATACCTCAGCTTATATCACCCTCTAAAACAGATAGAGCTCTGTGTGTCTCTATTTTCTACTGACATGCTCATGAAACAATAGTCTGAATGTATATATTTATTGTGCGTGAGACTCCATTATATAAGAACATTTCCAAACGGGTAAATATTATAGGTTGAGCATGTGCCCATGCCTTCCTCCTCTTTCCCGTTTTGCTAATCCTCTTTGTTCTCCTAGATTGTTCCTCCTCTGCTATCACACATGTATTCTTGACGATATAAAGTCTAGAAACTACGTAAGAGAAACATGTGCTCCTCACCTTCCTTCAGGCAGCTCTGCCTCTTCATGTGCTTGTCTCCGGCTGTGGCTTCTTTTCTGCAAATGGCGGGACTTCATTCTTTATGATTTAAAAGAATTCATTGTGAGTTTATACTATGTGCTTGTACATCCCTTTGTTGATGGGTACAAACTGGTTCAATGCTTAGCTATTTCGGTTATTGCTAATAGTGCTGCAATAGGTACGGCTGCATACAAGCTTCTGTTCTGGTATTTATATTGACTCGAGGTCCTTTATAGCTGGGACATATGGCAGAGCTATTATGATCTTTTCGTTTAGATTTCTTGGTGTGTTCTTCTTTTCTGACTTAAATCCTTATTTAACTTGTGTCACGAGCGTCAGGCCTGACTCTTGCTGCATTCTATCTTCAAAGTGCTGTTGGTTTGGTTATTAGACTCAGATTCAGCTGATGGCTGAGGACAAGAGGCATTCATGATAATCTATCAGAGCTTCATCAAAGTTCCCAGTTATCCTCACCCTCTCTCTGCTCTTCCTCTCTTGCCAATCCCCAAAGCTCTGTTCTCATTCCCTGCCTTGATGCCCTTTCTTTAGCAGGCTTAATAGAGACTAATAAAAACAAAGAATGCTATTTATGTAGAGTTTGAGTACTGGTTACTATGTTAAAACAGAAAAAGAAAGTAAAGCCAGAGTTTGTGGAGAACTCTCTTTTGTTGAGTATATATATTTCTGTATAGTTAAAACTATACATATTTCATTATAACTATGTTCTTATGATATGATGGTGTATTAGTCAGGATTTTTTAGAGTCTCAGAACTTATGGGTAGCCTCTATATAGTATGAGAGTTTCTTGATTGCTTATGGTCTGTAGTCCAACTCCCCAGCAATGGTCAGTAGCAGCTGTGAATAGAAGTCCAAGGATCTAGGGGTAGTTCAGTTTCACAAGGCAAGCAGGCAAAGAAGAGTCTTTCTTCTTCCAATGTCCTCAAGTAGGTCTCCAGAAGAAGCTGTGTTCCAGACTAAAGGTGTGTGCCACCATGCCTGGATCTGGGATTTACTTAGATCCAGATGACCTTGAACTCAGAGATCTCCTTGCCTTAGTCTCGTGGGATTCATAGCCACTATGCCTCAAGATCTCCATGCCAAGATCCAGGTCAAAAACTTGTATCTTCCAGCCACAAGATCGGGATCACAGGTGAGCCTTCAAATTCTAGACTGTGGTTCATTCCAGATATAGTCATCAAACAGGAATAGCCACCATAAAGGAAAACAATAATACATTGAGTTTTAGACAGGATTTTTTTTATTAGGAAAACATTTCTTTAAATATCTTACAATATGATAGGTGTTACCAGTAAATGTTACTTATTATTGAGAAAACCATTGCTTAAGAGATGGTTGTCATATCTGGTTTTTAAAAGGTGAATTTTTATTCTCGGGATAAGAAGCAGGAGCAGGAGAGTCTTTATTCCGGGAAAATGGCAATGAAGGTTTTGACCCACAGCATCATGGGAAAAGATGAATCTGTTTTGACCCTGGTTAAAAGTTAGTCACACTTGTATGCCATGGGCACTGGTCTATGGCTTAGGAGACAAAAACTTGTCTTGAGTGTTCCATCTCCACACTGGAAGTATATTTAAATACATCTTGACATGCATAATTTAAGGCATCTGTGACAACACATTTATTTGACTTGATTTTATCTGTGCCTTTAATATAAGGTGCCAAGCCAGTTAGACATATCTGCTGTGTCTAAACAAGATGAAACTTCAAGTGACACATGGACTTTACATATCATAAAGTCAGAGTTTGTATAAATAGTACATATTTATTCATGATGCAAATTTATTCCTCATACGTACAACTTAGCTTGTGGGTATTGATAAAAACACCTCTAAGCCCATCTTTCCCACCACTTGTCTATCTTCAGTGTTATTATTATTAGTAACTGTTATAATAATAATAATAATATGTTTAAGAAATTGCATTATCTGTAGAATTTTGTTTTTATATTAAAACCTGGTGAAAGATATAACATTTTATGATATTTATGTAAATAGTTACTCCACATATCGACCATGATTTAATAATTTCTCAACTAATCACATATCAATAATTACTCCATTACCAGAGCTGAGAGGCTTGCTGAAAAAAAAATGATGCTATGTGGCTATGTGGGCTTCTTCTCTGAACATACTGTGGTTAGACAGATGAGTGCTACTTTAGAAAAACAGTGTTTTTCAAAGGCATTAGATAGTATTTGAAGGTTTTAATTATGTATTTTTACTTATTCTTTTTCTTATTATTGGAAAATTATTAGATATTTTCTTTATTTACATTTCGAATGTTATCCTCTTTCCCAGTTTTCCCTCCAGAATTCCCCTATCCCATATCCCCTCCCTGCCTCTCTGAGGGTGCTCCCCCACCAACCCACTCCCTTCCTCCTGCCTCCCTGTCCTGGAATTCCCCTACATTGGGGCATCAGCCTTCACAAGACCAAGAGCCTCTCCTCTCATTGATGCCCAATAAGGCCATTTTGTGCTACATATGTGGCTGGAGCCATGAGTCCCTCCATGTGTACTCTTTGGTTGGTGGTTTAGTCCCTGGGAGATGTGGGGGGTCTGGTTGGTTGGTATTGTTGTTCTTCCTATGGAGTTGCAAACCCCTTCCTCTCCTTTAGTGCTTCCCCTAACTCCTCCATAGGGGTCCTCGTGAACAGTCTGATGGTTAGCTGCACATATCTTAATCTGTATCAGTAAGGCTCTAGCAGAACCTCTCAGGAGACATGCATATTAGGCTCCTGTCAGTAAGCACTTCTTGGCATCAGCAAGAGTGACTGGATTTGGTGGCTTCATATGGGGTAAATCCCCAGGTGAAGCAGTCCCTGGGTGGCCTTTGCTTCAGTCTCTGCTCCATACTTTGTCACTATATTTTCTTCCATGAGTATTTTCTTCCCCCTTCTAAAAACTGAAGCATCCACACTTTTGTTTTCTTTCTTCCTGGGCTTCATGTGGTCTGTGAATTGTATCTTGGGTATTCCAAATATATAGGCTAATATCCACATATCAGTGACTGCATGTCACCATTGTTTTTTTTTTTTTTTTTTTTTTTTTTTGTGACTGGGTTACCTCACTCAGGATCATATTTTCTAGCTCCATTAATTTGACTAAAAATGTCATGAATTCGTTGTTTTTAATAGCTGATTAGTACTTCATTGTGTAAATGCACCACATTTTCTGTATCCATTGCTCTATTGAAGACCATCTGGGTTCTTTCTAGCTTCTGGCTATTATAAATAAGGCTGCTATGAACATAGGAGAGCATGTGTTCTTGTTATATGTTGGAGCATCTCTTGGGTATATGCCCAGGAGTGGAATAGCTGGGTCCTCAGGTATGTTCAGTTTTCTGAGGAATCTCCAGACTGATTTCCAGAGTCATTGTACCAGCTTGTAATCCCACCAACAATGGAGAATTGTTCCTCCTTCTCCACATCCTTTCCAGCACCTGCTGTCACCTGAGTTTTTGATCTTAGCCATCCTGACTGGTGTGAGGTGGAATCTCAGTGTTCTTTTGATTCACATTTCTCTGATGACTAAGAATGTTGAGCAGTTCTTCAGGTGCTTCTCAGCCATTCGGGTTTCCTCTGTTGAGAATTCTTTGTTTTGCTCTGTCCCCCGTTTGGTGATGTCCTCTTTTCATAGTTATGGTTTCATAGGACAGTTGATCTTAGCCATGTACATTTCAAGTAAATAATTAGAGCTGCACTGAAAAGTTTCCCAAGTGTGAACTCTTTATATATTATTGTGAGGAATGTCGGAAACTAAGAATTAAATCTTATTAAGATATTTTACAATTATTATTTCAAAAGATTTATTTTAAAGTGTGTGGTGTGTGTGTGTGTGTGTGTGTGTGTGTGTGTGTGTGTGTCTGTGTCTGTGTTTGTGTGTGCGAGCTAGCGCGCATGCACACATGCGCACAGGTGCTCACAGAAGCCAGAAGTGGGCATTGAATGACCTGGTGCTGGAGTAAGGGAGAACTGTGAGTCACCTTAGATGGGTGCTGAGAACCAAACTCTGGTCCTTTAAAAGAGAACTACTCTTCAGCCTTGATAATTCTCTTATTTGTCAATTCCTATTATCTTTCTTAAAAAACAATCCTCATTTTTAATTTTTGAAATATGTCAGTTGCTTTCTACACAAGTATGATCCAAATATTTCTCATGGTTTTTATTTCTGTATCTTCCCTCCACACTACCCTGCAACTGTGTCCAGTGTGCTGTTTTAGAATCAGCATTTGTTTTCAGTTGTAATATTTGTCCTGAGTCTTATAGCTATTGGCCAGGAGAACATTTGCAGAAAGTAATCAGACTTCAGGCTCCAAGTCTTAATTTATTCTCCCTCATGGGGCCTAAAGCACAAAATTTGCATGTGATACAGGGCAATTCCCTCTTATGTCAGCTCAACATCCTATTGAAACAGATACATTGTTTTAATGGTGGTACCTGGGGGTTAGGTGAAAGATTTCCAGGTTTAGTGAGACTCCCTATCTCAAAGAACAAGATGAAAAGTAGGAGAGAAGGACTCACAACATTGCTGGTTTCCATACAAGCACACAACAAAATAAAATAAACACATAATTCTGCGTAAAAAAGGGGGATCAGGGAAGAAATGGTTGGGATTAATGGAGAACAGGATGTCCCATTACTTTGTATCATATTCTTTTATGCAACTTTATTCGGCATTTAATAACAGCCCTTTAGTGTAAATCTAGAACTGCTGCCCACCATGCAAGTTTTTCTTCACTTGGCCTTTGCTCTCCTGCCTTATATCTGTTGGCTTTGTGAGTAGTTGATATGATCAAAATTTCCTCCCTGTGAATATGTACATTTATGTTTTAGTTTTGTAAGGTTCTTGAGTGAATTAATGATTATTTTGTGTCTTTTTCATATTCCTTATCAGTGAAATTCTGATTTGTTTAACTCATTTAAACGATGGTGTTGGAGAAATTGCTCAGTAGTTCAGAGCATAGATGCTGTTCTGGGGGACATGAGTTCAGTTCCCAGCATCTACACCAGTGTCTTACAGCTGCCTGAAACTCCAAGTCAGTGGGTCTAGAATCTCTTCTGTCCTGTGCAGACATAGGCACACAATCTAGATTATATTTGAGAAAGAGGCTTCCAGGCAACACTGTGGGCCAAGAGCAGACAAAATTTGTGTACATGCTCACAAACACATGAACACAAATGCACACACTCGTGTGCTTCAATACTTTAGCCTAAATAAAAGCAAACGTTTTATTATTTTATTAGACATGGAGTACTCTGATGTTTTATTTTTCTATTTTACAGTGTTGGACTCATACCTTGCAATTTGTAGAGCAGTATGCTATAAAAGGATTTTCTATTTACAGACAAACAGTTGCAAGCCAGAGTAAAAGAGAAAAGCAGGGAATTGTGGATGTAGCTCAATGATATTATGCATAACTATTGTGCCCAAGGTCTATCTGTCCATCCATCCATTTATCCATCTATCTATCTATAATCTATCAGTCTCAAAATCTTTGTATCTCAAGACCTTGTCTGTAAAATAGTTGGACAAACACACAGACAGACAAATGGATAGACAGATAGTTGATGGATAAACAAATATATAGATTATAGATAGATGGATGGATGGATGGATGGATGGATAGATAAATGGTTGAATAGATGGATGGACAGTTGATGGATGAACAAATGTAATGATAAATAAGAATGATAGATGAGATAGGCAGATAGATGATAGAGAAGCGGGGGGGGGGGGAAGCAGATGGAGCACAGTGAACTGAAATAGGAAACACAGAAGGAATTCCTGCAATCAGGAAAGGAAACACTGTCCAGTAGCTAAGGTCAGGGCTGTCACTGTGCTGTTGGAGAGAACCATAGTGAAGAAGGAGGAATAAACACAAGAGATATTATTTGAAAAATCAAAATTATTGTATAATTATAGTACCTTAAACACACCTGTTAAGACTGTTTGGTGTGTCTGGCAAATATACACTGTCATTCAACTACTGTAGTAAGCAAGCTACAGGACACACGCATTATTCCAAATGTTACCCGTTCTTTGAGCCAGTTCTCCTTTCTTCAAACAGTGGTAGATCTTACTCTAACAGTAAGTTAGAGTAGTTTTGATTTTCCTAGAACATCCACCTGCATCTGGGTGTGATTTCTTTTGTCTGGCTTCTTGCTTTCACCAAGATCTTCCAGTGCTACAGTGTATTCTTTTGAGGATCAGTGATTTCTGCATTCATCTGCATAGTTTACTGCTGTACCAATGTTTATTCATAATCTTTTTTTTTTCTGGATTGATAGTAAAGTTACTGAATCAAATGGTATGGGAATATTTAGCATCTTAACACCTGCCAAACTGCATTTCAAGATGGCATTTACCTTTTTACATTTGTCTGAGTTCCAGCTGGCCCATTCTCTCACCAACATTTGGTGTCACCCTGCAGAATTCTATCATTTAAATTTTCATTGCTGATGATACCTTTAAATTTGTTAGACAACTTTTAAGTATTTGTGTCTCAATGTGGCGTATGCTGCAAATCCAATTCAGTGAAGTCCGTTTCTACAAAGGTTGTATGCTCTTGGAAGTGCCTCTTTGTAAGCATATTTCATCTATTTTTAATTGTACTCATTAGTTCATTTAAGTTCTAATCTGTGCATGATAATTGTTTCAACAAAAATTTCCTCAAATTATACTATCTGCATTATTTCCAGGTTTGTGGCTGATGAATAATATTTTACCGGGTTACTTTTTTTTTTTTTTTTTGCATGACTAGAAGCATTTCATGGAATGCTGAAGATAATTATTGACAATCTAGATTTTATCATCGCCCTTCATGGAGGTTGAAATCTGGTTTTAAAATGTCATTCAGTAATTGCTGAAGTCGTTTGAATTTTGGAGACATGGGTTTTTAGACAGGGCTGCTATTTAATACCAGGCTTTCATGCATCTAAGGCAAGGGCTCTATACTTAGCATTATCTCCAACCCCATGTTGGAGGCTAAGATCTGTGTAGTTTAGTTTTGGACAACTCTGAGGTTGAGACCCTGTGCAAATCTCTGTAGCTCATTTGGCCCTGGCTCCCTTTCCCAGTGCATTCGAGCTAAATTAGCCTCCCAGATCAATGGAAATCGTATGGCCTCTTCACTGAGGGTGTGCAAGCTCCATGCATTGCTGCTGAAAAAGGAGCTCCCAGGGGAAGAGTTACTGTGCTCACATTCTTATTCTCCTTTCCTGCATGACAGGTCTGATGCTTTTATCTAATAATTGAAATTCATTTTTTCATATATTTGTATCAGCATCAATATATATTTATTTTTAGAAACTAAAAATAAAATTTTCATACAATACTGTATCACAGTTCCTTTCTCTCAACCATATCTTCTAGATACTCACACTGTATAGTGAAATCCATTTTCTTTATTTCTTACTCTCTCTTATTAGAAAACAAAGATGACAGTAACAGGATAGACAGAAACCCATAAAATAGAAAACTTAAACTGATAGGGATGCTGAGATCCAACGCTCCACAACTAAAGGCTTCTGGAAGGGGTTGGGTGAGGAAGGACTCTGTCTGCTCTATGGGGCAGGTCACCGGGATTTTGACCATGTTCCAGTGAGTCTATGGGCAGCAGAGATTGGACTCTTTTCCCCTTTACTTCCTCTTCTTCCTTCTCCTCCTTTTCTCTTCTTCCTCTTCTTTCTTTTCTTATTCTGCCTCTTCTTTTCTTCCCTTCTTCCTCTTTCTCCCCTACTTTATAGTTCTTGTTCTTTTAGTTCTTCTCCTTTGTCTCCTTCTCCTTTTTCTCCTTCTCCTTCTCCTTCTCCTTCTCCTTCTCTTTCTCCTTCCCCTTCCCCTTCCCTTCTCTTTCTCCTACTCCTTTTCCTCCTCTTCCTCCTCCTCTTTCTCCTTTTTGGAGGAAAAGGGTGAGCCAGAAGGGTGGGCCAGCAGATCTGGGTAAATTGGAAAGTCAGTGCACTCCAGGGTCATGATGTGAAATTTCCAAATTAAAAAAATTATATGAAAAAATAAAACAAAGATGTTTTATTAAGGCAACATGCCTGTCACAAATTATTCAACATTAGGCACTGTGTGACTAGTCTTTACCCATAGCATTTTATTATGGGAAATTTGAAATATATACAAAAGTAAAGAAAGGACACAACTCAACTCTTACCATTCATTTTTTACCACTAATTACAAAGTAAAAAAGTTGTTTGCCTGACAGGCTTCCTTGATCCCTCAACTACTTAAATTATTTCTAAATAAATTATCATGAATAATTTATCAGAACACACAGTAAGACTTAATTCAGAGTTAAAGAAAAAAATAGCAGTAGAGAAAATGCTACTTTCTTAATCTTCAACTTTTTACTCGATGCTCATTCTTGAATGATTGTTGATCTCTTATTTCAAGAAAACTTACAGCCAAGTATAATATTTTAGGAGAACCAAAGTTATTTAAAAATATTCATTTTGAATGTGTCTTTATCTTGTTCTTGTATACCTACTTGGAATTGGTTAATATTTCAAACATTTTATGGACTTTAAACATTGTCTTGTGTAAGTGTAACCTGATTTGGCTAAAGCTGACCACACATCAAAACCTCACAGTTTGGTAGATGTTTTTGCGAGTAATCTCATGTCCCAGAAAGACTTTATGCTGAATATTTTGTGAGAAATAATAGTCTAGAAGTAAAATGACTAACATGAGATAACAACAAAAAGTAACTTAAAATTATATCATAATAAAAATTAATTGTATCAAACATGTTTTGGCAAATTTTAATTTGAAGTATTTATTCAACATTTTAAAGAAACAAGTAAAATATTACATGTGTACTTAAAAGTGATGTAATATTTGGAAAATACAGTTTCTTTTTTCCATTTTCTTTTTTTTTCTATTGTTTATCATGCTAGAGTTGAACTGAGGGTCTTGTATAGTAAGCAGTATACCAAAGGGCTACAGACTCAGCCCTTAGGAATTATCTTAAAAGGAAAATGAGAATTATAGAATTTTTTGATTACATCAGTAGTCATGTTCATAATTTTTTAAAGTTCCCATTACTAATGTCTGAGTTTTAAATGCATATTGAAGGTAAACATAGAACAATAGGTCTGTTATTATCAAACTTACCATGGCTGACATGAAGACATAAATGCAGCTGCCCAGAAAGAAATATGGCAGACAGCAGCCAAGGTTCACAAGAGGAGGAGCTGAGCAGAACAGCATAGAAGTTAGAAAGTCCTTCAGCCATAGCTAGACCAACAAATTCAATACCATGAGGAAAGCACCACACTCCCATTAAAGACAACCACAGGTGACATTGAGGAATAAGTTGATTATTTTGTTAACCCAACACATGATATTTAGGACATGTATCTACAAGTTCATGATAAGGAGTTCATGGAATATTATAAATGGAAACATATTATAATACAGTTCTACTGTAGATAGTAATTTCATTACTTTGAAGTAGGCATCCCATGCAGTTTTTTTTAAAAAAATTTCAGCTAGAATTTGCAAGGAAGGTATCAGTTTCTCTCTCACAATGGAGGGAACTTTTGAGAATAATTTGTTAAGAGGCAGATACATCTTTTTTCATGTCAATTTGAAACATGAAATTTTGGATTATTTATTAATGTAAATATTCAATTTTAACATCTTCCTGTAAGCAATGGCTTATTACTATGCACATGTGGTAGTTCTGTATGTGTGTATGTATGCATGTGTGCACATGTGTGAGTGTGGTGTGCATGTGTGCATGCAAGTGTGCAAACATTTGTGCATGTGAGTAAAAGTCCTTTACCTCTGTTCATTAGTACTGAGATACTCCATTGTCCAGACTAATTCTGCCATATGTATAGACTTTTGTTCTTATATTTATTGGTAAAAATGCAACAAACTGTATCTATAGTTTGATCTGTAGATTCTAAGAAATTTTAGCACTAAGTCCTTAAGAAGTTGTGAAAGCTAACTCTCAAAATAACTTTCAGATAACATTTAAAGATCCACAGAGGATTTTTTTGTAGTCATTCTTATACAATAACAGTCTTTTATATACATAGCTTTAAACTGTTAAAACTCCCACATCTCAAGGACAGGTAGGACAAAATTCTTCAACTTTTATGCTTTATGTGGGCACAGTTGGAAATTTTGGGCCCAGTGCTTTAGTGACCAAATTTCTTTTCCATTGTCAATGCCATCCATGTGAGACCATTTCTGTCACTCAGAGTCAAGAGGCCAAAGTTTTCATCGTGGACAAACCACATTTGACATCAATACTCTAATTTTTATAAAATTGCATGTTAGTGAAGGTTTAGAAACCCGAGATTTCTAATACCCACCTCAGCAAAGTGATAAAGATGGTGTATCTCTATCCAGATCTTTTCTAGAAGGCTTAGAACCAACCTACACTGACATCTAGATGCCTGTACCAATGCACATTCTCACAGTATCTGAATGAATGTTGATGACAATGGTAAGAGCATATTTCTTTGCAGTACTGAGGGGTAGGTTATGTAGTTTGGATGTCCCTAATGTGAGAAACCAAAATTCAATCTCAATGGTATCAGTGATATCCAGCCCAGGGCTTTGTCCATAATCAGTAAGCACTCTGCTACTGAGGTGTGTTTTCTACCCTCAGGACTTAAAACCCTTTAAGTGTTATCATGACCCCATAAGCAGAAAATTTGACACCTAAAAAAAATCTGTGTCCCATAAAAATTATTTAAAAATATTATACAGAATTTTTATTGTGCTATGAGGTGACTTTGAAATATAAATGAGTTTTATGTCTACATTTTAGTTACATTTTTCAAGAGATCTCATGTCCAATACTCTGCAAATTCTAAAACACTTGCTGTCCCAGATGATTTACGTAAGGGCTGTTCTACCTATGCTCCTGAAATCCTTATTTGCAGATTCTGTTACTAAGTGTCCCCTATTCTGAAGTGAGTTGTATAGCTAGAAACCCAGACAGATAAGATCTTTAAACACCGTGGGAAAACATTCCACAAACAAAATAGGTGCCATTTCTATTATCATGATTTGTGGGGGTGGTGGGTGCCATGTTTGAAAAGTTACAGTGGCAATAATAGTCACAGTAGCTGTGGTAGGAGAAAAGGCTGGAACTAGCTAGCATCATTACTGTGCTCTATGGCTTACACTAATCTCCTTCGCCTCAGTAACTACCGACTTGCCCTTTTATTGTAATTTTCCTGATGTGGACTGTCTCACAAGTTGATAAAGTTATTTTGCTCATCAATCTCAGATGTGTACACATTTTCTCTCCCTTATACTGCTTCTTTTCTGCCAAATAGTCTTTTATAAGAAATTCCATAAAAAATTAAAAGTACATTCCTGGGAGAGCTTTTGGAACAAGAATAGTTTATAAGGGAAGAAAGAAATAGAGTTCTGCAATTTATTAAAAGTTCTGCCAGAACAAAAATAAAGATGTGGAAAACATTTCTGTTTATGAAGGTACTTAGCTTCTGTATGAAGTGAGGACACGGATCCATTGAAAACAGATTGAGCTAGTGTGTGTGTGTGTGTGTGTGTGTGTGTGTGTGTGTGTGTGCATGTGTGTATGTGTGTGAGGGAGAGAGAAAGAGAGAGAGAGAGAGAGAGAGAGAGAGAGAGAGAGAGAGAGAGAGAGAGAGAGAGAGAGAGATGCTTTGGGGTATATCTTAAAACAAAACCTTTCTTCAGAACTTATATTCTTCCCAGAGCCACCAACTTTTTACTAAGAAAATTAGTTTTGATAATGCACTAGACATTCTATCTTTTTGGTACATAGATATCCTAATAAATTGTCCAACAAATTGTCTTGAATAAAAATATCCTCCGTGAAATTTTATTTTATTTATAAAATTAAACATATAAAAATCATCTTCAGAATTCATGTATAACCTACACATTATATATGAATAAACTTCTTGTTTAGTTGTGGGTTTCATTTCCCATGCATCAGTTAAATACAAATATTTCAGAAATGCACAGTCATTTAAATTGCAACCACTTCTGAGTCCACTAGTTTTAAATAAAGGTGCAATTTTCTTCTGAAAATTAAGATTATTGTTTGATAATTTCACAAATAGAGATAGAAATGGAGATAAAGATGATAGATACAGATGATATGGAGACCTATAGACAGACAGATACAAACGTACATACGTACATACATACATACATACATACACACACATACATATACCCATATACATACACCCATATACATACACACATACATATACACATACATACACACATATACATACACATACATATATACATACAGACAGACAGACATATACACATATACATATACACACATAGATACACACATATGCATATACACACATATATACATACATAAGTGGATACATAGATAAATGAATGGATGGATGTTTGGATGGACAAATAGATGAATGGACAGACAGACAAAGATGGATGGACAAACAGATGAGATGCTGCATTTGTTCACCTTTATCGCTCTATACTTTTACCTTCCTACTCACTACACCTCCTGTTAGCAAGTCTCCATCCTACTTCCATTTGGTTTTGTTTTTTCCTTTGTGACTTAGGCCTAACCAAGGCTATTCCACAGGCATGGGAGCTATCAGCAGTAATGTGGGTCACTCACTAGTGCCTGCATCCACTGAACTCAATGATTTCCCAGCAGCCCTTGTTCTGAGCTTTCTTAGGTTGGCATTTTCTAAAACTGTCTTTAGTAAGGTCTCAAGAAACCTATGTGCCATTATTTATGATTGAATATTAAGGTTCATGTGTAGAAAGATATTTTTATATTATATTAATTCTGAGTCTTTACTATAAAAAGCAGTGAAGATAAAATAAAAGACATGCTTTTATCAGAAGTATAATTCCCAATGGCAGATTATAGCATGTAGCTGATTTACATAGCGGCTCAGGCCGCTATCACAGCATATCTTAGATGGGTTTGCACTTAACGTTACTCGGTGCTAGTCTAGTGTTTACAGGAGGCCCTAGCACTGTGATTTAAGGGGGAATGAAGCCTGTTGGTTAATATGCTGAGGGTTTATTTTTAAAGGAAATACTCCTATCCCTAGTTCTCCCCCCCTCTTTCTCTAACATTTAGCCCACACTTATCTCATACTGGCCATGTTGCCAAGACTCCTCATCTTCCTGCTTCCATGTCACAAGTGTTAGGATTACAGGCGTGCACCACCACACCTCGCCAAATGTAACAAACTTCTCGTAGAAAAAAATGTAGTAAGAAAACAATAAATATTTACTGAGATAGTCATCACGAAATCACCTTTCACTATTCATGGTAACTAACTGGAGTCAATTTTTTTCAGAAAAAAACCAAACAAAACAAAACAAACCCAAAACAAAACAAGAACCCCTAAACTCAGGCTATTAGTAAAATCAGTTTCTGTGAATTGTGATTCTGGACTCATATTTTCTATTTTAATTCATCACGTATTGTGACCTTTTTAAAGAATTACTAAAGTAGAACTTTATGTGCTTCCTGTTTTCATGCAGTGCTGCTTAAACAATACTTGTTTCTTCATTCTTTCTTTCATGTTCCTCCCTCCTTTTGTAGTTATTGTTGTTGGATTAAGCGTTTCTGTTCTCGAGTGACTTATTTTAGTAGTTTGTTTTGTATGATAACAGGACAGAAAAATTTTACTGGTCTCCTTTCTACATACTTTCCTAACCAATAAAATGAAAAACGTTATACTCTGCTTAAAGAAAAGTCTGTTTCACAGAAATAGCAGAATGGTGTTCAAATTAGCATGCAAGGGGGCGTTTTCATCTGATAAAACTGATATTTAGTAATATTTCTAGATCAGTTTTGAACTGGAGAAATTATTTATCATAGTTTCTGTAGTGTTTTGTGTTCTTATTTTATACTTCTCAGGGCTGACACCCCAGACACAAAGACTTTTCACTTCCAGGTCAGGTCAGAGATCTCCACAGCTGCTTAATCAGCCTTCACCTCAGACCCCGGAGTCCACTCGCACAAAGCCATCTTCTGACTAGAGTTCACCATCTTCGTGAGTGTTGTTTGCTTTGTAGCTAAGGAAAGGACAAAAAGCCTTTAAAAACCAGTTGTTTATGGTGTGTAGATTTCATACTGGGTCAATACTTAATGTCACTTAGAGAAAGTGATGCTTTAAAAGATTAAAATGCACACGTGATCATGTAGACATCATGCAGAGTTACTTATATACAGTATTTTTACAGAAGCAGTTATATAGTGTGTCTGCCTGTGTATCTACCTATCCCTACACTGCACTAGCTCTATTGACACGAAAGACTGAAATCTTGTGGCATGTCATTTTCCTTCTAATATGGTTTGAATTAAGGCAAATGAACCCCACTATTAACTTCATAGCTGCTGTTGACTTACTGTAAATTTTATTGAAGCTTGCCGTTCAACACAGCAGAAAGCATGTCTGAAACTAATTTGAAGGTAAGAAACAATGTTTGTGACTTCAGGAGATCACTAAACAGTATTTTCAGGGAGGCTGAGTGGTATTCCAAGGATCAAATGAAAACTGAGTAGGTGAGCCTAAGTTTTTCATTGTTAGGAAATGTATCCATAGGTATAATTTTGTGTCGAACTCACAGTGAAAAACATTAAACAAATTTAATTGGGGCTCCACATGCCCTAACCTTAACCCATTCAACATGTCAAATACATTTTGCTTTAGAAAAAATGCTAAATTTACAGTGGAATATTTTCAAAAAGTTATTCCTATTTGTCTGCCTTGGGGAGAGTGTCAACACTGTCCCACATTCTGCATTTGTCCATCCAGGTGTCACAAACAATTGTTGGCTTCCAGGCATTGCTCCAGTGAGAAAGCTGATAGGATATAGGAGGGTCCTGGCTTACATAGAGTGTATGATTGACAGCTAGGGAGACATCAGGCAAAAAAGTGACACTAACATTGTGTTCGTTAGGTAGAAAAATGAGATGGTACTGAGAAACAGAGGAAAACTCCTTCAGGGCAAGTGGTCAGGGAAGCAGTCTATGCAGAAGTGAAATTTAAGCCAAGGACTCAAGGACAGCAGAGACAGTCTCAAAGAATGTGTCATAGGCAGCCCAAGGTGAGAAGAGAGCACTGTTGTTTTCAGGATGCTGGCAGGACTCAGAAAGAACACAGCACCCTGGGGGAGGAACAGTCTGCTCTGACATCTGATATACAGTCCGTCATTTTTCAAAGCCTCTTTATCATCTTAGTTTCGGTTTTGTGGCTGTGATAAAATGCCTTGACAAAAGGCAGCTTATGGGAGATAGGGCTCATTGTACCTCACATTCCCAGGTCACTGCCCATCTGCAGGGAAATCAAGGCGGCAGGACTTGAGACAGACATATGGCACCCACAGTCAAGAACAGAGAAATCAATCCACCTGTGCTTCTAGTGCTGGACTCACGCCTATCTATCTATCTATCTATCTATCTATCTATCTATCCATCCATCCATCCATCTATCTATGTATCTTTCTATCTATAATCTATCGTATATATAATGTATCTAGATACCTATACATATATATATGTAGATATATTTACTACCTATACATCTGTATATCTATATATTCATATGTCTATATAGATATCTATGTATCTATATTCATATTTATATCTAGATGTCTCTTTATGTAAACATATCTAGATTTTGATAGAAAATATAGTTATAGATATTCCAAAACCAAAGCCCACAGGACAGTGCTGTTCCCTGTTGCGGTACAGACAATTGTGGTAACATTTGATTCTGCACTAGTGCCAGCACCATCAGGGCCACATGTCATGTGCTGACTCTGCCACATGGTCCACAAGCTACCCTCTCCCAGCGGTCTCTCTCTTAGCCCTCCTCTCCACGTGGTTCCTTAGCAGGGGAGTTACCATGACTGGCACACACACATCTCGTTCCGTGGGCCTGTGGATCTGCACACTCCAGCTGCCTCTCAGCCTTTGCCTTCACACAATATTCTCCCCAGCCCGGTAAAATCATGACTCAACAATCAATAATCTATCAATCCGATTTATATGTAAAATTTTCAATCCACAATCTATCTATACAATAAGCTTCCAACCAGTTGACAAAGATGTAAACCTCCCACCTAGATAAAACAAGTTGACTCATAAAAGCTTTTAGAAATAATTATATCTTCCAATGAAGACTAATTATGGTCAATTAAGACCACTCGGTTCTAGAGCCTCTTCCTCTGGTTCCATCTTGATTCTCTTCCTTTCCTCTCTCTCCTGCCTTACCAACACTTTGTCCCCGCCCCACTCTCTACCGTCCAATCATATATCACCTTGAGCTAACTGGTGCCAGCCCTCACCTGCATAGAGACATCAACCTAGAGTTCACAGTGGGATTGGTCTTCCAAAACCATAAACAGGTCATTTCCCCACAGACATACCCACAGGCTGAACTGTTCTAGCCAGTCATTCACTGAGATCCTTCCACAATTATTGTACAATATGCCAAGCTGACAATTAAAACTAATGAACACTTATAAAGAGTATCTTACAACAGTCAATGGAGATACAGAAGATCCTGGTTTCACGTGCGTGTGTCCGGGGCAGGGAATGGCGATCATGTGGTTCTAAGGACAGACACTGAGAGCTGGATGACTTGCGCAGCTTTACCCTGACTGACAGGAAGCCACATAAGGGCTCTAGTCTTTGTCGCCTTGTTCTGAGACATACTCTGGCAATGGAGAGGGAAGCTTGGAGGTACAGTTGCTTCTGCAGAAAGATCTTCTGGATTCACTTATCTGAATACTGGGTTTTCTGTTCTTGATGCTTCTCTCACTTTCTGTCAGTCATCCCTTGTCTTCTAGGATTTGAATCAGCATATTTTACTCCAAAGCATGTGTAGATCATCTCTGAATAAAAGCCTTGTGTGCTGTCCTGTTCATATCGTCCCTTGACAGCTTTGTCTGGTCTCTTCAGATGCCAACCTTGGCCTCTGTTATCATTTCCTTGGTTTCTGTCCTCAAATGCAGAAGACAAAAGACCTGGTGTTGACTTCTTGAAGACAGGCAGCATCTAGAGATAAGATGGTGGTAATGGCTGGTTTGTGTGTCAGTGACTCTTTTTTTTTTTTACTAATCGTAAAGAGGAACATAGCACCTAATATCCACATGAAAGCATTTATTTTTCTCAGAATGGGACATAAGTACGAATAAAAGAAGCAAACAGTTCCCTCAGTATTGAAGCAGTTATCAGACCGTTTGACTCCATTTGGATAGCAGCACACAGGCAGGCACCATGTTTCGTGTTAGCATCGAGTAGGATAAATCCAGCAGCACAGTTTATAGGCCTGGGGCCAGAAGATTTCTTTTTCCTGCTTTGTTATTGAGGACAATCCATAGCAACACAATGAGCACTGGTTTCCTCGTTTATCATAATGAGGGCTATAAATATTAAGTCTAAGAAAAACAGATGTCTGAATGAGAAGATGGTGGGAGAGAGGCAGACTCTGAGTCCCTCTGTGCTGACGACTGCCTCCAGTATTTCTACGCTCTTTTTCTTTTCTGAAAATCAGCAGATTACACAATAACTATTTTCTGAGCGCACACGGGGTATTATTGCCTCTGAATGCTGCAGATGATGCAGATAACTTACAGTAGCGGCTTTTTGTGTACATCCTAGTGGTTGGCTTTGCCAGCTGAGCTATGGAGGATGTATCTGAAACTTCTTTTATTATTTGTCTATAAACTCACAGGTCTAAAGTTCCTGAAAAAGAGATTGAGGTGTTCAAAGGACACAGAAAGATTTGCATTTCCTGAGCACTTTGAGACAGGCTGTGATCTTGAATCCTAAGATTTAAGAACTCCAAACAGTTCTGGCTGAGATATTACATATGAAACAACGGAACAACATCTACTCTTCATCACTTACACTTCTGTATGTCTTGTGATGAAAGTGATGGCTATCTATTTGAGGATGTTTATGTATAAACAGAAGAAAGTAAGAAGATGGTGCCCTACAGCAAGCATATGTTGCCCAAATGCAGTAAAGATCATGCTTACTTCTACAAGAAAAAGCATGCATGGTCACTGACTTATTTTATAAAATATGTTGAATTTCCAATGTCAATGTTGACTTATGGAAGTACATTGTACACATAACAAATACAAACACACACATGCACGCGTTCACACACATACATGCACACTCATGCACATACACTCATATATGCATGCACACATTTACACACACATACATGCATACACTACTTATACACATGACCTCACACAGACACATACACACAGATACACATGCACATGTGTACACACACTTACACACATGTGCATGCACACACACATATTTACACATGCACATGTGCTCATACCAAACATGCCATGCACATACATGAGTATACACACAAACACCCACACACCCCCACACACAGAGTATATTCCTAATCAGTATATGATAATGTGGACTTGAGAAACTTCACAGAAAATGCTGATCTTCTCATTTCTATTCTTGGTGTATATAATAAAGTCACGGACTCTGAAATCTTTTACCTCTTTGCTAACATCTGTAAAGTCATGGCTGACTTGCCTGTTAGCTTGTGAGCAGATTACAGCCTCAGAGCTGTCTCACTACTTGGAATTTCAGTGACAAAACAAGAAAGCTTTCTAGAAGCAAGAAATATAACCACGTGGGTCAAATAACAAGATTTGAGAAAAATCTCTTCTCATTAGTGAACATGCAAATCAAATTGCTTAATCAATTGGAAACTATGATGTCCATCCATTTTACTATATTAATGAGGAAGAGTTGGAGGTTATGCCATGCATGTACCTGGAGGTGACATAATGTGAACTGTCATTAAGATGTTCAGGATATGCCGGTTGGTGCTACCTTTACTCCAGGTGTGAGGCTTTCCTTCATCCTAGGACAAGGAAGCTTGATATATACCTGTGGGAAATATGGTCCAAAGAGCCACCTGACTTCAAAGGAAGTTTTTATTGCCTTATCTATGATTTCAGTCTCATACCTTGTGCAGAAAAGAGAATCTGGCAACTGTTGTGAATGATGCAAAACTGGCGAGTTCACCCAGAGGATGAAGGTAATGAGGAAATGGTTCTTATTGAGAAAATATTTGTCCCTGGGATTCTTACATTTTGGGCATATTTTAGAGTTCAGCCCTATGTTGTAAAACTTTGTTGTCAACTTTAGACTCTTTTGAAGACCAAAGGAAAGAGTTTCTTAGAGTGATCTTGGCTGTTATAAGGAAACTTGGCTTTCTTAAGGAGTTTCTGTGAAAGAGAAAACATCTCATAGAAAATGATAGGTGAAGCATTCACTCATATTTGACTTATTACTGTCCTAGAAAGGGTACGGCATTATTCCAAACCTAAGTTACTGGAAAACAATAAATGGACCCATAAAAATTCTCAGCATCGTTTTATCACCTTGCAAAACTCCCCTCACTCTATTGATGAAACAGGGAAAAAGTAAGATGTTGCCATTTCTATAGAATAGCAACAGACCTCAAGAAAAACAAGCTCTATAAAAAATTTATTTCTGAGAAATACAAACTCCACCTATTGAGAACAACCACCATACGTGTTACCAGCAAGCGGTTACAGCTTGTCTTGGGGTCTTACTGCTGTAAAGAGACACCATGACCAAGGCAACTCTTACAAAAGACAACATTTAATTGGGGCTGACTTACTGGTTGCGAGGTTCAATCCATATTATCATGGTTGGAAACATGGTTGCATCCAGGCAGGCATAATGCTGGAAGAGCTGAGAGTTCTACATCTCATTCCCAAGACAAACAGGAGAAAACTGATTTTCAAGCAGCAAGGAGGAGGGTCTCTCACAGTGACACATTTTGTCCAGTAAGGCCATACCTCCTAATAGTGCCTCTCCTCCGGCCAAGCATATTCAAGCCACCACATGGCTCTTGAGTGAAGAGATTTCCAGATGAACTAGATGATGTCAATAATGGTGATCCTGCTGATCAAATATGGAGCAGAGCATGGTTTGAAAACAGTCTTTAGATTGATCCCTCAGCCTACCTTCAAGTCGAAAATAAGAATAATTAATGAGCATAAAGTTTGAATAGTTAAGTATAATATATGTTAAATAAATATGGTATAGGTGATGGTTATAAAAAAAGTCAATGTATCTTGTGTACTAAATAAAAAACTATATGTTTGTCTTTGTTCATTGATCACTTCTTCCCTTTCCATCCCATTCTTGGGTCATGGGAACAGTGAGTAGGAGAGAGACTGAGTTTTCTGAATGGCAGATTGATTACAAGACAGAGGGTGAAAATGTCACACTTATTATGACTTGGCCATTTAATTTTCTTGTTAACGTTGAATTGTCCTAGATTTTAGAAATACTTATACAGCTGAGTAAAGTTATCACCAAGTATCTATATGATCTTTGTATTAATTATGACTCTCATTTCCATAAACAAATATCTAAGAAGTAGAAACTAAAGAGCAGTCTTCTGGTTTCAATGTGTTGCTTTGATAAAATAGTTATAAGTAAGCAAATTGGGGAGCAAAGCCTTTATTTGGTGCATACTTACATTTTACAAACAATCATTGACAAAAGTCAGGACAGAACTCAAGTCAGGAACTGGAAGGCAGGAATCATAGCAGAACATTGCTTAATGACTTGCTTTCTAGCTGCATCTATGGTCCATTCTTAAGATGGATTTTTATTTATGACTCAAGACTACCTGCCTAGGGATGTGACCACCCACAGTGGACTTGATCCTCCTGCGTCAATCTCTAGTAGGCATGTCCACAGGTCATCCATGTTTAGACAATTCCATCTGGGTCTTTCCTCTCAAATGACCTTAACCTGTGCCAACTTGAAAACTGGAGCTCACTAGACGGAAGCAATATTTATTTTGGCTCTCACAGTTTGAGGGTATAGTTTACTGTGCATCCTGACCTAGAGACATGGTGCCAGAAGAAGCTCAAGGCTGTGGCAGCAGCAGAGTGAGGCTGTTTGCTCATATTTTAGTGGACAAGGAGGGTATGGCAGATGAGTGCTGCATTCAGATGGGTTTTCCCCATTTCCCTCTTTTCCTTGTCCTAGGACTTCAGCATACAATGTGGAAATACCCTCACTGGCCCACGTAAGGGTAGACTTTTCTAATGCTCTCAGTGTTTCTTAATCCAATGAAACTGTTGCTGGTCCTAGGCAATTTAGTGCAGGAGGGGATTTTGGTTTAAATCTGAAGCACCTCCCTCGTTATATAGGTTGAAAGCTCAGCCCCAAGCTTGCAGCACTATTGGAAGGTCGTGAAACCTGCAGGTAGTCACCCAAGATGGCAGCAGCAGTTAACTAGAGCCAGACCTTGAGGATTACACCCGATCGTGATCTGGCCTTGTTGCTGTGCTTTCTGGTCTGCTAAGCTGGGAAACACTTTTGCCCCATGCTCTTACCTCCACGGAGTGAGCCACTCCACCTCTTCACATCTTGATTGGCTAAAACTTCAGGACCCATGGGCCAAACCAATTTTTCCTCTCTCAAGCTGCTCTATCAGATGCTTTCTGCCACAGTGGAAAAAAATATACTTAATGTGGGGAAAGTGACTGTGTATTGGAGACTGATAAAGGAGGTGGTGAGTGCCCTACTCTTGTGGTTTGTTACTCTGCTGTCTCTAAGGAGAAGGGTTGTTCCTACCCAGTCATGAAGATTCCCCCATACAAGAGGATCAGAATGTAGAAAATAAAGATGTGGTTAATATAGTTGGCCTTGTTGTGGTGAATAGATATCATAAGAGCTATGACAACACAGTTAAAACAAGGTGGTTTGGGTGCTTACTGCAGTAATCCAAATAGAAACAAAGGAAGGCTTTGACTGATTCATGGCTGAGTAAATGGAGAGGTGAGCATATTTGAGACATAGTTTGAAGGTCAGAGTCAATGATTCTGACAATGCAATTAGATGTAAAGGCATAGAGAGAGCTCAGTAACTCTGATTGTGGACTTTGTATGTGTGGGAAGGATTGTGTAGTACAACTAGGTTTGGTAGAGAAACAACAAAGGCCGGGCCCTGAAACTGTCTGAGTTGAGATGCTTGTAGGATATTGATGTAGAGATATAACTTAAACAGGAGGATGTGAGAGAGTTGATCTCTGGTAGTTACAAAAATCAGGGGGTGTCAAAAATTTGTAGACACAGTATTGGATATGTAAGAATGATACTTATCTAGAGAAGTATGACATTTCAATGACTTGGAGCAGTTAAGGCACTGCCAATAATCCTACCCTGCCCTAAGCAGTTCAGTTCTTTCAAATGATAATTTGTTTTCCTACTATTTCTTGAGTGTGTTAGTCTTAAAATGCAAAGGAGATTAAACAGACGGCAAATATAACCATTGCATTGATACTGATTGGTGTTTGTTATGCAGTGGCTTAGTGATGGCTCTCTAAAAGTTTGTGTACAAGTGGGTTCCCATGTCTTGACTTTCTATCATGTGGATACCACATTAACACCTGCCTGAGGAAAATGTCGTCACTGTGGCTTCCAATGAGTTTCTTTATACATTATTATTGCACAGCCAGCCATCAGGAACTATACTTGGATCAAGTTTCAGTCATTTTCTCTCTGGCATTTTATAACTGCTGTGAGCTTCAAGTATATTTTCTTGGAATTATCTAGGACTGTATCTCAGAGTTAATTGTGAAATGCTACCACAGGCCTTGAAGATATTTCATCATTTCAGATTGGAAAGGCATCAGATAATGCAAAGGGGGGAGTGACACAAGGAGGGGACGACGTGAAGTGTATCAAATGTGTAAGCTTCAACAGGGACACCAAGCAGCTAAGGGGATGATAATGGGGATGTGCAAGGAAATGGTCCTTTGTTTGTTTGTCAAGGAAATGTCCTTTGTTTGTTTGTCAAGGAAATGTCCTTTGTTTGTTTGTCAAGGAAATGTCCTTTGTTTGTTTGTTCATTCAGAGCAGAAGCCCTGGAGACTTTGCTCAAACCTAACAGGTACCATGATTGACTAGACTTAATTCTACTTGGCATTTTCATTGAAGGAAAGTAGAGCATTTGACAAGGGCCAGGGTGGCCCTCATACCGTGCATGTCACCACCAGCTGTCAGCAGTTTGTAATAGTTTTACTCTTATCTAATGTGGACACACCTTCACCCTTGCAGACAGGGGACTCTAAAGGGCAATATAATTTTGCAATATCAGCACAGCAGCTTCATACTATAAAATGTAATGGAAAAATAAGATTTTTTTTTTAACCAATCAGAAGCCCCCGCTGTTTTTTCATCAATTGGGGCAACTTTCGAATCTCACTTGTCCCTCCAATCTCATTATAATTCTCAGCATTGATTGAGATCTAGATGTAATTGTAAATATAAGGTAATGAAAAAGACATTGTTAAGTGAAACATTTGGTAGATGAAATAAATCTTCAACAGTCTATTGTTTATGCTGGAAACTAAATCGGCTCCCCGTCATTTAGTGGTCTAGATGAACAACAGTTTCCTAGGAGGGAAACTAACAGAACGGATGCCATGTTTTTGTCTTTGCTCTTGCTCTAGCTACTGCGACAGATGGAGAAATGAGTTACAATTCATGCTCTTCACAAAGTGTTAACAAAAATCCAACACCACTTCCTTTCTTAGTGACCACAGCAAAAATAAAGGCACACCACTCACTTTAATAAACCATGATGCAGAGAAAAAAAGATTTTATTTCTTATCAGAAAGTTTGTAGTTGTGTGCACTTGTTAAGAAAACAAACTGACAAAGAGTCATTTTCACATCTGTGTTCATAAAGGTTTTGACTCCACTTGCATGTGATAAGAAAAAAAAAAAAAAAAAAAAAAAAAAGACAAACCACCCCATCCTTCCTTAATGCACAGAGAGCTGACTTCATTCTTCTTAGAGTTTTGGGTGTGTTTGAGTCTCTGTTGTACCAGCAACAGACAGATATTTTGCTCCCGTGAAGGCTGCTGCAGTCATAAACATACAGTAAATATTGAATGACTTGTAATCCCTTAAGAAAGTAGACGTCTCAAAAGCATATTTTCTTGTACTTAAAAATATAGTTCCTTGAGGAGATTTGGATACCAGACATTGTTTTTAGTGAACTAAAACAGAGGAAAAAGGAAGACTTTTTCGTGTCTATGTAGGTAGGCTGTCTGGTACTCCCACGGAAGGGACACTCTTCATGAACTTGAATGCAGTCGGCATCTCTCCGTCACTGTGTCACCATGACACAGTCTGGAGGCCAGCGCCAGCTGCAGGTGTAAGGTGTTCCTCAGCTTGCCCATCTCCATCTCCGCAGCTGCAGCAGAAGTGGCGGCGTTAGTTGGTAGACAGCGCCGACTTCAGTTGCTGAAGCTCTGGGGTTTCTGTCTCCAAGGCCCAGAGTTAAAATACGAAAATTCCTTTTTTTCAGCTCCTCCCCGGAAAACGAGAGCCTTTAACAGTGATGTCTGACTGCAGCTTATTTAGATGAGCTGTGCATTCCCATCCTGAAGGCCGTGGCACTTAGATCAGTCAAAGAGGGGGAGAATCAATTATCTGAGAAGTGCACAAACAAATTGCAAGTAGTAATTGTCTCAATGCCTATAAATCCTGGGTTAAAATTTACAAAGAACTCAGGGTGTGAATTTATCGTTACTTTCAGTTACATTTTTTTAAAGGGTGAGATGCATTTTTAAAGAGGCATGATACATTTTTAAAGACATATTACTTTCTGAAAAATAATAATAATAATGCTCCAGCAAACTCTTAAGGAAAAGGGAAGCCCAGTGCTCAGTAATAAACTTGTCTACAATTTAACTGTTCCTGATCTGTTCATGTTCCACTCAAACTTAATGCATGCCTTCTCTTTTGTAAATGTGTGCAGGTTTATCTTAGAAAAACCGTGCACAGAGGGATGACCCTTCACTTTATCTTAGTTGCATGAGCTCCTCCTGCCTCTAAGGAACATGCAACAAAAGCAAGTTAAATGAGACTGGGATTGTTCTCACCTTTGGTGCCTTGTGTACTGAGGGGAAAAACTATTCTGCACATGAGAACTGTAGAGAAGAATGAAACTGAGATCTCAAAAGCTCTGTCCTCCTTCAGGAAACAAACGCAAATGTAGATCAGAAACTACAGTGAGCGGCACCCTAACTGGGGTTGTCTTGCCACAAATGATGTTGCTTTAAGAGAAATTTTCAGTGAAATCTGCTGTTTTGAAAACCTAATGCAGGGTTTTAATTCTGTGAGACACACCAACAACAGGCTGTGTATCCTATGACAGCAGGTAGACAACCTGGGGTACTCTATCGAGCTGTGCAGCCTTGTCAGAGTACCTCCAGATAAATGCTGCACATCAGATCTTACAGGCTATGGAAGCTGGGGTGGTGCTGGCCTCAGGCAGCAAGTCATATTGCTACAGCGCAGAAGGACATGGAAAGCCAGCGTCCTGAGCCAAGTGTGAGGCGTCCCCAGGCCTGTCTAGCTAACCTACATAAAGTTCAGGGAGCCGGAGGGTTCACTCCTGTGGAAAGCATGTTTAAGGCTGCCTGAATTTTGACCAGGGACTGTAAACTCCTCGGTGTTCTGCAATTCTGGGGCTGGGCTTCGTTTTCCCGACACTGCAGAATGGAATTTATTGGCTGCTGAACTTCACACACACACACATGCACAAAACCTACTTTCAAATGCAACTGGAATCTGTTTCAGGTGTTTGGAATTCGAGGTAAGTTACAGTTAGCTTCTGACAGAACCCCTTTCCATGTTACAGCTATGTGGCATTGCTAGACCTGCATTTAACTTGTGAAACTTCTGTCTCACAGCAGATATTTTTTTCTAATTAAGATGAATATATTTAGAGTAAACACGGTAGAATAAATATGTTTAAAGACCGAGCAATGAAGTCTATTTAATAAAATTCTTAATCTGTCCATACTTATAGTAGAAAATAGAATTTGGCTTTGTTTGCTCTAAAAACTTTAATTATGTTAATGGTGGGAGAAAGGCAGGTAAGAAAATAATTTATAGCAGGCGATCCCACTATTGCGAAACTGACAACTTAAGACTCCCCGTAAGAGTTGCATGTTACAAAAGTTTAAAGTCTATTTCCTGCCACTAAAATTGAAGACTGTCTTCTAGGTGGCTTGTTTTGGAATCTTGAGAGGGGAATTCTGCCTTTCATTGGATCTGTGGTGTGCTCACCTTGATAATTCTTACTTTATAAGGCTTAGGAGAGCAGATGCTTTCCTCCAGTTATGGTATTTGATTTTGTGCATTTTTCTGGAACCACAGTCTAAGAACAAGTTTAACTTCTAAGGTCTTAAAATATTTTATTGTTTCCCCCAGACGCACTTGGAAATAAACGTCAGACAGTGTGCACTTTTATTTAAATCCTTGATATAGAAATTTCTGTCTTAAGTCACTAAAACATAACCTTACGTTTGTATGCCGCAAGCTGAGCAGAACATAAACTGCTGTGTGCTCTCTAGCAGGAAGGAGAACTGAGGAGTTCGAGCCCTGAGAGTAGCAAAGGTTTGTCTGATGACAACTACGGAAGGTGGCCCGTTATATTAGTTCTGTCAATGAAGAGTTTCATTTCCAGATTAGGACTTAGAAAGAAAAGGGTTTATTTTAAAATAAAAATTGACCTGCCAGAAATATGTAATGAAAAAAATAGCCTCAAATACATTCCAAACCATTTAGAACATTGTGTAATATGGCAGAAAATGAGTTAAAAATGCACCATATTTTAAGTACAGGCTTTTTGGTGTGATATAAATTTAAATCTAAAGAATTATTCCACATTTTTACAACTTTTTTTAAGTAGCCATTTTAATAGATCAAGAACACAAATTTTGAAAATACAAGAGCCTTCATGTTGTATGGTAACACTTGCATGAATATAGCTAAATTTATAAATATACAATTTAATATTGCCTTTACATTTTTGCTTATACCATACAAACTTGTTTTACATGTTAAAGGATTTACTAGTTGTAAAATGTGGTTTTTCAAAATTCTCATAAGGGGAAGGAGGATGTATAGGAGGAGGAAAAAGTGAGAGAGAGAGGGAGAGAGAGAGAAGAGAGAGAGAGAGAGAGAGAGAGAGAGAGAGAGAGAGAGAGAGAGAGAGAGAGAGAGAGAGAGAGAGAGATTAGCAAATGGATTCAACAGAGTTCCCCAACACAAGCTAGCTCTCCAGAGCGCTGCTCATTTTGGGAGGGCCAGTTATCAGCTACAATCAAAGTGATGTTTGTTGAACTAGAAAGTTTTACACAGTAACTGATATTTACACTTGAAAATGTGATGTCTAATCTTTGTCTGTGGCCAACCTCTTCTGAGACTTTGTGACTAAGATGAACTGACTTTGTGAAGCAGTAGAGAGCTGGGTTGCGTGGACCTGTTGTGCTTGGCAGGACGTGATACATGGGAGTTTTTCTTAACTTTGTGGTCATGACTTTCCAATATCTGGAAAGGGTGTTGTGGGGTAAAAGACATTGCCAAAACATTACTGAGTTTTCTGTACTTAGGGGATGGGGATAAATTATCGAGATTACTTTAAAAGCATTAGTCCTGAGAAATCATAATTCTCTTCCACAGAAGAAAGCCTACCAATAAAGATGCCAATAGGTAAAAGAGGTGGGGCTATTCTTTCCCGTTTCCTTGTGACTGCACAGTACGATGAGCAATATTTCTTTGTTTGTAGCAGATTCCCCCAAATTTGTTTTGTGTTCATTACACAGCATTTCAAAATTCTGGCAGAATATCTCATTCTGATTTTTTGTTATAATAAATTGCGCCTTTCTCCGGATAGGGGGAACTTTTAAAAATAACGAGTAAATGTCAATAAAAGTCAAAAACAAAAAGGAAAAAAACTGACAAGAAACAGGAAGAGACATGGCTTTGATATGTATTGTGAATATTTGTTAGGAGAAGACAAGTCTGTCTAAAATCACATATCTACAGTATTTTATGTAAAACTCTTAAACTGGAAGACCTAGTCTTGTTTCCACACTGGGGAAGGGGTAGAGGATGGGGACTTTCTCCCCTGAGCTGTAATACCACACCTTACAGCATCTCTCAGTTCTTCTTATGGCATCTTAAATTCTGAGTTACCTTTGCCCCATTGGGTGACAAAGAAACAACATACCATTGGGAGGGGTTGAAATATTTCTAAGCAATTCATAGAGCAGGTGTTATTTCTGGCAGATGACAAAGGGCTATGGCATAGCCAAGGAGAAAATAGATGTAGTAAAATTTTAAGGGTTGACTCGGTTTGACATCTGGCTCCATGCTTATGAACAGTACATAAATAATTATGCTTTATTTTCCTGTAATAAGTTATTTTTCAAACACATAGCCTTGTGACAAGCTATCGAGCCATTGGAATGTTATTGTAATGGTGACCGAGGATTATAGACCTAGGGTTTTTTTTCCACTTAAACATAATTTCTCCCCAGTGTGTGATTTTGTTTAACCTCCCTCCCCAAGCCATGGCCCCTACACTGAGCACAGAACCAAATACTGTAGGGGAGTAAAAACTTCTACTTAGTTGTTAGCATTGTCTTCTGTGTGTGTATGTGTGTGTGTGTGTGCTTGTGTGTGTGTGTGGAGTGTATCTTTTTGCATCTATCTGTGTTCATATGTGTGTGGGCACACCTGTATGCACAGTTTGCACTATGCACACACGTACATATAACCCTACTGTTTTTAATCTTTATACTTATTTTGTTTTATGTTATATTTGGAATATTCATTTGTATCTTTGATATATCACTTACAGGAGATTATGTCAGTTTTTCTTTGACTGAAACAGATACAACTTTCTATTATGAGTTAAGAAAAAGTTCCATAATCGTTGCTATTTCAAGAAGTATAATTTTCACTATTTCAGAACATTAAAATATAGGATCATTGCTGTTATGCTGTCTTAGGCTATTCTTCAACTTCATTCAACCCAGTCATAAAGCAGGCGTTACAAAGTAAGCACCTGTTCCTGACACCTTGATTTACAGTGTCTTGTGTGTCATTTGTTCAGCCAGATTCACATGTAGAACACTCATAATTAAAACTGAAGTAAAGACAACAAGTTTGAAGTATTGTTGACAGTTATTTCTTCTGTGGTCCCCTTATTTACAGAGAGTTTTGAATAGGAGAGCTTACATTTTCATAGATGTAGAGCAAAATCTCTCCCACCACTAGTCATAAGGATGAAAATAGTACCTTGTCCATGGCATTGAGAAACTGTCAGCCTTTGATGTTTTTGTCTGAGACTTACAGTTTCAGAACTGATCCTTAATTTTCTCTGTAGAGGAAGTTATCAGATGTGAGGTTGACTTGAAAATATTAACATTTGAAGAATGGCCTTTCTAAAACATCCTTTTCCTTAGGCTTTACGTTATTATTAATGTTCCAGGAACAGGGGACAGCAAGATAAAGGACGAAACAATGGTGGTACTTGATCCCATCTTTCTGAGATTAGTAATATCAAAAGAAGGTCATTTTTGTTCATACACTTTGTCGATCCTTCTGCTTTTTCTCAAGAGATTGTAAGTTTCTCAAAGCACCTAGTGTTTAGAAAACATGAGGAAAATATGTAGTTTGATATTTAGACTTTAAAATGCTTGTCATAATATAAAACATTCTAGAAGTTATATATTCTTGCATCTGAAAATACTATTTGTAATACCAAACTCAATTCTCTTCAACTTATTTTATAGTATGCTTATGTTACTCATGTGAATGCAGCCTAATGGTTTTGAAATTGTATTTGAAGTAGGAAAATGAGTTTGTAAATGGTGATTTTCTGACTAAAATAATATTCACTGCTTTCTCTGTCCCATTGTGTTTCTTTGTTTTCTTCTGTGTTCTTCTCAGTTTGTCATCATTTTTCTGTTTATCACTAGCCTATTCCTCACCCATCACTGCTTGTAGGTCACATGAGCCCCAAAGTCAGGCTCTTCCTGGTCTAAGTCAAGGGTACTCAGTTGAAAACTTATGCAACAATATTTTAAATTTCACAGTGGCTATGTGATAAAAGGAGAAATGAGGGAAAATGCTTTATCAGACCTAATATACTCAAAATTGCATCTCATTTTCCAAAATAAACAATACCGTGATATTTTAGTTTCTCTTGTCAAGATTTAGATTTCTGGATTCCCGTGGGAGCTCTAAGTAGCCAGTAGCTGTGACTGTGTATCATTTCTGGCCGCTCCACTGAGCTGCGGATATCCTGTTCATCTCTGTGCATACAGAGTTGGTGTTTCTCTGGCTTTCACTAATGTCTTGCTATGAGAACATACTAACAGAGAGTAAGTTGTTTTTCACAGCAGTTCTTGACTGTAGTCATTGGGTAGTGGTTCTGGTATAGTAGATGCTAGAGATACCAGATAACCTTTGGAAACTCCTTTCTTTTTCCTTGCCTTGAATTTAAATGTTGCCTACTTTGATTTTTTTTTTCTTGCAACTTTCTTTTAAACAAAAACAGAGATACATGTACAGATTTTTTAAAGCATTTTGACATAAAAATATATGAACATATTTTTGTCGACACTTGAGAAATTGAAGGAGTTGAAGAAGTTCACAACCCCATAACAACAACAATACCAACCAACCAGGGCTCCCAGGACTAAACCTCTATCCAAAGAGCACACATGGATAGACCAATGGCTCCAGCTGCACATGTAGCAGAGGATGGCTTTGTTGGGCATCAACAGAAGGAAAAGTTCTTGGTTCTGCCAAGGCTCCATGCTCCAGTATAGAGAGAGGAATGTCAGGACAGATGGACAGGAGGGGGTTGGTGGATGAGTGAACACCCTTATAGAAGATGAGATGGAGGTATGAGGGGAAACTGGGAAAGGGTTAACATTTGAAATGTAAATAAAATATATCTGATTAAAAAGGCGGAAAAGAAAGTAATAAAAACAAAAACAAATGAAAGAAAGAAAGAAAGAAAGAAAGAAAGAAAGAAAGAAAGAAAGAAAGTCTTATTTTGTGTTTTTGCCTAAGCACACAGTTAGGATGAGGAGAGAATTTTGAAGGTGATTAATGTCTTCATAGCACATCATGATGATGACATCACAGTTATACTCATGTAATATAATATGTATACATTTATGTATTTCAGCCATATCTTGGAAAGAAAGAAAAAAAGAAGGGAAAAGGGAGAAAGAAGGGAGGGAGGAGGCAGGGAGGAGAGAGGGAGGGAGGAAGGAAAGGAGAAAGGAAGGACAATTTTAAAAATAAAAACAATTTATAAATGGAGCATAGGAGAGGAAAGACTTGGTGAAGGCCATTTTTGTTTCCTGGAAATTTAATGTTAGTGCTGGTATTCGGGCAAGTTGTATATCCAGTGTGCAACTTGTCACTTTTATTATTTTTTTTTCTATGTATGTTGTATGTATGTATGTATGTATGTATGTATGTATGTATGTATTTATTTATTTATCTACTATATATCTATCTATCATCTATCTATGTACCTATGTATATATGTTTCTGTCTCTCTATTATCTATCCACCATCTATCATCATCTGTTCATTTACTTATCTATCTATCTATCTATCTATCTGTCATTTATCTATCATCTAATCTTCTACCTACCTGCTTTTTTACATATCTGCAGTCCTAGCAACCTATTTATTGATCTATCTATCTACCTATCTCTCTTTTTCTTTCATTGGTTACCTAGTTAGTTGGGTTTTAGGGCAAAACTCTTACTACATATTTAGTCCATGCTGCCTTTGGACTTGGGTATTCTATGAAAACCAGTATTTGCACCTAAATTATGACCAAGAGTTTCAGCCTTATTTTCAGTCCTGCATGTTTCAAAACAGCTGGAATTTTACTGGGGACAGGCATGGTACATTCTGTGATAGCATGCTCTCCTCTAGAACATATGTCAGTGAGAAGATGCCATTCAAATAGAAGAGTGAGTCCAAGGCTAGTGAAATCAGCCATTGAGGAACATAGTAAACTTTGGAAATATCTAAGTATTTTTAAAGTTTTGTTTAACTTTTCACTATTGATCAAGAAATTAGATAGAGGCTGGGCACAGATTAGTGGTAGAAAAGTGACCTGGAATAACCCCAGTTACAGGTTCTGATGCTGCAGCTGGGAATAAATAAATAAATAATAAGCAAGTAGAAATTAGACCTGACCATGAACCAGGAAGGTTTGGACTTTAGTATAACTGCAGATTTTCAAGGACAGACACAATTGTCAGAATCACATGGACGCATCTGTCAACTGCAACAATCAGTCAGCTTTGCTCAGAAATATCTGCAAACGCCTTTTGTTTCCAGCCTGGCTCCTACTGCTGCTTGGGTCTTTGCTGTGCTCACTGCCCCGCTGCTGACTCACTTAGCGCAGGAGCATCTTCTCCTCTGCTCTCATGAGTGACTCATTTCTGCCCTTTGGCATCCACTGTGCCCCCATTTCCTTTACCTTCTAGGCTGTACCCATTCCTAATATGTAATAGAGCTTTTCAACCCTGCACATGCCCAATTTTCATAAAGTCCTTATACATCCTAAAGTCTGTTTTCTCTCATCTGACCATGAGCTGACTGGATATAATACCATAATACTAATAACCATTGAATGGATACATAACTCTAATAATGGCTAAAGTATAGCAGATTCCTTCCTTTTACTATAAGGTAAAAGCCTAAAAATGCCTGTGCACTAGTTATGAGAACGCGAGTCTCCACTGATGAGTTCTATGGCATCTTCAGTCAGCCCCAAAGTCACAGTCTGGACGAAAGTGGAATGCGCACTCGTGTGATTTCTGGGTGTTCACCTGGTAGTTCTTTACAGGAGCTGGTAGAGGAAACCTATCAGTGGGAAAGGAAATCTGAATCATAATGTCTCTCTGTTTGGTTCTTATTTCATATTTACAAAGCCATCAAAGACATTATAAGTTAAAATATTCATTTCGTTTTGAAAAAAATCGAATTAAATACTCATTTGTGTTTTCAAAAAATAACTTTACCAGCCAACTTCCAGAAGAAAACGCTGTTCTTCCCTCACCTATATTATGGGTTTAAAACCTCAAAGTTAATCTGGAGTTTGTGCATGGTAATGCAAGCCTGTGAGGAAATTATACAATATTCAAACTTAATTGGCCTACTGAAAATGTATTAAATGTTCAGTCAGGATTGAGATGATAGAACTTTAACTTAGTACTGATTTCAACTAGAAGCCACTCTGCTGGCAAAGCATTCTTAGTGGACTTCTGAGCTTCTGACTGAAAAACTTGATTCTTTGGTTTCTTTGTTCTCCCTTCTTCTGGTTCATGGCTGTCTTGGCCAAATATCTTACATGCTAATGGAGCCCGAGGAAGCACATTGTCAGCTGTTCTTGTGACAATAACAAAATGTCATATCTAGTGCCCTAGAGCATGGAAACTATTGTACTGAGGAGTTACTGGGCAGAGCCAGAGGCACTTTGTATTTAAAGAGTGACTCTGAGTGAAGAAGTGAAGAAGTTCTATCCTCGCACGTCAATAACTAGTGTTCTCTTCCTGCAGGTAAAGAAAACGTGCCCAGAATCAGATGTTTCAGAACCTCAGAATTCCAGGTACAGTAATAAAATTCAGTACATCATTAAGAATAATTGCAAATTTTGGAAAATTGTCAAGTTGTTGTGCTCTATACCTGATGGAATGGAGGTTGAAACACTGATGTTTTCAAGGAATGGATGGATGGGTGGATGCATGGATGGATGGATGGATGGATGAATGGATGGATGGATGGATGGATGGATGGATAGATAGATAGATAGATAGATAGTAAGTATGCATATCTGGTAAGAACATTATCAACCACAGAATTCATTTTTTAAAAAGCAAGATTGAAGTCAACTTCAAAGAATAATATGAAAATGTCTAGCAACACTTCAAAAATTTTCCATGGATATTATTTTTAAATTCTTATTTTATTCATTTTAATACTTTCTTATAAAGTGTTTATTTCTGGAATTGTACTTGGTACTGAACAACCATTGAATCTGTTCTTTATTAAACTCCATATTTTTCTGTTTAATGAAATGTGACTGGATTTTGCAAGTACTAACAAATTAAGAATCTCAAAATCAAATTAACATTCTCATTATTGTTCTGGGCGACTGGTAAACGCAATGAATTAAAATTGCCACACCCTTTATATAGGAATTTAGTAGCATTTAGTTGTCTGTGGGTTGGGCCAGATGCCCAACAGATCTGTTCTAAGTCTGTGTACTGTCACTGTCTGCATTTCAAACTCAAGAGTTCAGTTTTAAATGGGCAAGTCAAGGCGTTTATGATTACCATGACAATGAAAAGCACATGTCCTTACCATGCTAATGGTATGACTTTCTCTACATGTTTGAGACATTGTATATTATAACATGCATACTAGTGTACCATGTCTTTTTTCCTGCATAGAATGGATGTAGTGAAGTTTCTCAGAATAACAAAACAACACAAATCTCATTAAATGACTAAGTCTCCCATATTTGCCTTTAAAGAGTCAACGTACACCGTAGGCATCAATTTACCAGTCAAGTAATTATTGTGTGGTAGGACATTCCCGTAATTGATTCTTTTACACAATAAATGATTTTATATATGCTTTTCCTTGAGGCATTTTAAGGGCATATATAATGATACAGAATTATTGATGCCTGGCATTTTGTTTTTAAAATTAGTTGTCAAAATAGGGTTGAATAATTTTTTGTATTAAGGCCTTATGAGGTGGATGAATCATCAAAGTTTTGCCTACAAAGTAACACAATGTGGAATGTATGGGGAGAGGAGAGGCCTATAGAGCCTCTTCCTGGGACACCTCCTTAGCAACTTCACTGCATTTATGACTAACAGACCTGTGATTCATTTGGTAAGATTTATATAAGTAATTGGATAATTTGTGTAACCAACAATGAAGAGACAGTAAATTGGAAGAAAAAGATAATTATCTTTATTATCACCATATCAGGTCAAATATTTTTTGTTTCAGAATTATTATTAGTTGTACTCAGAATCTTTGACATACTGTCATCAAGAACATTTTACACGAGTCGAAAGCTACAGCAACAAAAGGAAGAAAATTGCTTTTAAGATGAATAACGACTGATTTTAAACATTGCTTAAAGCATGTCCTATTATTTAATGTTATATATCTCTGTAAGTTAAAACTGTTAGGGTTCTTTAGAATTCACAATTGTTTGCCATGAGTTAGTTATTTTTTTAAATTACCTATAAAATGGGTAAACTGGGGACTTGGCTTTATATGAACTCTAAAGCTCTAAACAACTGAAAGCAAAAGCTATAAATCGTAGTGAAATTCATCATATAAAGACCTTCTGGATGACCTAGAGATATTTTCTTTTCCTTTTTTTCTTTTTCTTTTTTTCTCTTACAATTTTGAAAAAAGAGGGATCCATGTACAGATTTTAAAGGCATTTTGGCATAACATTATATGAATATATTTTTGTCAGTACTTAATTCTTTCAGAGGTTTGATAGCATGCATTGAAATCCCACTAGTTACCATAAGCATAAAGTACATGTAGGACAGAATGTAACATGGAAACAGTCAGTTTTCTTGGTGTGTATATATTAAGCATAATGATCTTTGAATACCAAAAACTGCCACAAGGCTATATTCTTAGCTCTTGGATTATTAATGATTTAAGGTCCAGGTATACCACACTCTGAGATGGTGTTATACATTTATTTTTTTTCCCTAAGAAGAACTGAGGCTTTCACTTTTTGGCCTTTGTTTTTCTTGAGCTTCATATGGCCTGTGAGTTGTTTCTGGGGTGTTCAGAGCTTTCTGAGGTTAGTATCAAATTATCAGTAACTGCATATTATGTCTGTTCTTTTGTAACTGGGTTACCTTACTCAGGATGATATTTCTAGAGACATTTTCAACTCAGGATGGCTGGTATTTCTCCTGAATGACCTCTACCATGATGCTGCCCAGTGGCCATCAGTTTTGCTGGAAGTCTTAGGACTTAGGGATGCCCAAATTGACACTTAGTTAATAACACTAATCTCTCTCTCTCTCTCTCTCTCTCTCTCTCTCTCTCTCTCTCTCTCTCTCTCTCTCTCACACACACACACACACACACACACACACACAGAGAGAGAGAGAGAGAGACATGAAGATACAAAGAAACAGAGAGACAGAGACAGACACAGGGAGCACTATTTTCAAAGCATGCTATCCTCAGCTTAAATTTTAGAGCACAGGATTTGGTAATAGTATACTGAAGAAATCTAAGAGAACTGAACTCCATATGGAACAATGTATCAGCATAAAATTTACACTAGTGAAAGCACTGCCTGACAAAATGTTGCCCTGCTTAGAGCCTAAAGCAAATGTCACTCATGTATTTAGCTAGCTTTATAGAGTGTTTATCTTGGGTTTGTGATGATCAAAATAGATGCAGATGGGAAATGTTTTTACAGTGGGGAAGTAATTAAGTTGCATGTGGAGACTTAGGAGTATTCTTGGAGTGATATGTGTGTGTGTGTGTGTGTGTGTGTGTGTGTGTGTATGTATGTATGTATGTATGTATGTATGTATGTATCAGCAAATTCTTTGTCTTGCTTGGCCTTAATTTCTCTTTTGAAAAGAAATGCTTTGGCTGCAGATGTAAGTGGTAGATTGGAAAAAAGAGAATTTATAAATGCACGCAGTGCAAAATGAAGCGAACTTGGAAGCAGTGTTCCATGTGTATACTAAGAGCCAAACATCAGGGCTGAACTTGCTGACTCGTAAAACCACAAACTCGATGTTGTAAGGAAAGGGGTAGAACGTGCTTCACAGAAAGATGTACATTCCTTGAACAGCTGCATGTACCTTGCTTCTGTCTCTGTTGGTCACCATGTCCAGAGCACGCTGTTCTTATGTTAACCATAAAATTGGCGCATGGAATTAAGTTCCTAATGTTTTCTCCTGTCTCACCTTTCTTTATGCCTAACCTTCCTACTGGACAGACTGTTGAAACAAACTGAAACATTCTTTTCTCCTTGGCTTTCTCCTGCAGTGCCTGTGAATTCAGTTGTATAAACCTGTGTCTCAACTGGTCTCTTTGAAACTGTTGTTTCTCTTGTTTAACTTAATAGATCACTCCTGGTCAAATGATTGTTGGTTTGTTTAGTTCTTGTTTTTAACAGATGTTTTCAGGAAAGTGTTTAAAAAGAAAACACAAACAACAACAACAAACCCCAAACAATAATAACAAAACCCCCCAAAGTCTTCTGCTTTTATTCCCCTTTATTCCTGGTGGAAAAAGGCAGTGAGTTATCTCATTATTTAATTGCATTTGCTACAAACGTCTGAGAAGACCACCATGTTAATGCCGCCCTATCTTATGTGATGCATTGCTTTTGATCATCTGCTCCTGCCCTTCCTTGCCCTTTCTATTTTGAGACTCTAACTGGCAGAAGGTTTTCGCCAAGCAGAAGTCCGAGGCATAGGAGGAATACAATTAAAGCAAGGCAGTTTGGGAAATCATTGTTCTGTTACTTAAGACACAATGGAAATATACATTTTGGTAAAATTGGGCTGACAAATGAACCCCAGGAAGAATGCCAGCTGTCTGTCTCTGGCAGCTTGGTGTCACCCAGACCACATTACCATCTCAAAAAAAAATCCACTAATGAGACTCAAAGGGGTATTGTTAATGTTATGTGATAGCAGAGGCAAGATGAGAGAATATTGATATTTGTAGTGAGTAAAAGAAGTGGGTGGAGTCCTCTGTGTAATAATAAGAATTGATTCTATTCAATTTCATGTGTTAAAGAAACAGAGTTTACTAAGAATTTAATGGTTGACTGAATGCAACAAAGGCTTTGGTCTCTGTCTTCTTGACCTAGCTTCTGGAAAATGTTGATATAATCAGAAAAACATGAAAAATGAACAGAGACTAAAAATGTGTTCCAATTCATTTCAATTTAATCACTAGTGTCTTAGAAGTTTTAATGAGTTTATTTGCTCAAGGACCATACACTGTTAAATGTACTAAATTCATCTTACTTTTTAAAAGATGCGTGTTTATTAAAAAGCTAACATTTTATGTACAAGCCTAATAAATATCTGAAAGTAATAAAATATGCATCTACACCTCCTCTACCTCAAAACTTATTCTGCCTGCAGTTTTAAAATTTCAATATGACAACTCCATCCTTAAAAGCTAACTGGTTAACAAAAACAGTTATAATGAAGACACACATAAATATTTATTTATTGATTTATTTAACATTCCAGAGTCCCTGTCCCTCCATTTCTCCTATCTCCATCCCAGCTCCCCTTTCCCACAGATTCACCACTCCTTTGTTTCCTCTTTATAAAACAGCGGGTCTCCAAGAAACAACAACCAGACAGGACAAAACAAGATACAATAAGACAAGGAGAAAGTCCTCCTAGGGAATGGTTAAGACATTATATTCTAGGTTGACTCTTTTTTTTTTCTTATAAAGCAACCTATTCATTCAGTGCTTCCAGAATTCTTAACTATTTTCTGTTTACAGTAATTGTTTATCTAAAAATTAAATACTATACTGTTTTCTCGGCATGGAAACCTGAGGGGCTTTAAGGAAATCTTGCCCAGGATTTTACCTTGTCAAAGCAGCATAGCATGTAGCAATTCTGTCTCTAACATATATCTAGATTGTTAATAGGTTGCATTTTCTCGTGTCTTGAAAACCTTCAGGTTATTATTGCAATGACCCATGTTTCTGTCAGTCACACAATGACCCATGTTTCTGTCAGTCTCACAATGACCCATGTTTCTGTCAGTCACACAATGTAGCTTTCGAGCCCCTGCAACTGTGAAAGTATTTCCCGTGCATTGTTACATTGTAAGAATATGCTGTTTTTTAGAATTCAGAAAAATCACTAATCAGAACACAAAGCACTGGGCTCCTCCCACATATTTAAGCCTCTTCTCTCCCATTATAAAGCAAACTTCCTCTGAAAATGATAGATGACTGACGGATGGATAGAGATCCTAAGACTGAGGTTTAATTCTCTTGTGGTTTAGTTAACTCCAGTCATAATACAGCTTAATCCCTTTCTCCCTATCTGGGGGATGTTTTGTCTCATTTTAAAGTCTGACCTCATGTGGATTCCTCTCCATCCTCTTTATTATTTTGGCTGGCATTTGCTGGGGGGGGGGGGTTCTAATTCACTTTGCCTTTTGTGGGCTGTGTTGACAGACTCCTACAGGTGTGGATGCAGCTGGAGCCAGACGAAGACAAATGATGTGCTTTACCTTGAGGACCATCGTAGTCACAAGAGTTAGCATTTCTTGATCCTGTTGGTCACGGGAGCAAACTGAGCAATTTTCTTAGAAAAGTATCCATAGAATTCCTGGCATTGATTGTAACTGAAGATTTAAATAAGCTTCAAAACTCATGTTTCTGTGGGTTTTATCAAGTATATCATCACCAGTCATTTCTTGAATTTCTTTGGAAGTGTTTGGTGAGTTACCTTCACCGGTCAGTGGAGTGTAGAGCTAACCACTTGCTTGCTGCCTGCTTTTTAGAATGAACGAGAAGTTTTCAACCCCTTTGGGGGCCAAAGGTCTCTGTCACAGCAGTCCTGTGAGTCTATGGGGAAACACAGATATTTGCATTATGATTCATAACAGTAGCAAAATTACAGTTATAAAGTAGCATCAAAGATAACTTTATGGTTGGGGGTCACTGAAACATAAGGAACTGTATAAAAGGGGCTAAGCATCAGGAAGGTTGAGAGCCGTTGAACTGGGCCTCCTGGAGGGGGTCTTCCAAAATCAAATGATCATATGAGCACCACACTCATTTCCCGTGAAGTCTTGTATGTTTCGTTTGTTTGTGGAAAGACTCGCTTGTAAATCCCTGGGAGGGGAGAGATGGTCTACAACTCATACGTTACTATCAGTGTCTCAACCCACATACACAGCATTGTTCCACAGCTCTCAGACACCCAGCTTTATGTTTTGATTTTGGTTGTCCTGTCATTAGGGATCTTCGTGCATTGTCTATCTGAAGTTCTAGGGACAGTTCAAGAGGCGCAGTGCCTCAGCAGAGCCTGACGCTGGGCCTGAAGTGGAAAGATACACTGAAAAGACTCGTGATGCTCCTCGATCTACGGAGTTTCCCCTTCATCTTCCCAGATATTAGAACTTCATTTTCTTCATGTGTTATAACTTTCAAAGGAAATAGAATGCTCTCAGAGGGGCAGCATCACAAAGCACCACTGGTAAATGTGGCTTTCAGAAGCCACCGAAGCCCATAACACACCAAGTATTCAAAGTATTCAATGCACCCTGCTCGTCCCCTCCCAGAATGCAGAGCATCCCTTCAAATATCCACCTCCACGTTGTTCACTTTATGTCCTCAGCTTATATAAAGTAAGTTGAAACGACAGGTTCCTCTCTGCTAGGCACAGCCCTATGGCCGATCATTCATTCTGCTAGGAAGGAGACTTATTTCACATGCCAAACATCTATGAACTGGGGTTTGCAAAGTAGAGATTGCCCGTGACACATCTCTAAGTGATGTGACAGCCAAAGATGGATGCAGGAACTGCTTTCTTCCTACATCTCCTTTTGTAAACCTTCCCATAAAACTTTCTAAATCCACCTAAACTGTACGGCTGTTATATAATAGACCAGGCTCCTGCTTTCCAAAACAGTCTGAATGTAAATTATTCTCTTCATTTCCTGTGATTAATCTACTCGTTAGATTGTCTGATTAGTCTCCTTCATATTCTGGTTTAAATCACTTAACTTTCTGAAGGTAATTTTGTCAAAATTAAAATCTAGCTTTAGATTATATTTTTCTAACAAACCCTAAAAGACTCCCGGTTTTTGACACGAATACAAACAGCCAAAATTTAAAGTTGTGGCCTTTTTACAGTCACAGAGAGGTCACCAATGGTTTTCAGACCAGGTAATGACATGATTAAATTTGTGCTTGTGGTGACAGATCATCTGTGGCCCAGATGCTCAGACTGAGGAATGCTAGCCCCAAGACTGGCTTAAGAAGACTGAGAGAAACTCAGCCAATTGAGCTATTTGGAAAAGGCATTGGGCCTTATTTTTCTCATGATTTAGCACATTTTCTAAATTTCTACACTGAATATTTTTTCTTTTCTCTAAATAAGCACATACATGCACACAAATGCACACACTACACACACACATATGTATATATATATATATATACTATTTACACACATATGCACACATGCACTATATATATAAACACTATTTACACAGACACATACACACATGCGCACACACACACACTATATATGTGTATATATATATATATATATATATATATATATATATATATATACAAACACACACACACGATTTACACACACACATGCACACACACATGAATTAGGAAATGGTCAATTTGATCTTAAGAAGGCATGAGGGAAGACGGAGAGCTCTGGGTGCTTCATCCTGACAGACAGCATCCATTATTCTCCTGCAATGAGAAAGTGTCTGACTCCCACACGTTATTGCTGATTAATTGCAGAAATAGCTGTTTCTGGTCACCCTTTCCTGACGTAAACTGACACCTCAGAAATCTTGTGCAAGCAGTATTTCTGGAGCCTGTCAGTTGCTCCATGTTCACTTGGTCGAAGTAATTTACTATGGGAAGTAGAGTGTGTAGTGCCTTATTAATTTTGATTCCAGGAATCAAATCTGATCTTCCATGAGATAAACACATACACAGAATCCCCCAACTCTGTATATACTAACTATACAAAGAATCTAAGGAGCTGGGAAAGAACTCCACTTCTTACAGGGAAACCAAATTGGATGGGACATTAGGTATCTCTAAACACAGACTGAGCCTGGTATTGTACTTCTGTATCCCACAGAGCATTGAGGTTCACACATTCTTTTTTAAAAAGACGTATTTTTCTTTATATATGTATATGTGTGTGTGTGTGTGTGTGTGTGTGTGTGCCTGAGCATTGTATATGTTCGTGTGCATATGTATTTGCTTGCATGTGTAAGTGCATGCCTGTGTATGCCTGAATGTGTGTGCATGCATGTGAGTGTGTGTGTGTGTGTATTGATGCCTGTAGAAGCCAGAAGAGACATTAGATCACAGAGAACGGGAGTTACAAGCCGTGGTGAGTTGCTGGACTTCGGTGTTGGGAGCTGAACACAGATTCTCTGAAGGATCAATGAATGCCGATTTCTCTGAGCCATCTCTCCAGTCCAGGATCTAATGCACCCTATGCTGATTCTTAGCCTGAAGTATGTTTAGCACAGAAGTTATAGATTCAAAGATGGAAGATGCTGGTTTTCACACTTAACATTGACTCAGTGAGGAAAACAAGAGGACCAGGATGGCTTTCCTTCCCAGAGAGCATTTCTAGGTATCTGTGCCCGGACCTTGCTGTATACTGAATGTCTAATGGTGTGTAGAACCCTCCATTGTACAGAGTGGGAATGTGTGATAACGGGATACCACATGACTGAAGGCCACCCCCGGAATACTCCATGACTGAAGGCCACCCCCGAATACTCCATGACTGAAGGCCACCCCTGGGATACTCCATGACTGAAGGCCACCCCCGAATACTCCATGACTGAAGGCCACCCCCGAATACTTCATGACTGAAGGCCACCCCTGGGATACCACATGACTGAAGGCCACCCCCGAATACTTCATGACTGAAGGCCACCCCCAAATACTTCATGACTGAAGGCCACCCCTGGGATACCACATGACTGAAGGCCACCCCCGGGATACTCCATGACTGAAGGACACCCCTGGGATACTCCATGACTGAAGGCCACCCCGGGATACCACATGACTGAAGGCCACCCCCAGGATACTCTATGACTGAAAGCCATGGGGGGGTGGAATTGAAGGATTTCAAGGGACATGACTGTGCTTTTAGAATGCATGGTGGTTAATGAAGCTGGTCAAAAGGGAACAGGGACATCTGTTTTCTTAGAGGTGGGCCTGGGCACAGACTAGTGAGAAAGCGTCTGCCTGGGAAGTTGGTGGAGCTCAGAAAGGACCCCGGTTCTCCTGGTGGGGATTGCTAACCTAAATGGGCAGCGAGCATCCCTATGCATGCACCATGCTGGCCGTGGATCAGCTGAGAAAGCTCCAGCAACAAGCAGATAGGGGCAGGATTGGCACGTCGCCTAGCCTACTGTTTACCACAGCACAGAGCAGGAATCCACAAAGAGCAGTTTCTTGTGTTTTCTGGATTTTGAAGATATTTGCTAGGAGATTAATAAATGAATTGCAGATATTTTCTTGACTGATTGATACTAACTACACAGTAACAGTTCATCTAGCAAACGTTATAAGATGGAGTTGTGCACCAGCAGGCCGGCTCTCTCCTGCACCATTTATGAGCTCTGATATCAGAGCTCCGTTCTAAGTGGACATCTTCAAGCTCCTCCCACAAGGGCTTCAGCTTTTTTGAATTTATTTCAAACAAAAAGCTCAGGGTTTTGTTTTTAGACCACTGTGCAGGGTTCTCCAGGACTTGCGAGAGCAGGGAGCAGGCTCTCAGAAGGCTGCCCTCCACTTTACTTGCCAGCGATGGGTGGGTTCCTTAGCACCACAGTGACTACCCACACAGGACCATATTGGAGGTGCAGCGGTCCTTGCCAGGCTTGGACTTTTTCTTGTCCTTGCCGCTCTTGGGGACCTCAGTCCACATCTCCTTCACATTTTCTAGCACCGTGTTGCAGTGCCCGGCCCAGGAGCTTCTTGTTTTGAGAGTTAATGAGCACTTGCTTGTTAATCTTGACCACTGCGCGAGCGCTGAGAAGGGACCTGTGTTGAATTCCTCTCTCTCCCCCCTCCCCCCCCGCCGCTCCTGCAGCTCCTCTGGGCTCATCTCACTCTTGGGCTTATTGAGGAGACTCTTGGTTTCACGATCACTCCAACCTCCAAGCCCGTTGCTCTAGGCTCTGTGGTGCCAGCTTCCGCTTAAGAACTACACTCTTAAAGTATCTGCAAGGCATAGATGGGTCTATTACAGCCACTGAAAAACTTTGATTCCTAAAGATTCAGTGATGTCTGTCATTTTGTCCCCATGAAATCATGCAATTTCAGTTGTTTTAGGGGCCAGCCATGTTTTCATTTGCTTTTTAATAAGCCCAGGGGCTGAATGGAGGCTCTGTTCCTGTGTTTAGGAGTTTCCATCACCTGATACCTGCTGTCTCTGGATATGCTTAGTGCCAAATAGCTGTCTTTAGGGTCTTAAAATTCTTGTAACGAGAATTAAGCCAGGCTTTTCCTTAAGCTGTAGAGTTCTAATGAGAGAATATTCAACCCAACAATAGCTGGGAAGATGTGTGGGGGGGGGGTGGGGGGGGTGGGGGGTGTGTATGTGTGTGTGTGTGTGTGTGTGTGTGTGTGTGTGACAATGTGTAACTCTACCCACCAAATGGAAGCTGACAACTCAGCATGGGAAGAAATATGGGGACTTCAGTGCTCTTCCTACCAGAGCAGAGAGAGAGAGAGAGAGAGAGAGAGAGAGAGAGAGAGAGAGAGAGAGAGAGAGAGAGTGCTGACAGAGAACAGCCTTGGGGCAGAGGAGACTGGAAAACCATGACCCACAAATGAAAGGGGACATGAACAATGCCGAGGGCTGATTGTGGGGCACTTTGTCATTCACATTCTACACTCTGTGTGCCTTGGAAGTCCCCAAGGACACTGCTGTACCTTAACTCAGTGTTGTGGCTCCAGTTGGTCTTAGTCGTCCTGATGCTCTCAGTGCAGGTTGCGTGGAGTTAGCATCATTACACCTGACAATTATTTCTGTGCAAGATGAGCCACTGTTAGCCAGACGTTTGCTTTAAAAGGATGAACAAGCTTGATTAAAATGAGAGGCACATCAACTGCAAATGCAAGCTATCGATCATTCCCTGAGGGCCACAGACAGCTCAGGGCTTTTGTAGAATGATTTATTTTGTCCACTTGTTTTGAATATTTGGTTAATTCAGTTTAGGAACCTAGCACAATAATTGTCACCTAGCAGGGACCTCACCTCTTAGCACGATCACAGGACGGAATAAGCGATGGTGTATACGTTGATGGGCTTGGGAGAGCCATCTGGACTTTCCTACGCAGCTCTATCTGCTGTGGGTTGCTATGTGCATAGCAACAGTGCGCTTTCAACGCTATGTGCAAACAAGGTCAAACTGGAAAATGACCTGCAATGTTCTATAAAAGTGGGGTCACTTTGTGATCCGGCTCACTCTAGTTTAACGCCCTAACCAGTACTTGCTCTCCCCATGTCCCCTTGGTGAGGCACAGCTCATTTTAAAGAAAACCTGTTATACAATGTTGGTGTCATCATTAATAAACATTGCTAAGGAAAATGGAACAATGGCCCAGGTTATCTTTCTATCCTTCCTTCCGGCCCTCTTTGGATGACACTCATAATAGAGTGCGGTACTTTTATTTTTCAAAACACTGTGCCATGGATGGGAAACACTCCTCAAAGCACAGGAATTGGGGTCAAGTCTGTCGTGCGTATCTGCCCACTAACTGCCCACACACTGTTGGGTCAGTCAGCGGGGGCAGCATGACCCTGAAAGTCTCTGGATCAAGTGCAGTTTGGGCAAACAAAGGTTCAGAAAGCTCAGTTAGTGAGGGCAACCTCTGGAGGCCCAGGATGAGTCCTCTCCTTTACTGATCTTAAAGTCATTCTCCCCGATGGCCTCTGGTAGTTAACTGGGTCTGAGCTCCTCCAGACACCTGACTCTGCAACAAGAACACCCCTTGAGTACCAGCTGCTAAGCAAAGCTCATTAATACCTCAGAAGAAAACCCAAGGTCAGTATCCCAGAAACAGTGCTGCTTAGACAGCTCCAGACCCCAGTGCAATATCCTTCTGTGAACCTGAGAGAATGTTTCAGATCCTCTGTAAAAGGCCTACTTATCCGTCATATTTTCACTCTTTGCATTTGGGTTCAGTTGATTTTTATTTCATAAAAAGACTGTATTTCTTTTATGCAATAGCAATGAATGATCTTTGAGGAATATTGAAAATAGCTGGCTTTTAAAATAATTGACCAGTTCATGATTGCTAGCTACCCTGGACACAGCGAAAGAATATTTGCAGCCTACTAGTGTGTGTGTGTGTGTGTGTGTGTGTGTGTGTGTGTGAGAGAGAGAGAGAGAGAGAGAGAGAGAGAGAGAGGAGGGGGGAGAGGGAGAGGGAGAGGGAGAGACAGAGACAGAGACAGAGACAGACAGAGAGAGAAAGAGACAGGGAGAGAGAGATACAGAGAGAGAGAGGAAGAGAGAGATACAGAGAGAGAGGGGGAGAGAGATACACAGAGAGAGATACAGAGAGGGAGAGGGGGAGAGAAAGATACAGAGAGAGAGAAAGAGGGAGGGAGGGAGGGAGAGAGAGAGAGAGGGAGGGAGAGAGAAAGAGTGTGTGTGTGTGTGGTGAGTTGTGTGTGGTATATGTGTGTGTGGTGTATGTGTGTGTGTTTCTGGCATGTGTGTGCTATGTGAGTGAGTGTGTATATTTAAGAGTATGTGTGTGATATGTGTATTTATGGTGTGTGTGTATGTGTGTTTATGGAGTGAGTGTATGAATGTGTGTTGTGTGTGGGGGGAGTATGTGGTACATGTGTGTTGTGTCTGTGTTGTGTGTGTGCTGTGTGTGTGTGTGTATGTGTGCATGTGTGTGTGATATGTGTGTTTATGGTGTGAGTGTATGAGTGTGTGTTTTGTGGGGGGTGTATGTTATATGTGTGGTGTGTGTGTGTATGTGTGTGTGTGTGTGTGTGTGTGTGTGTGTGTGTGTGTGTGTGGTTTGGAGAATGCATGGTGTACTCACACAGGCCAGAGGTTGGAGGCCAGAGTTTAGTGTCTGCATGACTCTCTTTAATCATTTCAACACCTTAGGTTTTGGAACAAGGTGTCTCACTGACCCTAGAGCTTGCTGTGTTGGCTGGAGTAACTGCCCATCCACCTGTCTCTGCCTCCCACCCCTGCCCTGAGCTACCAAGCCCAGGTTTTTCTTTACTGGTTGCCAGGAAACCAAACAGGTCTCTATGTCCTCAGCCTTAGAACTGACTTCTTTTACCTGTTTGTAAAACAAACCCCACATATTAGACTCATTTTCTTGCTTTTCCCCTATGGTCCTATACTGAGGACCCATTTAATTAAGCCATCACATAGAACCTGAATTTATTAACGTTTCCGACATCTGCCGTCAAATGACCAATAAGACACACATAGTGAGGAAGGATTTATTTCATGTCATTGTTTGAAAATGTGGTTCATTGTGGAAAGGAGGCACAGTGGCCTGGGAATACTGAGGCTGCTCACACCGTGCCCTGAGTCAGGGCAAAGAGCGAGTCGAAGGCTGGTGCTCACCTCACTCCCTCCTCCTGACGTGAGCCCCAGCACAGTAGGCATGCCAGTCATGCTCAAGGTGCTTCCCCTCCTCCTAAGCTCATCTTGAAACCAGCCTCATCTCTCCAGAATTCACATCTGAGTGACTCTAAAGTCCAGCCAAGTTGGCAATGAAGATTAATCATCACAGACACAGTGCTTTGTGCTTAAATCACAACTTAAATTGGAATAAAGAGAACGGAACAAGAAACTGCCCTTGTCTCCTGGTCAGGAATCAGTTAAAGTGTGATTTGCTTTCTAGGTGTGCCATTCCTAAGAGTGACCAAACTGACTTTAAAGCCAGAAACTACAAATTAATTGTATGTGCATGTAGGAAATACTGAATTTACTGGTGGTAATTTGATTTTTTTTTTATTGCTTTCTTACTTTTTCTAAGTAGTCTTAACCCCTTTCTTATGGGAGATGAAATTTTATGCACTAGATGTTTATTAGATTGAATTTTCACAACCAAATTGAAGCTGTTATCAGTTGGTTGACCCTGCCTACTGAGTTCGGTATGAGGATAGGTCTCCATTTCTTCCTGTTCTGGGTGCCTGATGTTCTTCAGCTGCATCTTTTCTCTCCCTTCATATTTTTATGCTGCTTTGACCCAGCTGGATTTTCTGTTTATTTTGTCAGCAATAATGTTGAGAACCTTTAAGTCTAACATATGTTTTTTATTTCAAAGTCTCTAAAAAAAAACCTCTCATGTCACATACATGCTACGGAAGGTTGGTTGAAAACCTGGGGTCGATTCAGCGTAAGTAGAGTCTAAAATTTCCCGGAAGGTGTCCTCTTTGCTAAACTAGTTATTCTATGGAATGGGAAAGGCCAGTTTTAAAAAACAAAATTCATTACAGTGTTTGCAAAAATAAAAATAAAAAATTGAGAAAGATATTGCAACCCAAAATTGTTGTTGGTGCATTCGGGCCCTGAGCCGAGCTGCCGAATGATGCATGTGGAAGAGAAACTTGCTAACTGATGCAAGTCAAAGGGGTCTGGGATGCTCCCTGGCTCTAAAGCCTGTGGAGAAGAGTGAGCTACAAAAGTACAAACACAACTCTCTGTGGCCTGTCCATCTTCTGTTAGACCCATTTGAGTTCACCTGTACCAGTTCCCCTCACAAATGATGCTCTCACCAGGGGGTCATCAGAGAAGAGTCAGCCTGCTTTTCCAGTGGACACAAAAGACATCACATACACATGATTTGCTTTCCCCGCCTGGCTCAACATTTTTAAGGCAATGCTTTCCTTTATGCTTTCAAGCTATTTAATTCAAATCGAGCACAAATGAATCCCAGCAAAGCACCGGCAAACTGGAGACAAAAATTACTTTTGTCAAACTGGTAATTTAATGTAGTTTATTCCCCTTCAAAAAACAAGAGACTCAGCCTCACTGTGATTCATTATCTCGTCAGCTCAAGATGTTGGCGGGTGGACAGTGGCAAAGGGAAAGGCGGGGCTGATGCTTAAAGACAGGTTGGTACAAGCTGCAGAGGAAAAACAACTGGTGTGGCCACTGATGTTTTAAATCAAGATGTTTTCAGTGAAAATATTTCTAATGGTTCACAGAAGAATGCTGTCAGCCACGACCACATCTGCTGAGAATCAGACTGTCAGTTGTCCCATAGCCCCGGATCCTGGCAGGAATTAGTTCTCCAACATGAAACAAAGTCCCCATCAAATAACCAGAGCGTTCTGCTTTCTGGCTTTAAAAGTAGTTTCCCAACTTGTAAAAATGTTAACAGCACGTTTTCTTTCATATTTGACAGTGTGCCTGTCTGGCTTTAGAGCAGGTTGCCTGAAATAATTGTGATGTGAAAGTAATTGGGGGATATCAGCTTGTAAAATTCTGCCACAGTTTCAACACAATTAGTAAGAGAAAATACAAAGGGGGGGGGGAGGACTGAGTACTAACTAGAGATGGGTGGTGGGAAATTAGAAAGGACTAGGAGGAAGCAAGCAGGTCTCCACATTGCATAACATCCAGCAAGTTCATGGTGCCAAACCTGCACAGCAGAAGCAGCAATCTATCCTAATCTGAAAGACCTTAGTTTTCTCTCCTATGTGGAATGAAAACTTTAAGATGTGCACGCACATAGTTATGACATGAATGTGGAAGCAGGAGCTAAGGGGGTAAGAAGACCCCAGAAAGGAGAGGGAGAGGATAATCAAAGAGAAGAATAGAGAAATCAGTATTTTCTCTTGTGTAATTATATATATATACATATATATATATGTATGTGTGTATGTATGTATGTATGTATATTCATCGGTCTCAGTTCGATTTGAAATTGCATGTGAGGACAGTTTATGTTTTCCTCTTTTGTCCTATAACTGTTTTAGAAAACTATGGAATAAAAATTCTTAGATATCAAAGATCTGAGTTCAAATGACATTCCCTGCCCACGGACATAGACTTTTACATCTTGTTTGAGGACCATCTTTTTGTTCCAGAAATCTGGGACCTTTCTTTTCCTTTGTTATAAAATCTACATTATCTCAGGCTTAGTATTTGATGACTAAGTACTTGATACCTAAAATGTAATGACATATGAACATGTCACACACAGAGGCACAACAACAACAACACCACACACACACACACACACACACACACACACACACACACACACACGCGCTATTCCAAGTGAAAATCTAGCAAAGTATCAGGAAGCTTAAATGTAAAATATTTAGTTGAGGTCACAAATGTTGAAATAAGAGCTGAAGCAGGCTAGTTAACTTACCTCTGGGCAAATTCACATTGACAGAGATCTATGGTACTTTCTGCTCGTTTAGAACAAGGAGTCCTTTACTTCCATTGGTCTAGTCATCCTGGGTATGTGCTGGTTACAAAGGCTTGCCTAGTAGGAAACATCACTGTCTGCCATGCAAAGCCTGTGTCAGCACTGAGTTGGTTCAAGCAGTAAAAATCATGGTTCTAGTAGATAAGCCAGAAGAAATAGAACCTAAAGCCCAAGAGAATAACAGGATACATTTGAAAACATAATGAAACCTTGTGTTTACAGAGGAGCAATCAGGGAGATGAGAAAACACTGAGATCAGTAGCAACTAAAGGCAAGCAGGGTATATGGAATTGGTGACAATGTGAGGTCTCTGTGTGTGCACTGACAGCTAAAGACAAGAGAGATTGTAGAGTTGGCCACTATGTGACATCCTGCAGAAGTGGACCCCTGCAGGTGGTGCCGGGTGGGAGAATAGCTTCTTCTGCTAACTGTGGGCCTTGGACTTTTCTCACAACGTCTCACTGTTGGGTTCTGGAGAACCAGAGGAAGCAGGAAGAAGCAGGGTATCACCAGTCTGAGCCAATCTGAGCCAGTCTGAGCCAGTAAGCTTCAGGTTCCCAAGATGGAGCCGGGTCATCCCCAAGTACAGTGGAAAACACTTGAGAAAGACATTGGAAGTCTGGCCTCCAAGGCATGAGTACATTCATAGCTATGTGTGTACACAAGATACTCTTCTAATAAAGAACTTAGGAAGAAAAGTCAAATTAAATTGAAAGGATCCTTCTTCATGTCAAGAAGTGCATTTTCCAATGATTGCGCTAATCTGAAGTTATTTATTCTAATTTGAATACATTAGCATTGTATTTTCACATTGGTTTAATGGGAGCATCCTTTACACAGAGTGCCCCAGTGCTGTGACTTCTGCCTTGCAAGCAGACTTCCAGTTGGTAGGGAATATGTTTTTCACCCCTGTCAGATGAAAAGAATAGCCGTTTTTAGGGCACATGCAAGGGAGTTACACATCTATTGTATGAGAGAATGAATGGACCAGGATCATTCGCAACATCCTCTGCAAACCAACCCAGGAAGAAAACACCTCTTAGCATCCAGCTGGTTCTTCTTGAAATATATTATATAGATAATTGGAAGTGGAGTAGCCCACAGCATGTTTGTAAAATGCCTAAGACTATGTACAAACTACTCCTGGACTCTCAGGAAGACGTGACTGGTCCACCGAATTCAACAACCATGCTCAGGAGTTACTAGGTCTTTGAGGCCCAGCTGCAGCACTCCTTGACTTCTCAAGCTGATGGTAAAGGACACGGACAAACCTTCCCTGTGGGGACTTACATTCTTATTAAGAGAACGGAATTATAATAAAGACTGATGTGGCAATCAATCTACTGCACGACAACTGACGCCATTGGCATTAGGATACCAAAAAGCAAAGACAGCACATGAGATCTCTGCAGTCAAGGAAGAGAACTGAGAGACAGAAGGAATGTTTATGCAGATGCCAAGGAAAGAGTACCAAGAAGACAAACCAGCATATGTAAACGTCCTGGGGTAGCAACTGCTTGTGTTTTAGGAGTCAAGTGGTCAGCTCCAGGGCAGTGAGGATAAGAAGGAATGCTAAATGACAGGGTGGGAGACAGAGGAGATGGGAGGGGTTTCCTGGCCTAAATGCCACCAAAGAGCTGAGGGCTGAAGAACAAACAATTTCAAAACTTTTAATAGGTTTGTTTTCTTTCTTTGGTGGACGGTGCTGTCCAGTATAATTTCTGAGATGGGAGTGTCCTTTTAGATGTGTTGTCTGGTGCAGTGGGAACTAGCTACACTTGGTCAATGAGTGACTGAGCTAAGAATAGCACACTGAGAAGTCTATTCCTTTGGTTTCACAGTCTTACACCAGTGCAGCCACGGGTGGCAAGGGTTTGGTGTGCAGCACAGGACAGCCATGCAGAAAGCCTGTGGGAGACGGTGACTGTCACTCACACCAGCATCTCTACCCTGTATCAGTTATACACTGTGCCAGCGGCAGACCGAATGGGTATTTCTGCTCCTTCTGGTTTGCTCAACTATCTTTATACACAGCTCAGAACCACCTGCCTAGATATGACATGGCCGTCAGTGGGCTGCCTCCCCCTCCCACCCCAGATCCACTAACAATCAAAACGTGCCCCCTTGTCACGTGCACAGGCTGCTCTGACGGAGACACCCAGTGTACACTGATGACTAATTTGGTTATTTCAACAGCTTGGCAGTTGTGGATGGTGCCTCGGTAACTGTGGGGGCTGCACATTCTTCCACAATATGCTGAGTCCATCTTATCTCTGTACCAGCAGGAGCTAAGCATCTTGGAAGTAACCTGACAGCTACACAGAGAGATCTAAGAATCACGGAGCCACCAGTTCTATGGCATTCACAATTAAACCCAGGTTGAAAAGGGATTTCAAGAGATCAAAGCAGAGCTAGTGAAGGTGAGCTACTGAAAGTGACAAACCTACACACACACACACACACACACACACACACACACACACACACACACGATCAAAACCAGCATCAAACCACTTGACAACTGAACTCAAATCAACCCTAAACCGCATACATATGGGGAGAAGGAACTCGGCTCTGATGAAGGCTGTGACTAATTCTCCAGTCATGACTAATGAGAGTGATTAGTGAGCAGTAGGCCATGTCACAAAGGTTTTGGTTATGCAAAGTGATCGGACTTCCTAGAAACAAATGAGACCGTTTACTGTTAGGTTTACATCATTTGGGATTGGGCTACCTCATGTTCAGAAAGTACAAGAACTTTCCCAGACCTGCACCCAGCATATGGCAAGTTCATATCTCCAGTTCCACCACTTTGACTCCCAGCTTTCCCATGGCTTTAGGATGCCACTGTGACACAACCTTGCCGATCCTCTCTGTAACTAAAATCCTGCTAAGGTTTCCTCAGTCTTACGTGTAGAATCTAAGAACCATATGGAAGTGTTTCTTCCCTAACCTTCATACAACTGTGCAGACAGCCCATCTGCCATGTAACCACATGAAGGAATTCTCAACAAATCCAACCCATTATCTAAAGTGTTTGCAGAATGATCCAAGGAGACAGCAGTCACTTTGGGAGAAGTCTCTTCCCTACTTTACAAGGAAAATGTCAAGGAGAGCATTTTTCCTCAAACATCAGAGGAATAATGATCTACCCACCACTCAGAGGCTAATTGCAGGCACACTGTGTTATATAGTAATAAATTTCTTATTTTTGTCACAAATGCTTATCATCAGGATCCAAGCAACAAACAGCAAAGAAAACCACAGCATAAAGCTAGGAAAGATACTTCTGGGGAAGTTTGTGTTCTTTGTAACTAGAAGCTTGTCTTAATATCATTTTCACATTAGTCCTTCATTTAGGTCAATGTATTCGCTGTCTTCATTTCAAAACCTCCAATGAATGCTAGAGAAAACCAGGCAACCACAACATTTGGTTTTCTGGTGATCTTCTCATCGGAAAACAGACTTGAACTTCATGACAGACGGTAGTCTACTGATGTTAAGAACATGGGAGAGACTTGAATAAGAAATAATGGAAACTGGAAACAGGAAGAAAGAGGGGGGGAAGGGAGGAAGAAAGGAAGGAAGAAAAAGGAAATAACAAAAAATAAAGAAAGTAAGAAAAACAAAAACAAAAAAGGAAGAAAAGAAGGAGAAAAAGGAAGACAATAGCTCTATTTCCCTTTTTGTTAGAAAAAAAAATCTAACAAACACTGAAATCCAAAATCGGCTGAATCTGTAAAAAAAATTCACTATTTGATTTACGAATGCCTAGGAGGCTCCACTTAATTGAATCTAGGAACCTTAAAGCCTAGAAGGCTCTGACTGCACTTCACCTGGGTCAGAGCAGGTCCTTGGCTTCTTCAGGAGTCAAGAGGAGCAGCTGCTCCGGGAAAGCTGGCTGAGCTCTGAGACTACCAGCCAGAGACAGCTATACAGTAAGTGACAGTAAGTCTGTTATTTGAAGTCTGGGACTATTCCAGACTGTCTACTTCTGTCTCTTCTCCTTCGACACCTAGTCTGTTCTCTTTCAGCTTTCCACACACAGATATACTCTCAACAAAACTAAATCATCAACCTCTTGTGAGGAAAACCTTCCCTTTAGATAAGAACTGTCTGCCCTGATAGCTTAGCAGTGTGGCTTCACTAAAACATGTGATAAGATACAAGTGAGAAGCCGTATTCGAGGTTCAATGATGAACTTAAGTAGTTCAGTAAAAAAGTTGAATTAATCCATTTCCTAATTATAAAGGAGGTCACAACACCCTTTTTCTTTCTAAATTCAAAGAAAGAGCAATTCTAAATTCCATTGACATAAATACACACAGCAATTGCATATAAAACCTACTCAAGATGAAGGGTCCAGCAGAAATTAAAGGATACAATATTTCTCTAATTACAGGTTAATTTTACATCACTGACCTTCGCTCTTTATTGTACTAAAAAAAAAAGAAAAAAAAAACCATAAACCACTGGTACTGAAATGATAAATTCTATACATTTTATTTTAATGAAAAATATCAAAAGTTGAGGAATTTTTTATTAATTTTTGACTTTTAATAAGATGTTAACATTTCAATCATCTTACACGTGTAGCTGATGCGTTTGTGATCATGGTCAGCCTCCTGGCTTTGTTCTAGCCTGATTATGCTCCTGTTACTGTTGACCCAGCCTTGTCTCAGTGCAATCTCCATCTTTTTCTGGCCTTTTGGTTACTAGCGGCTACATCATTGACGAATGTGGTTCCTGGAACATTTCTAGTGAAGAGAATCCCCGAGTTTGTGCTGTACTCACTCCAAGTCTTTCTAACATTGACTAAGCCCCACCCAATCCAGTCTTACTGTTTTCACAGATTCTAGATCATAGTTTCCTCAAACCAAATCACAGATGGGTCTGTTTCTCCAATGCCTCTCAGGCACAAATAGATGCCACCTCTTCCCTAAAGTCCCAACATCAATCTGTCTGCCAGTATTCATTGTCCTTGTCCGGTGATCTGTTATGTGCTGTGCTTTATGCCGATTACTCTGAAACCTCTTTAAGACAAGAGCTATGTGTGATAGTAACTTCAGAATCTAAGACAGAACTTGGGCCATGCTTTCTGTTGAACATTTGTTTGTGAAATTTATCTGCAGAATTACCCATTCTGTCTCAACAAAACAGAATAAATTATAGGAAGGCACAATGTACATTATGCTGGTGCATACTGTTTTGTATGGAAGATTCTACTTATATTTTAATGTGAATCCCATCCTAGTGCACTGGAGTAGTATTCAGGAAAAGAAATAAACACTAATAACACACAACAGCAGACTGTGGTTTTATTTTTAACTGCACACATTGAATTCACAGAGCTTCATAGATATATGTTACTATCTTTCTCAAAGCTGCTGTCCTCAGCATTCTGGAGCTGAGTTCAAAGCCTTGAAATTCTACACAAGTACCCATCACTGAACTGTATCCCTAACTTCCTGTTTTCAAATATTAGCAACATGCTATGACATGGCTGTGTTTGAAGTGTTTTAAAAACATATGAGACCTGTACCTTTTAATAGTCACTGAAGTGACCAAGAAGGAAAAGGAAGCATATATGTGTGTGTGTGTGTGTGTGTGTGTGTGTGTGTGAATACTTGAGGTAATTAAGAGTGTCTTTGTTGTTGTTTGGTTTGGCTGAGCATTTCGAATTATACTGTTAGCAAACTTCTAGCAATATGCAATATTGCTAACTCTAGTTGTCATGACATACAATAGGCCTCTGGGTTTATCCAACTGTGTGACTGTGGCTCTGTCCTTTGAGCTCATCTCTAAAGATCTTCACCCACCCACTGTCCTGCTTCTATCTCATAGACCCCTTGTCTGGCTAACACCTGTCAGAACTCCTGCCTATCTCTCCTCCACCATGCTGCTGACGTGCAGCTCTGTACCTTGCTTGACCTCTGCTTTAGGACCTCCAAGGTGAGCAGGAGTGAGACACTGACAGGAGACTTAAGTGGAAGGGGCACAGCCCTTACAGTCCTAGGGTTCCCTTGGAGTCCACACATCTCTGCCTTGGTCTCTTTCTTCTGCACAGTCATCTAAGAATTTCCAGCAGAATTATGAGCCTCCATGGATTTACATTTTGGCTCTTGGGGCATCGTTCCTCTACATGGCCTGATAGTCAGTGTTTTATAAACCCCTGTCTAGTCTACTCAACTAGATCTGATTAGTTTGGGGTGAAAATATGATCATGTGTGTAGCTTATCAGAGATGGTGGGCCTACACACCAGTTTTAAATGAGTGTTTCTTCAGTTGTAGAATGCCCTAGGAATGGAGGAAAACCTTTTTGGTTCTTTTCATTTTTTAAATTCTATGTAAGAATTTATTTAATTGTGTTGGAAAAATCTAATTCAACTTTTAGATGGGCAAACAAGCTCAAAAAAGCGAGGTGCCTGATGGAAAAGCCGCGAAGGCAACCGCATCCCGTCCCGAGCTCGGACCTGCACTCTGTGAAAGCCACTTGTTCACTAGCCACGTCGGCTCTGTAGACTTCAGACTTTGGTCGTGTGCATGGAAACTCCGTGACAATGTTGATAAGCTGAAGTCAAACTGAGCCAGTGTCTTAGTCCTGACATGAAGTCGGCCATATCTTACCTATCCCTCTTCTATTTGAAAGCAGTTTAGTAGGTCCATGGGCCTCCAAGAATAAATGCCAACAGCTTATGAACCTCAGATGCACAGTCTATGCCCCTCTATATGCCCAACCCTCTTCCCTTCCTCGTGGTGCTAGATATTTGCAAGTCTTCCTGGACCCTGACTTGTACGTGGACTTGCCAGATGTGTACACGGCACTTGTTTTTCAAAACCTGTTCAAAGGCCACTCTCCTGTACAGAGCTCTCTTCCCTCTGGCCACCTGGTGGATTCCCTTACCAGATTCACTGCCGAGATGCGTGAAGATCAGGAGACATGTTGTATCTGTGTTCCTCCCTGAGGCAGCTTTTTTCATAAAAGTTTCCACGTCTTCCTCCTTGTACACTGCTATCTCCTGCTCTGTCTAGTGACGGCTACTTTGTAGTTAATTGGTTGATTTTCCCCCCATGTCCTTTCCCAGCTTCAAGTTAACTCAGAGAAATGCCCCAGAATAAAAGGCAAGGCCTTTCCTAATTCCTTAACTGGAGTCAGTTAAGGAGAAAGAAGAAAGCAGAGCTTCTTTCAGGTATAGTAGTTCTTTGGGCAGATATAGGAGTTAAGAAACAGCAACTTTGCGTTGCTCTTGTCACATGGAAAAGATAAAGTATTATGTGCACCTAAATGATATCATCTAAAGATATATCATTATGTGTATAAAATGTGTGCCTAAATGTTTTTATTGCTAATAATGATACCAATCTTGATTATTACAATTTTCCTCGCAATAAGCACAGCATGCATACACTTTAGATGAAATTGCTTGTTTTTAGAAAATTTCACTGTTCCTTTATACAAAACAAAACAAACAAACAAAAAACACCCAAACCTGGCATATACATGAATGGGAAAATGGGGTAAAATACCATCTCATTTGGGATGAACTGAACTTCATGGAGTTTGTGAATAGACATGTCTGGGGCCGTCTGAGCAGTGTAGTCATGTCACTGTGTGTATACAGATGGCCTTAGTCACATGCTTGACACCTGTTGTTCAAGTGGAACACTGAAGACATATGTGTTAGCTGTCATTGTTCCCGTCCTGATCCTTGTAACATCTGAGATTATTATCTTGACTTGATTTTGGCAGCAGTGAGGTATGGCATTTGAAAACTGAATGTAAAAATATGTCCATTCCAGAGAGAAGGCATCCGGAGATCACTTGGAGTGCAGCCACTGTGGGGTCTGTGAAAGACAGAGAATAAACGGTTTGCACAATATCTGAGGGCGGTGCAAGGGGTCCAACTCTAGGCCCCACCCCTCGGTAGCACTTTGGATCTCTCTCTCCATGAGCTGTGTGGTGGCTGGGGAGAGAAAAGAAAGCCATCTTTCACAGACGTGTGGCCATTGATTGGTCAATAATCAGATTTCCAACGTCTAGAATCAGAGAAGTTACTTATGTGCCTAAAATCACAAATGGGTATGAAGAGCCGGGCTGGGAAGTGAGAACAAGCTTTGCAGTTAAATCCGGATCTTTTTACCACCGTGTGTGTGTGTGTGTGTGTGTGTGTGTGTGTGTGTGTGTGTGTGTGTGCCTGTGCTTGCTCGTGTGCAGTGTGTACGTGTGTGTGTGCACACTCGATCGAAGGGCTTTTCTGTGAAATTTAATGCATTGATCTGTACTGAAGGCAGTGTATTCACTCCTGCTTCAAAACCAAATACCCCTCATAGTCTTCTCTGCTCCCAGGTTGGGTTGAAAGCTACTGGCTTCTTCCCTGTATTTTGTGCTGGCCAGTTTACATGCTGGTGCTTGAAGAGGTAAGCACATCCTGATGTTCTTTGGCCTGGGAACTTTATTTAGCTCCTCATCCTTAGCAGCTGGCATGAGTGATGTTGCTTTCAGAACCTACATGCCACCTACCAGAACTCTGTAAAGTCAAGCCCCCATTGCCTGGCTGGCTGGAATGCGCAGTGGGGATGTGCTGGGAAATCCTGCCCTCCCAGGGTGGCTCCGAGCACTGGTTCACATTTTTTTAAACCAGGGGAATGCAACAGCTGTGGCTGATCCTTCAGCTTTGTCATGCACAGTGCGCAGACTGTGAGACGTCACACAAATCTCTTGGCCCCACAATGCCCGCCACAGTACCACATATACACTAATTGCTCAGAACTATGCATGCTTAATGGAAGTTATTTTTGGCATTCTACTGTTTTTTCCTCTAACATTGAACATATGTTCCAATGGCAAAAAAAAAAAAAAAAAGATCAGGAGGGAAAAAAAACATTTACACATTTTTTTTTTTTTTTTTAGTTTTTAATCTTGATTTAGACTGGACTTGGGTGTTTTTCAACATGTTCTAAGCTTTATAGACATGGAACATACTAGTGTGCATTATGTACTCCAATATATAATGCAGTAACTGAAAATCCAGCCTACCGATAAATTATTTGGGATCCGAAACACAAATGGTAAGATTTTTTTCAACATGAGCACTTTCTGTTTTGAACATATCAGCCAGAGAAATGGTGCTATAGGAAGTAGGAGGAGTTGTATAAATAAAAGGCCAAATAAGTATACGATATAAAATCATGGGGACTGAGCGGAAGCCTCAGCCAACAGGTGCCCGCTGTACATGCATGAGGGTCTGTGTTCAGATCCCACACACAGTTAAAAGCCGTCCACTGGGCCAGCACTTACTGTAGCCTCAGCTTTGGGAGAGGAGCAAGGGGTGGGGATGCCGGATAACTAGTCTTCCTGAATCGATGAGCTCCAGATTCCCTGAGAGATCCTAGCTCATAAGATAAGAGCAGCAGAGAAAGTTGCCCAACATCAATGTCGACCTCACCCTCACATGCACAGCCACACGTGTGCCTGTGCAGCACACACACAGGGATGTGCACACCACACACACACACACACACACACACACACACAGAGTGGAGAGAGAGAAATTATGATCCGAGGATAGATCCCAGTGGTAGGAAGTTGCAAAGTTCGTCAACTGCCATTCACTGGTTAGAATAATATACATATTTATATTTGAAATATACTTCAAAGCTTGTGGAGATGGTTCACGTGGGAGCAATAATTTTGGAAGAAATAAGGCTTTGCTGGCAAGGCTTTTGAGTCCTTTTCTTCAGCATGCACACAGCAGTGCAACACTGGGTTTGACCTTCTTGTCTCTGACCATCAACTGTTACCGTCTACTTATGTTGAGACAGAGGACGCTGTTTCCATCCTTAAAGTGGGGTTAGGGATACACATAGCGCTGGGCTATTTCCTTCACCTGCTCCCTATTCTGAGATTCTAGGCACGGTTCTGGAAACCCCACTGTCTGCAGACACACAGTCACTGAGGGAGGAGGGGTAATATCCTCTGGTGTTCTTTCACTTGTGCGACATCCAGCTTTGCTCTCGGTGACACTGAGACACACATCTCCCAAAATGTTCTACTTTGGAATGGAAACTCATTTTCTGTGCTCACAATCTTCCACGGCAATGGATTTTCTTTTACTGTGATTCCTCCTTATCTTTCATATGGAATGGGTGGTTTTGTCTCCTAGTGACCCCAGAATACATCATAGCTACTCATCACCACCCATCCTCTGTGAGACACACTCTACGTCATCTCTAGCATGGGATCCTTAGAATGGTCCTCCATGCCACACTGTGGACTCTCACAGTGCTAGAAATGGATCCTGGACCAGAAAACTGAGTTCTCCCCACTATGCTTCTGATAAAACAGGCCTCAAAGGAACATTCGAAAGGCAATGGCGTGCTTTAGTCTGGCATGGAAAAAAAAACATAAGAAGCAAAACAATCTGCAGATGAACCATTGGCACCGCCACCTCTTCATGTGCTTCTCTTTGGGGTAAATGAAGAATCAAACTGAAACATTATAAACTGCATAAACTGCCCAGCCCAAAGGATGTCTGATGTTTGGGGGGGGAAAAAGAAGTATAGACAGGTAATGCAAGCAGCCAGGGCACCGTAAGCTTTCAATGTCATAAAGATACAGAGTTCTTCATCCTGTTTCTCTGGTGCTCCGCCTATCATAAGAGGGCACTAAACAAGATGCCTATGAATGAATGGGTGTATTCATTAATTAATGATGATGCCCTACATTGAAAACTCAGAAGAGAATCTTTTTGGTGTTGTTGTAATCTTGCTTGCAGACACACTGGGCATGTTGCTTTTTGTAAGTGCAAAGATGAGAATAGTAAACATGAAGTCTGGGGGGAGGGGTCACATTTCTGGAGCTGATTTTATTGCACTGGGGAAGCTTCGGGAGGCAGATAGGCAAATGACTCTAAGTTATAAATCACAACACAGGGCTTTAACTTGTAGATCTAAATAAGAACAGATATCAAGACTTCCACACGTCAGACATATAGTGGCACACATCTACAATCCCGGCACCTGAAGATGAAATCAGAACCATCCCTAGGAGTGTAAAGCTAGCCTAGCCTACATTATACATTTAGGTTAGTCAGTGCTATACAGTGAGAACCTGTCTCAAAAAAAAAACAAACAAACAAACAAACAAAAAAAAAACACCCCATAATTGATTAGAAAAACTCCCTATAATTCAAGAAGTATTCTCAGCCACTCTTCTCCGAGGTAGAGACACCAGCACTGACTCGCCATTGCCATCCCTGAGGTGATAAACAGCAAATGAGCAGTCAGCCCCGTGAGGACTGAAGGCTGTGTAAGAGGGCCTGCCTTCCCATCACATTGTTGCCTTCGCCCTTATCACAAATGTTACAAAGGAGAAGATTTTGTATCCAACTCGAAAGGTGCCTTTCTAAACATACTTCGGTCTTCATTCCATCATCCTCCTTGCCTATTTTCTTGGTTTTGTATACAGAAGAAAAGTGAAGGGCACACTAAGCCACATTCTGTATTCACCTAGGAAACCGTGTGTCTGAGGTGCAGCATCAGCTCCTCAGAGCATGTCGTTCTTTCTACTCAGGTGGATTTAGTTTTCAGTTGTGTGTGCGCTTGTACACATATGAACACATGCCTGTGAAGACCAGAAGAGGGTGTCAGATCCCTTAGACCCTAAATTCCTGGAAGTTTTAAGACACCTGACCTGGATGCAAGGAAATGAACTTTGGTCCCCAAAAGGGCAGAAAGCACTCTACGGCTGAGCCATCTCTCTAGTCCCAGGGTTCTGACTGCATAATCTTAAGTTTTCTTTGTATCACACCAATTTTATAAGACACTGATGACCTTGAACAACCTGAACACTTATGTAAGCTCCCTTCCCCACCGGAATCAATTCTGCCAACTTTGTGACATCCCCGAAGGTGACTATAAGCTATAGAGCTTTCACTAGGGTTTGGCTGCATCAGAATGACATGCAAACTGTTACAGTTCCTGTTAGTCCTGGAAGGAGCTTCAGGAACTGTCACAACCCTCTTCCTCATGACACTCAGTTTAATCCAAGAAGAGCAGGCCCTGCCACAGTTCAGGAGCTGAACTTGATATACAGGACCAGCCACAAGGTAACAGCTTTATCTGGCTCCCACTTCTCCTTACTATGATTACTACAGTTTACTCTCCGAGTGAGGCTTCTGCCTCGTGAGGAAGATGGGCAGACACTTTATCATTCTGTCGGATTTGTCCTTAGGCAGTGCATCTTTCCAGTGAAGACAAGTAAAAAATCATGTCAGTCACACAAGAACAGACCAATAGGACAGCGTGTGAGTTATGCTTTCTCTGCCTGCTTGCCTGCGGATGCTCCACACAGTGGTTGCGCAGAGGACTTACTGATGTCCCCTCCGCATTGACTACAGTTGCATCTGGAATCACAACCGGTAGAAACACCATTCAAACTGGCTCAGCTCATCTATCCAAATATTGCATAGAAGTCAGGAAGAGGTGGTTAGACGGCCAGCGTGTTAATCCAAACACTCCAGGGAATCTAAATAAATCAAGTAATATCACATCAGGATAAGGTTTAATACACGGAGCTTGTGGCAAGCCACGAGGCTTTGGACTTGTTCCATTTGCCTTAAATTGGGTCACAGTATGTTTTACTTAGCACGGATTCTTGGGAGCGGCCATACTATCCGTCATTTTGGTAGCCTCGTGTTTGAGTGACCCTTTCTGGCTTCTAGGTGACATTGAGAGCAAAGGAATTGCAGAGTCCAGACTTTCCCTGAAATGTGGGAATCGTATTATGGGATAGGATGGAGCCATGTTTATTGATTCTTTTGCTAAGAGCTAGCTGTGAACAAGAACAGGTCAGCTTTAAAAGATGTTTGGCCTACAGGGACAGCTAAGAGTTGAACCTTATCCATCATAGCTCCAGCAGGAAAAAGCTGTGAGCAGCTCATGCTTTTCTAGTGTCCATAACCTCACAGATGAAGAATTAAAAAGGGAGGGGAAATAGAGCCGCTCATAACCTCACAGATGAAGAATTAAAGTAGGAGAGGAAATAGAGCCGCTCTGTGCTACCTCCGTGACAAAGGAGAAGCAATTTCTCACCACAGTGAAGTTTAAAGCTCTTGTGTGTCTGCAGCACCGACACTTTTATCTTTATTCTTGTATTGAAATTTTTAAGGTATTTGAGTAATAGTGTTCTTTGCTTCGAAAGGGATAAGTCTGTGAAGACAGCTGTGTATCCTGAGATGTCTTTTCTCTTTTGGAAAAACATTATTCTGACATTAGACATCATCCTTCCCGTGAAATTGTTAATGCATCTGACTATATATTTACTAACTTGGAAACAATGTTTCTTATGTTGTATTCTCATGAAATACATTTCTGATGGTTTTAAAATTCACAGATCTGCAAAGTGATAAATCTGATTTCATCTTGTGTTTTTATCTAATAATATATTCTATACCCTTACTTATATTAATCATATAAACCTGACAATTTTTATAGTCACTGTGAGGTACCCCTTTTTGTTTATGAATTCCTTTCTAGGTGAATATTTAATTTTTCTAATTCTTTGCTTATACAAATATACAATGTTATTAGACTACCTTTTTGTGGCGTAAACAGAAAGGAGAAATCTGAGGATTTGGTGCACGGAATTTATTCAGCACTTGTTGTGAAACACAAGTTTTAGTAAGCATTTTAAGTATCAGAACATGTGTGTTTAATAAAAATATAATTTTGTGAACTAATATTTCAAACATTCTGATGAGGCAGTGATAAGTGAAAATTATACACTTTTAAAATATTTCTCTAACCAAGATGAGTGAGCTTTCGGTTACCCTCAGCCTTTGTTCCCTCTCTCCAGAAACCCTTTGGACCTTCCCCATTCCCTATCTGAGTGCCCTGGCCCTTGGCAAATTGGCCCATTCTTCTCCCATGATTATGATGCTGGAGCGCGATTCCCGACAGGGTAGCTGAGCAGCAAATTCGTCATCCATCTCTCCGTGTGTACCCCAGAGGCAATCTGCTTGGCAGAAGTCCAGATCGTAGCCTGCTGCAGGAGTGGACGGGAGGGGAAGAAGTCAGGAAGGCAAACGGGACGCTAAGGTGCCAGGGCCTCGAGAGTGGTCACATGAGACTTTCAGAGTGAGGTGAGGAGCTAAGAGGAGCTGGAAGGGACCAAAGGCTGAAACGCCAGCACTTGTGCCAGAGGCAGACATGGGTGTCAATACTCTAAAATGTCCAACAGAAACTTGAAAAGTGTTGCTGTCATCATTACTAACAAACACAGTTTTGAACTTCCCTGGCTACCCCACCCCTAACATCCAAACTGACCTCACTGTTCTGTAGTCTCAGCGGAAGTGTGGGAATCACCCACTGCACTGCGCTCTAGCTCACACTGACCTCCAGTTAGTTTTGAATGGTTTGACATCTTAATGGTCCTTTTTCAACAATGTCAGTCAATCATAATGTGGAGATTTTAACTAAGATTTTCATATTCACAATGAGTACTAGTTTTCAAAATAATTTTGGTGCACACATGATATAGTTTTATAGTACCACCAAGAATACAAATGCGCTGAAGGAGATTATTAAAATGAATACATCTTTCATTATCAGAACAATCAACTTATTCATAAGCTTCAAAAGTTTGCCACTTCCTGTGTGGAGTTGATTCGTGCTTCCCTAACCACACATCTCTTTTCATGATTGCTCAGACTCCTTTATTGGTGGGTGTGTGCCCACCGACATTTTACTGTGGTCACTGTTTAATCAGCTAACAGTACCACAATGTGCCTGTCCGTTCACCAGCTATGAACGTGTATGCTATTTCCAGCTCATTGGGCTTGTAATGTCTCTTAAAGGAAAATGTTCATAGCTCTACATTTTTTTCTAAGCAAAACATTAAAGAAAAAATTAATTCCCAGTGTTACTCTGTGTCCAGGACAGTGTCTGAACAGAACTGAAATTATTCAACCCCTTGCCTTAGGCCCTCCACACCTTATTGAGTCTCCCTTCCAAGGACACCCCGAGCTCAAATCACTCTTCTTTCACTGAAAGCCTCTCTCCTTTTCTCTCCTTTTAACTCTTCCTCGCTGACCATCAAGTCCGCATTGTGAATTATTTCTGAAATTTCCTTGTTTGCCTCTAATGTGTTCCCAAGTCAGCCATACAGCTTCCTGCATAGCTCCTGGTCCCGTGTTTCTGCTTTCTTTTAAACTTCGGCATTGTCTTCTTTGAGACCCAACCAAGTTCTTCTCTCACTCTTGCCTCCAGTTTGCCGATGTGCATCTTACATGTGCTCAGCACTCGAGGGCCAGTATTCCATTTCAATCATCACGCTTGCTTGCATTCAGCTCTCATTTGCTGCACTTAAAATTCTTTAACACGAGTCTTACTGGGTGTATTTAACACAAGCAGAGAAGAGTCCAAGTTGACACATGCTAATGCCTCTCAACAAACACTGGGCTGAACTCACTGATTTTTGTCACTAGAAAGAAGGCATGCCAAATTCTGTGATGCAGAACTACTTAGGCCCACCGGAACCACAGTGAATTATGCCTTTATACACTCATTGTCTATGAAGGTACTATCTTTTCATCTCCTAAAAATCTCAGTGGTCGGACAAAAGCTCACAACTATTTGGGCTTGGCATTACTGGCACACCTATGTTGACTCAGGAAAATCAGCTTGTTTTCCTCTGTGCCGGAGCGACCACTCACTGCCCTTGTCTTAGCATTCTTCTAAGCACTTTCTTTGGTGCCCATGGCCACAGAATGCATGGCAGCCAGGGCTTTTAGCCTCGAACCCACTGACAACTAAGATATCATTCCTTAATAGGTGCACAGTAAGCTTTATGTGCCCGATGAGTTCACATGGCACAAATCATGGTGCTCAGTAAATAGAAATAAGTCATGGGTGACTTAAAGACTGAGTCACAGTCCCCTAGTCAAAACATGGCTAATGCCTTCCACTTATTTTTAATTCTGTCATCACATCAGTCAAGAAAGGCTTAGCTTCCTGCTTGAATTGTTGCATCAGGGCTCCTACACCTTATGTCAACGTTGTCTGCATTTTCACAACACCACTGATGATCAAGATTAGCCTCTTATAGACTCTCACACTCATTGCATCTCCCCCATCATCTTACAGCACCCTCCCTTCAAAACCTGCAGCTATGTAAAGAGTCTTTGTTAATGATATTTACGCTGTGGGCCCTGGGACTCCACAACTTCTTTCTCCCATCAGGCAGCAGCACTGCACCTGTAGGGCAATCCTCTGCCAATGCTCTGCTAGGTCTCCGCCACTCCGTACCCTCGGATCTGGACATCCATGAGATCAGTCCTTAGATTCCCTAGTCTGGGTACCTTGTCCTCTTCCCCAACCTGTCTGAACTCTATTAGTTATGCCTTACTACAGCCTTACAGACACAAGAGCCACAGCTCCTAGGGTGTTCGGGTTTGATTTCATCAATAACACTCAGGTTTGAAGCACACCACCAACATCGACATAGATGAATAATGAGAAAAAACCATGGTGGAAAATATCCAAAGCCAGTAGCAATTACAATGGAAGTAAATCCAACTTTCTCCCCATACCCCACACTAAAACCCAAGACTCATACATCACAATTTGTCAATCTTGTCAAAAAAAAATCCAAGGGGCTACACACCCAGGTACATGAGAAATAAATTCATAAAGGAGTGAAATTATTTACTCAGTAAAAAAAGGGGAGGCAAACCATGTTTCTCTGGGGGGAGGGGGGAAGTAGCCTAAGAAGATTTGAAAAGAAATCCAAATTTTAACACATTTTTGAGGTAGTATCTTGAATAGAATCATCAGCATACTACTATATTCATTTACTTGAAATGTAACATTTCTGAGCTTAAATCAACCATAGTTTCTCACTCCTGTAATGTTGACACTTCTGAAGTTGAGCCAGGAGGGTTGTTGTTGACTTCAAGACAAGCCTGGCATACAGAATGACATTGTCTCAACAAACATGAATTAATTCATTAACTCTGAGTTTAAGAATATGTTCTGTACCCAGGAGTGACACTTAAACAAACATATATCTTACAGAACTTTATTTATTAATATATGTTAAAATTAACTCGAAAGGTCTACTACGAGTGTAGACCAGTGGATAAGGTGGTCTCTGCCAGAAGACCAGGGTTTAATTGTTAGCAGCTCACAGCATTTGTAACTAGTTCTAAGGGATCTGACATGCTCTGTGCATAACTATACATGCCAGCAACTTATCCATTCACATAAAACATTTTAAAAATCCATGTAATGCTTTTGTATCTCTAAGCTTTGAGATAGAAATGTAGAACTTGCTCATTAGATGTTTGATTCGGAACAGTGGAGCGTTTCTTTAATGCTAGGAAGGAGAGTAATTTAAGGAGAAAGTGACATAGTTTGTGGATGAGTTTGAAGAAAGAAAAATCCCATGATTCCATGGGGGATGAGGCACAGAGAAGACAAAAGAACATAGAGGGAACAGAGTTTGTGCTGTTTCGTCAGGATGTGGTGACAGCATCTGTCATGGATGTGCATGTACAGAAAGGTGCCGAGCTACAACTGTGTGTGATCCTGTAGCCTCCTAAAATAGTTTAATGAATGATTAGTAAGAATTTATAGAGACTGATCAGGACAAAAGGAATGGATACTTTAGAATTTATTTTGGCAAAATCAGTAATGATTTAGATAGACTGAGGACAGATTGAATTTGCATTCACACACACACACAAACACACACACATACACACACACACAGGGGGGGGGGAGAGAGGGAGAGCTAAAAATAAGTTTATCTATACTATAAATGTATGAAATTAGAACAATTGAGGAAAAATTCCCTGAAGATAATCCGTATAGAATTGGAAGAATGGAATTTATGGATTAGTGTTCAGAAGAGAGGACCGATAGAAGACTTGGAATTGGTTAGAAAACAAATAACAGAATCATTACATAACCAAATATGAAAACATAAATACTTTGAACGAGGTGAAATGAATGGCATAGTCTGCAAAGTTAGGATATAAAAGGGTCGAGATAACTTGAATGTTTCTAAAGAAGCCTGAAAATCAATGGGCAAACTCAATGTCAAGAAGCCAAGGAAGAACACTGTGTCCCTTTAACTGTGTTCAGATGCAAGCAATGGAGAAGCTGTCGCCCCAGCTTTGGACAGGGAGTGATTGTTACATGTTGCTCACATACCCAGAATTCCAGAGGTAGCTGACCCAGGAGCACTGTGATCTCATCATGGAAACAGTCTCCTTTGTCTCCTGCCCCACCCTACATTTTCCATCAGCCTTGTGCCTCTTACTCTCCTTGTGATAGCAATGGCTGACTAGAAGTAGAAATGGGGGCTATGCCCTCCTCATCCCCATCTGGACAAGAGAGAGTCCGTGACAGAAAGGTCTGGCCTAAGAGTGAAGATGACCCCAATCCCTCTCCAGCATACCCCTTACGGACTGAGCCACCCGGTGATTAGGTTTCTGTCTTCTAGAACCGATCATAGATTAATTTCATAGATGTATTGTCCATTGGTGGAGAGATGAATGGCCGATCCTTCCGATAAAAAGGAAACAGCAATTGGATGAATGTGTAACAAGTCAGTAGAGCTCACCACCTAAGGATTAGGTAAGCCTGGGAGGGTGAAGTCTGAGAAGCCACTGACGTGTGGCATTTTTAATTGGGTTGTGATGAAGATGATACCAGTGGGCAGTTGAATGAAATCTGTCACCTTCTCAAGCTCCACATTCCCTAGCAATTGGGGAGAAGAAAGAACAGGGGGCTAATTTTTATCTCAGAAACTCAGTGTGGCTTGTGTTTGCACACTCGTGTGTATGCACATGAATGCAAGTAACTATAGAAGTCAGATGAAGGGAGGGACCAGACCCTCTGGAGCTATAGTTTCAGAGAATTGTGAACCAACTTGTGTGGTTGCTGGGGATAGAAGTCAGGTCCTCTACAAGAACACCAAGTACTCTTTACCACCAAGTTATCTGCCAGCAGTTTTTATATTGGGGTTGGAGAAATGGCTTAGCAGCTAAGAATACTTGTTGCTGCTCTTGCAAAGAGACCAGACAAAGTCTCCATCACACACAGGAAGCATACAACCTTGTATAATTCCAGATCAAGGGGACAGGGTTCCCTCTTCTCCTTGGGTACCGCATGCAGGTGGACATACGTGGAACCCAGGCAAACATTCATACACAAAATAAAAATAAGTCATTTTTGAAACCTAGTAATTATGAGGCAGTATGTTAGGATAAAATAACCAGGCCTAGCTAAGTAGTTATAACAATGTTTCTGGAATTGTTTGTTCAGCAAATGCTAATTTAGCACCAAGCCAAATCTAAGCTTTTAGAGGTCTATAAAAAAAAAATCTCCCTGTCCCCATAAAGTATACATTCCAGGGAGAGAGAGGGAGTGCAGAAGGAGAGAGAGGGAGTGAAGACAGAATTAACAAATATGAAATATGTCTGGGAGACAGTTGCTGTGAGAATAAAAAAGGATGACGAGATAGTTGGCTGCCATGCTGTGATACACAGCCATTTTAAAACAAAGATGGCAGAGAAAGAAATCTCAGAACAAAAGAGATCTAACCATCCTAGAGGCCAGCATGCTCTGGGGGGGAAGGGGGCAGTGTATGTGGTTTAATCTGGAGATGCATCGGACAGGTTTGGGAAAGAGCAAGTATATCTTGGGAGTAGAGAGTGCTGGAAACTCTGAGAGGAGGGGCTTAGAAGAAGTAGTCAAAGAATGAGGACATCAGGTGCAGTGTCAGGAACTAGGAGTCTGAAATCGGCTGTAGGAGAGACAGAAAGACTTAATCATAAGGAAGGAAGACCTGGCTTAGATGAACCAGTCTATGCCAGAATTAACCACAAGAAAATGGGCCCGTGACACTGGAAGATAAAGCTAAACTTGTCGAGTCTGTTCCTGTTTGAACTGTAGCTACATAAGCAGAGAAATGAGTCAAGGAAGATGAAAAGTTTAGAAGTGCTACACAATTGGAAAACAGATGGTCCCGATTTTCGGTTTAACGGGAGATGGTTGCTTGACTTTCTAATGGTGTCAAAGCCTGTACAGCCAGCTTCATTTTCCACGTAATAACCTGTGAATTACAGGGCACGCATGATGGTCGAGAAAAGCCCTGTGTCTCAGGGCAACGACTCCCCATAGGCTTTAGAAGCACTCTTAGCTTATTTAAGGGAAGCTAATTCAGGCTAGGATTGCGAAAATTCTATGTATTCCGTGCACCTTTGGCTTGAAGTCTTTTTTGAAATGTACGATGAATGTACTAGAACATCAACCCATTATAAACTGAAGAGGGTTTGCAATAACACCTTGAAGTCGATTTTAATAATTAGACAACTTTGGTTCATAAGTAGCACCACTCTTTGTGTAGAAATCTCTCTGGACACATTACCTGACATCCCTCACCTTTCTAGTTGGTGAACCCCACTTGGTAGTTGATGGAAGACAAGCTCACTGGTAAGTTCCTACAGATTGTAGAGGTTCATGTCCTTAGAGTGAATGACAGGATGACCTCTTATTGTCAAGACTCACATGATAGGTGCCTTTCTGTCAAGGTTCCAGAAGCTATTAGATGATTTAAACATAAAACACCCCGTGTTCCTCGCAGGTGCTCCACTATGAAAATGCTGTTTGGGTGCAGAGACCAGGAGACCACGACCCAAGGTTTCTCTCATGCTGCTTTACATGCCCGTTTCAGGTCCTAGAATCTTCCATTTGTATTGTTCTTGGAGTAGCTACAAAGTCAGCATGTTCTGGAAAAGAATTGGAAATTATTCATTGGCAGGTAGGAGATCAATAAGTTCCAGGTTGTCCTCAGAGACTGTGAGTTCAAGTCTCAGTGCCTCCAGCCAGGGCTACAAGGTTGCACATTAATATAATAACGTGGTCATCCAATTTCATTATTGCTATTATTATTGCAATTATTACCATTATTACTTGTCAAGACTCCCATCTTGAAGAAGGATCATAGAGCGTTTTTTATTCCACACCCAGTGTTTGCAAACTGCTCATCTCTCCCTAAGGGACCTGAACAAACAGAAGCATTTTCTGGCTGTGGTGCTTCCCACCTGGAAAAATCCAGCTCTGTAATGGAACCCCAGCACATGCGTTATCTCCCCTCCTGCCTGCCTCTGTGATCATACAGCAAATCAAAAGGTCTCCCAGGCTCAGCCTTCCAGCTGCCAGCCCCTGGCAGACACGAGGGAGCCAGGAGGGACCAGGTGGAGCAGTGTTGAGTTGCACCAAACACACAGCGTAAGGAGATTGGCCATAACTCCCCAATTGAATATTTATACCAACCCCATTTCTCATCTTGCTCTTTGGCACTGACCACAGTGCTGAGCCACTGCTGATTTCAAGGGTGCTGCATTGTGTTGGATCTGCTCTACGAACTATTACGCCAGATGAGAAATGGGCCACGGGGTCCTATTGCTGAGATGGCTTGTTGACTTTTTTTTTCCTGTGGAGACGATCCTGTTACAGTGTCCTAAGGAAGGGGCAATGAGGGCGGGGACATTTCCTGACATCATCTGGCACTGCTGTTCTGTGAGGATAGATACACCACCACTTTTCGCAGAATAGAAGGGACCTGCAGTTACATTAAAGAAAACACAGCACTCTGGGTTGGATGTTGCTGAGTCTCCATTGTTAGCTAAGAGGTTTTATTTTTGTTCGCTAAGGTCAGACACTTATCACAGGCCCTTCTCATCACATTTCACGTTCTGACTCGCTGAGGCAGCTGCTAACTCCCTAGCTCTCAAAATGAATGGGTTGAGTAACCTCATAAAGATACAAAATGTCTTGTGGAAGGGAGGGCAGGAGTAGAGAATGCTGGTGTCAGGGAGCTGCTCCCGGTTATCCAGTAAGCCTTGCAAACCCGAGAAGTTATTTCTACACTTTTTCAAGGTAGTGGTCATGATTAAACTCACCACCCCCTTTCCCAGTTTGTACCCATGGGACACCATCCTTGTCTTTTATCATGAGCTTTACTCAAGAAAGGCTCATTATTGATTCTTCTCTTTCCTTTTTTATTGGATATTTTATGTATTTACATTTTAAATGCTATCCCCTTTCCCAGCCCCCCTCCCATCACCCTCCCCCTGCTTCTATGAGGATGCTCCCCCTCCCACCCACCCACTCCTACCTCACCACCCTGACATTCTCCTATGCCTGGGAAACAAGCCTTCACAGGACCAAAAGGCTTCTCCTCCTATTGTTTCTTTTTTATTTAATATGTTAGAGTTTTAAGAATTTTATGTTCAAGAATTGGATTCACATCATTCTGCCTTTTTGTTTTACCCTCCAACTCTGAGCTTCAAGACAGATTCTTAATTATTATTGGCATGTGCTTGTGTGTGTATGTGTGTGTGTGTTCTGCAACATCTGCGTGGACACAGGTGTGGGGGCTCCTGTGGCCCAGTTCCAGCCAAAGTTGAGACTGTCCAGTAAAAGAACTACTCAGGAAGACTCCAAATGTTAGTCTAAAGGGAGCGGCACCAAGACTTTGCCTTTCGGGGGATTGTAACTGTACGTCTATATAAACTCTGCATCTACAGATAGCTCCGATACCCACAGAAGCTTGCAGTGACCTAAGAACATGGAGAGAAGGGAGGTGCCCAAGCAGATGGGGGAAGGTCATGTGAGCCTCACTTCGAGCTTTTAAAAAGGCTGTTTAGGGAAAAGATTTAGTTTTACTCGTACCAAAGAGGCTCTCCTCTACACTATAAGTTCTGAGGAAAATACAGATACAAACCTTTCCAATGCTGTACGTTTTCTGGAAATGGTATGGGCTTCTTATTAAAAGAATGGTTTTGGTTTAGCATATGTTCAGAGCAAATATGTGCTGTTAACACTGAAGAAGTGATTTTTATTAAGTGAAAACACTTATTAAATAGGTACTCTGCTAAACTAAATGTGCCAGTGAGAGGAAGCTCATTTATCTCAGGTGGATATTTAATCCCCACATTAAATATATTTGACCTACTTAAGAAATTTAGTTTTGACCCTAAGATTCCATGACTGATAAATGACAGAGGTGGAGTTTAAGGCTCAGGTTAGAGTCAACAGTACCTGACTTTAACCCTACACTCAACCTGAAGAAAAATGTAATATTTTCTATTGGAGAACATGGTTTGTCCCATCATAATCAGAAATTAAATTAGTTTAATCGGTAACTATTTTCATTTTGTACATTACACTGATGCTTTGTTCTTTCTGGTTAAACACTCCAGTACCAAAAATGTTTATCCTAGAGAATGTCTGAACTCCTGGAAGAGAGCCTCTGTAGAGATAGAGCTGATATATTCCTCAGTAAAATTAATGCCATTGAATGTTTTGATTGCGCCCCTACAGCTTCACCCCACAAGTTGCTAGAGGAAAATAATTTCCTGCTTCATTAACCATGGTTCGTAACAGATCTTATAGAAATGTGACTCCTGCTCTGTTCAAATAATGCTTGAAGTATCTGGGGGAGTTTTGTTCTTTTCTTTGTTTTCCAATGAAGGGACTCTTTTGAAAACCAAAATTTAAACATGCTCCCACTAGTTTGAAATATTTGCTCACAATTCTCAGAGGTGGAATTGGGGACCCATGTTTTATCTGAGTAATTTGTTGGAGTCAAAAGTAGGAGAGAGAGAGAATTTTCCAGGATTCAAGTGGGGAGTTCTGAGCCCTAAAAGGGGGGCTGCAAACGTATCCAGAGAAGAACATTTTCCTGAATTTATTTGCTTTGGCTTTAGGGACTGAGATCTCTCTATAAATGAGCCCCAGACTGTGATCATTCGTGATGGCCCTAGGGATGGTTGTCAGGGCGCTGGAGAATAGTACAGCTCTCCAGAGTGTGCACAGGCCATTCCTCTGGTCCTTCTCGGGAATGATCACAAGGTCTTCCCCCTGCGGCCCCTGGTCAGCATGGCTCACTTACTTCTCACCACGTTTGGAGAAACGAGACCGTGAAGGCCTCCCCTGGGGCAGCCTGTCCACCAGAGCACAGGCACTAAGTGACAAAGAGGTCAGTTAGTCACTTCGGGGAGAGGACCTGTCTCAGAGCCATAGCAATAGCAAGAACATCCAGACCCTGAACAGAAATGTGTTGGCTCAAGGTGGCCTGCTGCTGTCCCTGATGTTCTTCTCAGTGTGTGCTGTGTCAGAATATGAAAGCCAGTTCTGACGTCAGCTGAGCACGTTGCTTTATTAGCATGGAGAAGCTATTTTCTCTCCCTCCCTCTTTTCTTCCCTCAGTCCCTCTCTTTCTCTCCCCAACTCCATCTCTCTAACACACACATACATACACATTTTGGACAAATCTCAAGGATTTTTTACATATGTGTGTATACATATGTTTGTAAATATTTGTGTATATGAATGTATGCATTCACAAGCACACATATGCACATGAAAATTCAACACACATTTAAATCACAGAACTAACCCCATCTTTGAATTAGAAGTTCCTAGGACTGTGCTTACGATGGAGAGAGCCAAACACAGTTCCCTAAACTACACTAAAGCTGACTTCAAGTAGCTTGACATGTGACCTAACTGTTCTTTCCTATAGATATGTTATCATGCACATGTTATTATAACAGTTGTGGATGGTGCAAGGAACACAACAGAGAGCAGTTTCTGTTCTCCTGGAGCCTTGCACTTCGGTCAAAGGAGAAGAAGCCTCTCTCTTACTTTTCAGCTAGGGAGAATGGATTATTTTACACTAAGCAACACCAGGAGAAAAAGCAAGTACCAAACCCATATATATGTTCATATGCGTCCATACAGTGGTGAAACTGCAGTTTCTCTGGGTAGACACTGAGAAAGGAGGACCTAGAACATTGTAAGGTCTATTTCATACAGAGAGAGAAAGCTGGTCCCACAGGGCTGGAAAGACTGGGACACTTGTGTTTCTTGGGTCCTGAACAGCTGAGGGGAGGCCTCTATAAATAACCAGGGCCATGACTCATTACCGGGATCTACAAAGGGTGAATCATAGTTTCTCAGTTGGAATAGATTCGGCAGTGCACAAACGTAAGGCTTACTTCAGACTATTCTAATCAAATTCCACCTGTGCTACACACAAAAACTCTAGAGAAGAATCGAGAAACTGGTTCCTGCATCTTGGAATGCTCTCATCTCTTTTCAATGACCACGTCCGGCTAAGACTAAGTTCCCGTATTTAAATTGCCGAGAGAGATCTTAATGTTTAAAAGCATGATAATATGAGGCTCATTAAGAGGGACTTGAAAGAGATATCCTAGAGGGAACGGAGGGCCGCCTTGACATGTAATGTGACGAGCAGCATTAGATGAGGCAGAATACATATTTGCATTGACAACTGTAATTTTCAAAAAACATTCGATTGCACTGAACTGTCAAAGTACTTGAAGTTTGATGACTGCATGCATTCCGAAGCAGACACAAGAGACTACAGGAAGATGCTTCTGCCCTCACGGGAATAATGACATAGCTCTGTTCACTAAAGACTCTTTTAATTGTAGGTTTAAGTCCAGTAAAATAAAGACGCCGAGGACCTGGCCTCTAAACCCCGGAGAGCTGCCTTCTCATTTCCCGCGGCCGGGACTGCGGCACACTAGGGCTGTGTTCACTTCATAGGCTAAACTTTTGTTGCTTTGTAAAAGCAACAGGTTTTCCTCTTTCATTTTTTTGTGTGGTGTATGCTATGCGCTTTCATTCCTCACTGATTTTCCTGGCTTACACATCTTGTACATGATCCAAATTGGCTCAGAGCCCCACACTACTTTGAGTCTTAGGTAATACCACTGACTAGAAGCCTCCCTCAGGGTTCTGTATTTGAACCAATCAGAATCTAGCTTGCAATGTCAGAGATGTTTTTCCTGACGCTTTAGGCTTACATTACTGTCTGTCCCATCAGTGGGCTGCTAATATCCTAACCCTTAAAGTCCAAGGCAGAGACTCTGCCCTCTTGTGTCAAAAAGACCTTATTGAGGACCAGTTAAAGCATCAAGTAAAGATCTGAGGCAGAGTATGTCAGGTGATAACTGGGAAGATTACCCCCCTCCATCCATTTCAAGCCCCCTTCAATGTTCCTTGTTTCATTGACTACATAAACACAAGCATCTGCCTGAACAATGTTCACCACAATTTAGATTCTTATCTCTAATTAAGACAGAGTCCAAGAATTAATTTCTACATGTTTTCTATCAGTAGAGTTGCACAGAAGATACAACATTATGCAGGCTAATTTCTCTGTGTCATCACAGAGGAATGAACCTCAAATGAGGAAATGCCTCTACGAGATCCAGCTGTAAGGCATTTTCTCAACTAGGGATCAATGCTGTAGGGCACAGCCCATTGTAGGTTCAGTTATCCCTGGACTGATTGTCTTTGGGTTCTGTAAGAAAGCAGGCTGAGCAAGCTACAGTGAACAAGCCAGTAAGCAGCACCCTCCATGGTCTCTACAATATCTCCTGCCTTAAGGTTCCTACCCTGCTTGAGTTCCTGTCCTGACTTCCTCTAATGATGGATTGTGATCAGGAAGCGTAAACCAAATTAACCCTTTCCTGCCCAGCTTACTTTTTGCTCATGATGTTTCATTGCAGCAATAAAAACCCTAACTAAGGATAAAGTATATAAGCAATATTGCCCTCCATGGAGGCCCATCCAGGTCGTGCCTGCTGATTCTAAAACCTAGGTCATACATAGGTCCACTACTAGCAAATGTGCTTTCTCTTCAGCAGGGATCAGGCTTCCCTGATTCCTCAGAATATTTACAGTTTCCTGAACATTACATAAGAAAGCTCAATGAACTCTGAAGCACAGTGTTTGTTTTCTATTGTCATTCTCCCCCCCAAACACAAGCCCTTTTTGTTGCATGGCAGTTAAGGCAAGGTATCTGATCTACTTGGACTAAGTCGAAGCATAGAGGTACAATGACCAGCCCGACTTCCTGCTCCTTTGACACACACCATCTTGATAGTTCAGTGTTTGAACCATGGGGTTAGTGAAGATGGAAACACTTTCCAGTTTTATTTACTACTGAGAAAATTTTTGCATGTTTATCTTTGAGAGGTTGACCCAAAATTTTTACAAAAACAAAACTGGTAATGGAGATTGATAAGAATTAAAGAGGACCCCCTGCCAAACTTCTAAATACCATTTTGTTTCGGATTTACTTCTTGTTGGTATGTTACTTCTCCTGCCTGTTTAACACTGCCTGTAAAGTGCTGAGTCCAAGGGGGAAGCATATATCTTAGTCCTAGCTCTGAAATCTTTCAGCATTTTTTCATCTACTGTGTCACAAGCTGCAGATTTTCAGGAATGTTTTCATAGATGAACTCACTGGTCTAGGTTACCAAAAATGTACGCTGTGAATGGATAGTGGATATTATTCAGTCCATCTTTGCAACCACAGTCATAGTCACTGTTAATATTCTGCTTTACATTGGTAACCCACCTTGCATTTCCAGGATAAACCACACTGGTCCCAAAACAGTTCCCTTTTCTCTCTGCTTTCCTTTTGAGAGTAGCCTAACTTTGTGGCTGTTTGTAATAGGTATGGACCCTTGCTCTTCTTAAAACTGCCTTTGTCTGGTTCTGGATCAGGATAATGCACTCTCTTTCAACAGAAAAATAAAGTTTCCTTTCTCCTCCCAACCAACAGAATTTACACAATATTACTTTCCCTCACATATTTGCTAGCATCCATTAGTGGAGTGTCTTCAAAGATTCCTGTTGCCTCAATTTAAAAAGGATACTTCATTTCTGTGACATGTGTCTGCATATGTGGTGCATGTTTATGTGCATCTACATGCCAGCACAGGTGGTGTGCATGTGAGAGTACATACATGTGGAGGCCATAGGATGGCTCTGGGTGCTTTTTGTAATGACCCTTGATTTTTTTTTTTAGCAATTTTTCTTTCTTTTTTTTTGGGGAGGGGGGAATGGTATTTTCTTTACTTACATTTCAAATGTTATCCCCTTTCCCGCTCTTCCCTCTGGAATCCCCCTAACCGATCCCCTCCCCCCAGCTTCTACGGGAGTGTTCCCCAACCCACCTAAGACAGGCTCTGTTCCTGAGTGCACTAATCTCTGTGGGGAGTACATCCAGGGAGCACTTGCCCTTCTCCAGCTCTGGGATTACAGTTAAGCTCTACCGTGCTCAGTTTTTGCCTAACTGCTGGGGAATCTGAAGACAACCCCTCTTGATTGCAACCCTCCCTGTCTAAACCTTTTAAAAAGCCCCATCCTTGGGATGTTTCTTTATTTGATAACTGATTTGGAGATTTTCTACATTTCTACTGAGTCACGTTTGACCTCTTTCAAGAAATTTACCAGTTTTACCGACTCTGAGTTCATTGACATAGTTTATAACTTCCTTTCATTCTTTGAATACTACCAAAGTCTCTAGTGATTAGGATTAAAAACTATTTATATTGATTATGGACTTTTCTATTTCGATGATTCCTTCTTTCTATTGTTTCATTCTATCTGCTGATTTTTCTGTATCTAATTTCTTAGATGAGAATGTATGTCATAGATTTTTAAGCTCCTCCTCCTCGCTAACTACCACATATATTGCATGTCATGCTTTGAACTGGTGTGTTTTCATTGTTGGTTTGCTCTATATACCATTTTTCATTTAGTTTTGAATTTTCTTTGACATTAGAAGATTACATAAAGTATAACATTAATTAGCAAAAATTAGGGATTTAGATATTAGATCATTGTGTTTAAGTTACTACATTATGGTTCGGATATATTTTATAAGATTTACATTTAACATCTTATTTGTATTTATCCTGTAGGCTAGCAGAGTTCCTTTGGCAATGTCCCATGTCGAACTAAAAATAGCTTATTTCTATCATTATTATTACATCCTATAAATTAAGTCTCTTTGGAGATAATAATGCTCTAAGATTTTTTTTAATATTTATTTTGGAGTCTTTCAAAAGAATGACTTCTGTGAAATCATGTTCAAAGGTTTCCAATCATGCTCATGGAGTTAGTTGCCTGTTTCCTCCTTTAGTTTTGTCAGAAGACGGTATCCTTTCAGGATCTCAGGTTTGTTGGATGCATCAACTCCTTCCTATTCTCAGAAGCAAACATACGCCAAGGTCTTCTCTTTCTGGATAGAAAGCATTACTTTCTGTTAGAAGACTCACAAGTCTGGCTGTCTGCCTCAGGGTTGTTTTAAGCCACTTGAAGCAACTTGAATTGTGTTTACTCCTGGCTACTGGTTATTTCCTCAGTGGTGACAGGGCTGCTGAGTCCCAGGAGTTGAACATTCTCCCCCTTCCCGTGTTGCTAGCAGGAACGACTTATTTCAGGAAGGCATCCATGCCGACGTAGACAGTCATGATCGGAGTCTGACGTTTTATTGGCATCACGACATGAACATGCATGCAGGGTCTCACTGTGGCTTCTCCCCCTGTTTTCAGTGCACCGTCACTGACAGACATGGACACTCAAAGACTGAAAGGAAAAGGTAAACATGTTTGCTGAAATGTCAGTTTGATTTCTGCTGCTCCTATTCTAACAGGTCTATGGAAATGCAAGACCTAGCAAGTCCCCATGCCTTGGTTGGAAGCAGTGACACACCTGGGAGCTCCAAGCTGGATAAATCCGGTCTCAGCAGCACTTCGGTCACAACAAATGGGACAGGAGGTAAGTGCCATTCCAAAGGTTCCCAGAGTCACATCTAAGGGCTTGGCTCAAGCTCCATGCTAGGGGTTGTTAATAAACAGCTATCGCACCACTGAAGCTATGATCAGTTACAGACAGGGAACTCCCAGCTAGTTTATAAGTGTTTTACTCATCTTCAGAGATAGCTAATGAGCTTACACAGAGAATATATAGTCCTGAGAAATATTTCAAAAGATTTCAAAAGGTTAGCTTTCCATATTTTTCCCTATAAATATTCCACAGAATTTAAAAATTGTGGATAAAAGATAACATCATGTTTATGCATTAGTTTGCATATTCAATATTTTTGTTTTAATTTCAGATTTAAATAAAAAGTGTTACCCCAACGTTTTTCATTAAAATGGTGTTTTTGAACTTGATTCTAAATGCTACAAAATATTTATATCTGATGTATTCTTTCAAAAAGAATACTATGATACTAGCATTTATATGAAAGAGAATTAATTGTATTTTCCCAGATCATTTTCTCATTTTATCAACTCACAATTAATGCCACAACTTATGAGAATAGTAAATTATTATTTCAAATATTCTCCATTACTATTTTTAAGAAATAAATTCAGTTTGTCAGAATATATGATTCAATTTTGTAAAAACATGCACATTTAGAGCAATATGGCATATACATACACAAGCAGTATGTAAATTGTATTTTAAATTAGTCACCATCATCCTAGGAACCAAGTCAAATTTATGAAAACTCTGTTTGACTTAACAAACCATTCATATGGCCAGATGTCAGCATTTGCCACATCATATTTTCTTGTATCTGTGAGACTGATATACCCCTTCCCAATTAATCTGAAGTCAATGTTTTTCTTGTCAAGTTGTGTGCATTGCAACCTACCCTGCATTTTAATAATGTGTTATATCAAACCCTTCGTAGATTAACACTTCCCCTGTTAACTTGTCTCTAAACACACACATCTGTAATTTCCAGCTAATGAATGGACGGATTTTGAACTGCAAGTGTTTAGGGATAGTTAGTCAAAACCACGGGAGCATGAACATTTACCTTCAATGTTGGAGCTGGGTGCAGATAAGACTGAACAACTCAGGCTCTCTGAAAGAAGAGCCAGGAGGCCATGAGTCATACACATAGTTATGAGCACCAAAGCAGGCCTGATGCACTAACACACAGAAGGCACACAGTACAGTTGGAGTCTTGCTGAAAGGTCAGAAATTGGTGCCAGCTCTGACGATTCCCAAGGACACTCAGACGCCTTCAGAAGATGAACTCTTATACTGTTCCTGTTCTCAGGGGACAACATGACTGTTTTAAACACAGCAGACTGGCTGCTGAGTTGCAACACCCCCTCTTCTGCAACAAGTATGAGAGCCGATGGTACACTGCATGTGTTTGGCTGTGTGGATTTGACATCTGGTTTGCTGTCTGCTCTATGTTTGCCCTGTTTTCTATATTCTACACTCACAAGCTAAAACTAGCAAGTAAACAGGCCTTGTACCTGTTCATGTCTAACAGCTGACTGTAGATTTCTTATGATTTATTACTCTAATCTTATATGCTTAGATCAGTGGGGCGGTTATTATATTTTTCATACATCTGCACCACAGTGGATTATATTGACTCATAGCTAATTTTCAGTTTCTTATGTGATTCTTTCAGCCCAACAAAGCCATGTCAGTCAGTGGGTCTAAGCCAGTGAGCATTCACAGAAACTTAGTTACCTAACAACCCACTTATTCCCACAGTTTATATTCTTAATACTACTTCGAGGTTTACTTAATACTCTTTCAGATTCTTTGAAAAAGTATTTCAAAGGATATAATATGGAATTAGCATTCAATAGTTTACCATTTTAAAAGTTACTACTAGTAACAGCTGTGCTTATAAGATTATTAGCATGACATGGTTGAAAATGACTGTAATTCCATCTGCTTAGAAGGCTGAAGGAGAAAATTCTCAAGTTTAAGTCCAGCCCACATTGTAAAACCCAATCTCAACTAACTGGACAACTGAATAAATAATAAAGTTAGAAACTGTCTCTTAAAATGTTCCAATCTACTGGAGTTGACCGCATTTATCCATACATGTAAGCATTCTCTTAAAATAAATGCTAATAAGCAATCGAAAGTTAAAGCAAAACCATCACATTCCCACAGAGCCTTTTTCCATCTTCGGATTTTAATGGAAATATAGATCACACCCAGGCATTAAAATAGAGAGTTTGACTGGGCATTGCTTCATTTCAGATTAAATTAAAATACATGAAAAATACAAAAGTATTATATTCATTATTTATATTTTCATAGTTTAAATTACAAACATTTTCCATTTTCATGCCTAGAAGTTGCCATAATATAGCTGTTCTTGACTCTTCTTGGTAAAGAGCCAGATGGTAAATGCTCTCCCAGGATGGCAGGTCAGTCATGCTCCAACCGCTCATCTGCGCTGTGCAGAAGCAAAAGTTGCCCTAGGCTGTATGTAAATGAAGCATATGGCCCAGTTCCAGCAAAACTGTATTGATAGACCCTAAAATTTAAATTTTACATGCTTTTTTTGTGCTATGAAATATTCTGATTTTGCTTTTGTTAAAGCAATGACAATGGAAAATCCATCCATAGCTCACTGATATTTATTCTAAAGTGGTTACAATATAATCACGTGTGATGCAATGTTACAGTGGCGAGCTCTTGCATTGAGTGTTTCGTTCAGCCCATGCCTTCTCATGCAGAAGCATCTTTCTCAGTGAACAGCATCACGTTTTCCTGGTACACCATGCTGTGCTTGGGTGGTCTGTAAGAACAAGTGTGTGCACTGCAGCAGCACAGTGAATCTGGACCATAGCATTCAGCTACACTGGCTGGCTGTGTCACGTCAGACAAGTTCTCAGTTCTTCCACGTCTTAGCTCCTAAATAAGAAAGGAAGATTCTAGCCTTCCTGGCAGGCATCTTTGTTATTAGCCAAATTGATTGGTGATAAATACCAGTATAGCTTTCTTTCTATAGATAATTCAATAATAATTAGACAATAGGGTTTTTTTTTAAGGAAACTGGAAACATTCATTGTTTGAAAACATTTGTCATGCTACAAATTCCCTGAATTTAAACATCTGCAAACCTGGCCACAGAAACCAACCCTGTAGTATCGATATGCTAGAAACACCGGGATGTGGTTGTTAAGTGAAAATAGTAATACCTAATGATAAAATGGGTTGGCAGACATTGATAGAGAAATGTTAATGAATTTTAACGATGGCTTTTTATGACACAGTGTTTCCTGTTTGATCTCTTATTTAAGATAAAGTACTTTTAAACGATTTATTTTCATGATTAGTTTTAGTTGTGTGTGTGTGTGTGTGTGTGTGTGTGTGTGTGTGTGTGTGTCCCAAAAGCAGTATTTATATGTATGTGTGAGCCCTAGATATGGGTTCTGGGAATTGAACTCGGGTCCTTTGCACTTCTCACTGGCCAGCCAACTCTTTGCCTGTACATTGCTTTAATACTGGCTTTAGTATTACATTTGGTTCATTTGATAAATTCATTACAATAAAACCAAAAGAAAACCTAAAATCTAGCACTAAAAAAATGAAATTTAATTATACGTTTTTATGTAAATTGAAACATCACCTTGAGACTCCGCTGCTTTGTGTCACCTAAGCATCTCCTGTTTCTTAAAATGAATTAAGAAGCAGTGACTCCAATTTTATTAAACTATCTGGAGATGTGTGTTGAAATCCACATTCTTCACCTCAAATGTTTATCATTTGTAAACTTGATGAAATGTAGGAACCAGCTGTGGCACTGTATGCCTATGAGCCTAATGCCCAGAATGCTTAGGCAGGGATGGAGGGAAGAGATGGAGAGAGCGGACTCAGCACGGAAGTCAATGGTGAGGCTTTGAGTGCTATGTGGACATCTGATGATTCCTGCTCTGCTGTTAGTACACATATGCACCAGAGAACAATACCTAAAGTAATGAGCCCATCTGTGAAACCCTGGAAAACAGATTCCACATCACTAAATGCTCTTCTATTGCTTTACAGTCTTTCCCAGCCAACAAAAATAGATCATGGGGCAGATTTGGTATAATGACTAATTCAAGTCTATTGGTGTATTTTAGACCAAAAAGAATTATCTGTAGGCATCTGAGAACCTTCTTCCAGATACATGTAATTTCTGATTCGGATTTTAGAAATACTGTCAGAAGTCCTGACTCAGTCCTATACACATCATGTACAAATACACTGCACACAGCGAAACATACTTAAAAAGGCAATGGAAGTCACAAGTGTCCAAGCCACATGAACAGCTAAAGCAGGAGATGACGTAACTCCCTGTGGAGCTTAAAAAGTCCTGACAGAAAAAGTTGGGAAAGTGAGAAACAGGACACATACATTAGCTGTACTTGTAAAATTGGAAATAGATATCAAGGAATCTTTTAGAACTTCTCACATTTAGACAACTAGGGCACATATACCAATCTTGTTCCTACTTATCATTTATCTAGGAAGAGAGTTGCCTACTACTAAACTTGACTCCTTTTTTGTATTCTATAACTTCACTCTTGTTATATTCCTACACAATGATAATCATTCACTGTTTGATCAAATTCTGATATGAAATTAAATATTTGTTGCACAGCTAGGAAGAGAAGGCACTAAAAGGAGTGCCTAAAATTTTGAGCTGACGTATTGATCAAGACAAACATAAATGATGTGTCCTAGTGGTTATTAAAACTGGAAGTCGAAGCTCAAGTAGTAAATTGAGATTTTTCTTAATAGATTTCGTGTTGGGATTCTTTGCAGAATCTGTCAAAGGTCAGTGAAAGGGATAAAGGACATGAAGCTGGTGGGGAGGGAGGTGGCAAGGGTTCGGGAGCAGCTGGGAGAGGAGGAAACATGACCAGACTACACTGAATGAACAAACTAGCTGTATGTGGTAGTTGAGGGGAAGGGTGTGGAGTTACATACCTACCAGTTTAAATGCAGATTTCTAAAGCTGAAATTCGAACTGTAAACAGCTTGGCCTGCCTTCCAGGGACTAAGGCTGCGTTATAATACTAAAATGAATTTCTCCATATACAAAGAAAACAAAAACAAACAAAAATAACCCAAAAACAAATATTGCTGTTAAGCCTAAGTTCTAAAGACACCCTAAGGAAACAAGATAAACTTTGCTTTGAAGACTGAGTTGGGAACAGGCATGAGAAATGACACGAGAATTCAGACTCTACAAATGACTGCTGCTCATTGTCACACTTGGTCTGGACATCATCTGTAGTTGGCAAGTTTTTAAAAAGCTAAAGTATAGAAAAGCACAGTTTTACTATTTGTCTCCATGCAAAGCATCCAGTATAGGAAGAACTTAGCAAAAGCACCAAGTATAGGAGTGACTTTGCAAAAGCACCCAGTATAGGAAAGACTTAGCAAAAGCACCTAGTATAGAAATGACCTAGCAAAAGAACCCAGTATAAGAATGACCTAGCAAAAGCCATCAGTATAGGAATGATCTAGCATAAGCACCCAGTATAGGAATGACTTAGCAAAGCACTCAGTATAAAAATGACTTAGCAAAAGCAACCAGTAGAGAAAGGATTTAGCAAAGCACCTAGTATAGGAATTGCTTAGCAAACCATCCAGTATAGGAAGGACTTAACAAAAGCACCAAGTATAGTCATGACTTTGCGAAAGCACCCAGTATAGGAAGTACCTAGCTAAAGCACTCATATAGAAGTGACTTAGCAAAAGCACCCAGTTTAGGAATGACTTAGCAAAGGTTCCTTCACAAAACAATTCTGGAAGCAGCAAGATTTACTCTACCCCCAATCTTAGAGAAATGTATGTAGCTTTCTTATTTTAAGCACTCGAGAGAAGAAATACTTTGATTTTAATTCAAAGTATTTGATGTAGAAATTTGTTATTTGCTTGAAAAACGAGAGGTGTCTTCTATAAGAAAAGATTTTTCTTCCATTTCTAATATGTAAAGAATTTTGGAGGCTATCCTAAAAACAGGTAACAACACTTGCTTGACATATATTAGTTCACAAAATTAACAATGCAAAATTAAAATATATTTGAAAATTTTTATGATTATGTACTGGATTTGGATCTTTATAAGCTTTGAAAATAGTAAAAAAAAACTTTATTTTGTCATGAAAATTTTTTTCCATAGCTCCACAGACATAATGTTAAAAAGCAATTTTGTACCTGAACTATATCTATTGCATCTCATCACAAATGCAGAGACAAAAGAAAGTCAGAAAAGTGTGAATATGAACCAGTTATGTCTGAAAGCTCAGTGGACATGACGCTCATTACAAAAAATGGTTTCTAAGTTTGATGTGATGTGTGTTTCCTGCTACTTAACAGTCATAGTGTTAGAGGTAGTCTAATAATATTTTTCTAATATCTATGAGAATTTTAATGATATAAAAGTACTGATTTAGCTTTTTGAGTTTCTGCCATTGAGAAAAATCAGAATAGGTATTATTAGCGAATTGTCTATCCTCCAAGTAATAACAACAAAATGAATTAGCCCCTTTCTGGGAGCTCAGGTAATTTGCCAATGACCATATAATGTAGTAGATCAATTTTGTTTCACTTTTCGCTATCCAGGGATTAACCAGGCCCCCTAGCTTAGTGCCCCAGACTAGATTCCCCAATTTTATAGCTGGAGACATTACCCATCTCTGCTCTGTACTACCCTTACCTGTGAAGAAAAAGAAATTTAAAATCAATGTATATACTTTCCCTCCAAATGATACTATCAGTTTTGATCCCTCCTTATTTTAAAATCCATTCATGTTAGAACACTGGGAACCTCTTGGTATTTCTGCATTTCTTCACATTCTCTCCAGGGGATGGCTTTTGTCATTAAAATAAACCACTTCTGTCCTAAATACGAACTGTTTAAATTAATGAAAGATGTCACCAGAATTATGAATGGGACCAAACCTCTCTTTCTCTTCTTCAATCTCTCCTTTGGACGGCCTGAAGCTTTCGAATTCAGGAAATTATAATCAAAACCAATGCTGAGTGATGCCTAAATCAACTGTGAAGGTCTGTATCCATGGCAACTACACTAATCACCATCACCTTGTCTGGCTTCTAGACCAGTTTTGACAAACTCAGTTCACCCTCTGCCCCTCTTGTCCCATAAGAAGACATCTTAGTAGGGGTGTAATAAATCTCCGTTACAACTCTGTTCACAGACATAGACATCTTTGAATGGAAACTTAGCCATATTAGAGTTCAGAAGCTCTAAGATGTCTCTTGTCTTCACATCCCAGAAGTCTCTGGGCTGCCCTCTTTTGCCATAGGTGTCAGAAGTAAGATTTGGACTGTGAATGAAACAGATTCACACCCATGTAGATCATTCCCTGTGCCACCTCTGTGCAGACAGAAAGGAATCCCAGTTAGCAGGAAGTACCTAAAGGCAGCACAGCATTCAGAGTGGATCCTGCGAGCTCGCCAGCCAGCGTCAAACTCAAGCTCTTAACAGCACTGTGATCAGGGCCAGCAGTCCTGTGTTTCACGCTTTAGTCTGTCGTTTGGAAAGTGAGGATAGTAACGGCATCCCCTAACTGCTGTGGGAGTCAATGAATTCGTCATTTACAAGACTTCCTCCCATCCGTCTGAACTGAGTGTGGCAGGCACATCTGGGTGTGGGCTACTGCAGCCAGCATGCTCCTCTTCACTGTTTTAAAACTGTAATCCTTGAGGAAAACATTCAGAACACAGCCTGGTGGCATATCCCAGCATTTTACAGCTGTTCATCATAGTGAAGAACTTACCCTCAGAGAAAATCACGTTTCTGTTCTACTCAGAGCCACTGTCTGGACATGACAACCTCACACTGGTACACAGAGCATAAATGCCAAGCACAAAGAGCCATCAGAATTCCAATCAAGCTTTGCTGAGTGCACGTGTTTTAAAACCTAGTCAAGTCTGAATGCATAATAAATAACTTCGTAATGATAGTTTTGCAGGGGTAAATGTAGATTAAGTATATCAGTGATATTGTGAGTGAAAATTACCGAATGTAGTAACTACAGATCCATTATTCATTATTATGCAAATAACTAGATTTAACAGATTATGTTAATCTATTATACAAATAACAATATATATCTATATATAAATCTATATATAAATAACATTAACAAATTATTGTTACTATTAAAAAAGAGACAAACCTTAAATTTTCCTTCTCCCAAAATAAGTAATTCATGTGTGTGTGTGTGTGTGTGTGTGTGTGTGTGTGTGTGTGTATGCACGTATGTGTGTGTGTGTATCTGTGTGTGCGTGTGTATGGGAACTCTTATCAATTTATGTTATTATTCAGTTGTGTATACTAAAGCTAGACCTCAGAGAGGGTGTGGCTGAGTCTGCCACAGAAGGGTGTAACATCACTGCATGCTTCTCTTCAGCCAGCCGCTTCTCTAACAGGGTCACGTTTCTCACTTGCTTGGTTGGTGGGTGCTGGATGAGCCCACAGTCTGTAGCACACTGACTCATGGTCGGCTCCCCTCTAGTGGTCTGCTTGCCTCTCGGTTTCTTAACTGCACCCGCCCACTTACAGACAGGGCACAGGGGATGTGTCAAGTAGAAAATGACTTCGTTTACCCCCTGACTGCTGTGATATATATGAGCAGTAAGATGTTGTCAACAAAGGGAAAATATGGTGTGACCAAATCGGTAGAGGGTCTGTCACTGCACGTGAGGACGAGGACAGCATGTGCCAGCCGCTTACATGCCAAGGGAGGATTTTGTCAAAATTGTGTATGTCAGGCATTGTATGGGGAAACTTGTGATGATGTAGACATCACCTGCCATTCAGTATGAGCTCAACATCATCGATAATGTCATGCAGTTAAACGGAAAGTGCCAGCGCTTTGAGACCGTCTTTGGGTGTTTTGCTTCGGTTTTCACAGAATAGTGACTGGGTGCCTGGTTTTTCACCTTCGGTGAGAACGGGCTCAGGGTTTTGTGAATTTACTTATGCCTCCATGGGACCCTCGTGCAATTCTAAGTGTTTTATTTTCTTTGGAAGAATAAAACCTACATTGTTAATAACGTCTGCAATGACTTGAGTTGAGGATTCTCTCTGTCTAGTGTGTGAAAGTGTGCTTATAAGAGGTATTTTTTTCAATGCAAATACCGGCGGTGCCCCTGTTTCACTTTTGAAGGTTCCCAGCCTTTAAAAGCCAGACTCTCAGAACCAGCCCAGCCAGAGGGTTTTAGAATAAATCCTCTATAAATGCATGCCCATTTAGGAGCTAAATTAACAAAGCTTTTCTTCTGGTTTACTTCTCAAGTTTTCTCTTGCATGCCCATGATAGCTAAAAAAATAAAATGATAAAAGGTAGCGGCCAGGGCCTTTGCTGTGGATTTAGAAGTAAAACTCACCTATCCTTATTCTTCCGCGTAGTGTCTCTTCTTGCAGTCAAAACAGAGCCCTTGCACAGCAGTGAGACCACTACCACGACTGGAGACGGAGCGCTTGAAACTTTTACTGGGTCAGGTAAAGCCTTTAGCCCGTGTCTCTGTGTCCACGTTGGGGTCCCTACACGCCCTCCTCCTCCTCGAGAGCAGCACGGGCTCAAAGCCGTACAGGTCTTCCCTGTAACAAGGTTTGCCAGAAACCCACTTTGCCGAAGAACTGATAGTCTTAAAACTATGTGTTTTATTTTTTTATTGAAATGGTGTTTGGGACTCGTTAGCTAGCCCTCCCCCCTGCGCTGTGACAATCCCATGATGTTCTCATTAGCAGAGCCAGCTCTCTGCATTATCTTGTACACTGCTTGATCAATTTAATAATTAGGTCCATAATGGCTAACTTTGTTCCTTCAACTTGCCTGTTTAAATTACATTAAAAAAAAAAAAAACCTACCTTCTGTCTACCCTTCTAGATGTAAAACTATCCATTTGATTCCTTCTAAATAACCTTGTTTCCTCTCCGGGTCTGAGAAGGGAGTCCTGGGTAGGCAGCTGAAAGACAAGTATTAAAGGTTAATGGGTTTCTGGAGAACACATGCTGGTTACATTAGAACCCAGCCTGGGAGAGCGGTCCCTGTGCTTCAAAGAGAACAATAGTATGTCTTTAAACATCAATCCTCCTTAAATATAAACACCTGATAACTCCCAGCTGGGCATAAAGAGTACAAATTAAGTCAACATAAAGGCTCTTTTAAAATTACTATTCTGTTTGGCTTACTATCTAATGAATGGGATTTCAGAAACCCGAGAAGGAACGTGTCCGTCCCAAAGATAAACACAAAACCCAGAAGAGGGTTACAGCAGTTAAACCTTGATTCTATAGGTCTGCCTTAGTATATTTTATGCTTGCCCAGGTTCTCATGTGCAAGGATTTTACGTGCGTGTGCTTTATGCAGAAAGACTTGAGGAATGACTGCCTTGAGTCTAATGTAGTGTTATGAAATGTACTTCACTTTCATGGAGACAGATGGTCCAGCTTTATTAGTTCACACCAATTGGAGCAATCATCATATGTGTGCATGAACGCCAGCACCCCAGACAAATAAATACTAGTGAGCCCTTGTGGCATGAGAACACACGTGTGCCGATGTGAGCATTCTATCAGCAAGCCACCTGCCTCACGCGAGGTGAATGGGCACAAGCATATCACACTACTTTGTGGTGCTCGCTAATCATGACTACTGTTAATTTCCTACAAAATAAATCCAGGCAAACAGAGGAGGTACTAGATAGTGAAGCCATTGCTATTGTACTTCAAGAATATACAGGTTCCTTCAAAGGTGAGTTGCCAGTGTACAGATTATAACTTCAGAACTTTGCATCCATTTTACAAAAAGAAATACAAAGTCCCCAAAGGCATCCAAAGTGGTTTGGCCACACAGTCAAGCACAGACTAGTCTAGAACAAAGTGCTGACAGTCAGGGCCTAACCGTGGTATTGTGCTGGAAACTCTGATGTCCAAGAAGGAGTGAGTGTAAGCACTAAAGAAACTCTTTTAGTTTCCTTCTAAGAACTCTCTAGCGATCTACGGTCTAAGTCAAGTAGGCACTTCTATTACCTGATTTTTCAACTTCAGTAAATTAAAATTTGCTGAAACAAAAAAAAATATGTTTCTGGCTAAACTAACCACCTTCAAACTATGCAGCTCCTGCCCATGGTTAGTGGGAAGTCAGAGGCAAACCACCCTTAACACTGTGGAGACTCTGCTGGACAGCAGAGGCCCAAAATGGACCTTCTCCACAAGCAGTGATTCTGTGGTCACTGCAGGCTGCTGCCTGAGACACTCAACCTGGTTCTTCTGTGTGTAGTCCAAACATCAGTTGAACTCTGGCTGTGGTCCTGCCAGACATCCCCTACCAAATCTAATACCACCACCCCTGCTTCACTTCTTCCCGAGAGGCACTACATCAAAAAACAATTCCTGATAGTAGAGTAAAAGCTTTAGCATTTCTCGATCCCATCCTGTGAGGAACTGGTCCTAGGCATTATAAGTTATAAGATCAATTATCCAGACTGTCTGAAGGTAACCAGCACTGCTTCCTTCCGTCGGTAGAAATGACCAAGTGTAATAAGCGTAATGAGCATAGGGCTTTGAAGGTGTGTCTGAGTCACTGCGGAGCCATGAAGCATGACCCAAGGGATGCTAGACTTTTCCAAAGCAGAGCTTTCTGGAGAACTGGTCTCCATGGGTATCAACATAACTAAACACCTATGTTGTTGTTGCCTAAAGTACCTAGACACCTATGGATTTGGATAAAGATGATAAGATTTAGTAAAGGACTTTTATCCCATTCACAATCGGCTCAGTTCTCTAAGCCAAAGGTTTTGTCTTCTAACCTATTTTGCAGACATTAATATAAAGTTTCAAAGGCCAGTCAAGCCATTAGTGTCTGGGGTCCATTCTTCTCACAAGGTCTAAATTCACCCATCGAAGGGGCAAAAATGTGTTCTATATGTTCAGAATGGTGCTCAGGTCCGTGTGTCTTTCTGAAATAGAGAATTCTCCTCTGTTTGATTTAATAAAAATGTTATGTTACTATTTCTCATTATTTTGTCTTGTTTGAAATCCATTTAGTTTTTCAGTCCTGAGGATGACCTCTCAGCACAGATGGCTCAAGTTTTGATTATGCCAACCAGGAGTCCTATCAAAAAAGAAATCTGAAAAAAATCAACGTGAAATTAAGCCTTTCTTAACCTGGCTTCTATGATAATATTCAATGTTGTGGAAATTTGAATCATGTAAATTTAGTTTTCATCCATTTAGTTTCCACAAAATATAGCAAAAGCTCTATTCTGTTATTTAGTTTTAAGTTTTTAAAATTCCTTTTGCATTTGGAGAACCTAAGTGAAGAGTAATGATTTATTTCCATATATATATATATAGATAGATAGATAGATAGAGAGAGAGAGAGAGAGAGAGAGAGAGAGAGAGAAAATTTACTTAAGTTCAGTTCCCAAAATGCTTGAACTTAACACTGTTACGGTCAAAATTCCATGGCTCTCAAAACTGATTCATAGTATTGGGGAACATGTGCCTGCTATGCTATTGTTATAAAAATTAATATTTTAGTTCCATATTATACACTTCCCCACAAGCAGCATTTTAAGCACCTTGCACAGTTAAGACAAGCCCACAGCATGCTAAGCACATTACACACGTCTGTGAAGCTATGGGGTCACCCGACAGCAGTCGGACATAGGAGCATATCATATTGCACGAGCCAGCCAGCAACCTAAACCTATTTGCCACTTTTTGCCGTTCTAAACGTTTAGCTCCAGCGTTCCTATGAACAACTCAGAAAGGGTCTAGTGCTTTGAAGTTGAACTATGATTGATTAGACTAAACTCATGCCAGCGCTGGGTTGTGTACTACTTTAATCTTTTTGAAACGTGAATGAACAGCAGATGGCCTAATAAAGACGCTCTGTGTGCTTGCCCAGTACGAACTGGTTGGGGAGGAACTGGCTCAACACGTTAGAATCCATACATGTCCAGGACATCAGTCATGGTCAAGGCAGATGACTAAAGGGGAGAAAGGCTTCCAAACTTTAGGATACATTCCACAGTGGGGTGCATATTTGAATGAAATATTAAAATAGCCCGACTTTGCCTTTTAAGGTCTTCTCCAAAAAAAACCATCTTTGATGGTTCAACACAGGCTTGAAGAGGTAATTGGTACAACATTTGACACCGTTCAGAGCAAGGCAGATTATCAATATCGCATGCTGCCTGCGCATGTCCTTATTACACAAATATTTTGACTGTACATGTTTAAGTACCCACCTGATGGATGGGACAGGGGAAATTGGAACCAGTAGCATTTTACAGTCAGGGGATGAAAGCTTGAACCCTGAATCTCTTAGCAATTATTTTATTTTAGTTAGAATAATTATGGAATCAGTACATCCACATATTTGGACTTAAGTTGTAAAGTTTGCACACATAAAACATCGACCTTCATAACTGAAACTTTACTGTGTAATCACAGCCATTTGCCAATAAGCTATCAGTGCAGAAAGCCGTTAGCAGGGACCTGAGAAAATGGAAGGTTAACAGTATTTGTGGGAGGAACAGACACTTCATACACTCGAATCAAAACTTGAAACACTTTAAAAAAGAAGATGGTGTCTTATCAGCGGCTCCTTTTGAAATGACCTTGAGAATGATGTGAACTTTAAGAACTGTGTTTGATCTGTGGTCTTCCAAAGCAGTCTGCACACTCTGTAGTGAAGATGTGTGTGCTGTCTTTTGTGTCTTGTAGTAATCACAAGCAGCGGCTACAGCCCTAGGTCGGCACACCAGTACTCTCCGCAGCTGTATCCATCCAAGTAAGTGCGGGCGCATCCAGTTTGGCTGCAGAGATTCTTCTGAAATTACATGTGCTAACTTTGTATTCACATGATGTGACAACTTTAAATCGCATTCATGTAGGCATGTAACTGTTAAATCTGAACAGATGAATGTGATTAGATGTGATACATTCAATTAGATGTGAGAGTATGTTTTACAAGAATTAGAAACATCCGTTTATCTGGGTAATTCCTATTGTCCCTGATGTTCTGTTGCTTTGAGGAAAACAAGAAATGTGTAGATAAATAAACTTCAAACTTCTTCAAACCAGGACACTTGAATATTGTTTTAGAATGCAAACATATGGGGTTTTCTACTATACAAGGTTTTGCTTTAAATTTTTAGTGTGCAATGATTTTGTAAACTATCTTGAAAATAAGTAAGAATTCATATGTAATTCTAACTATAAGAGTAATAGATGTAGCTTAAAATGTGTTTGATCATTTAAATGAATATGCACTGAATTTGGATTTTAAAATAACTTTATCCTCTATTTTTAAGGAAAATTCAAGAAACAATGATTTAAAAAAATACCAAGATCATACTTTAACCAAACACCAATATTTTACAATCCAGCACCTTACCGAAATATTTTCTAGGATTCTAAGTTACAATAAACACACTTTTGAGAGTTTGCTGTGTTGCTTTTAAGACTAGCTTACTCATCTGTTTCCAAAAGAGGCTGATAAGTTGATTTCCAGTTCAGCTCTATTGGATTAATGGGTTTATATCTGAATTTGTTTGTTTAGAAATATGCCAAGATTCCGGTTTTCCTATGCATGCACATTAAAATATACTAAGTTATGTTCTCACACCCAGGATGCCTTAAATGTAGGCTAAGGACTGGATTCCAGTTGGAACATACGTGTTCAGAATGACCCAGTAAAGAGACCTGCATTCTGTTTCTTCCCAGGAAGACACATCCCTTTTCTCAGATATCCAACCTAGAGTAGTGAATTCTTAGAGGGGTTGCTAAGTAGACTTTGATAATTCCCATATATCACTGGGACACCTGTGGTGGGTGTAGATGTGTGCATACAGGTGTGCATACATTCATTAGCTGACTATGCCCACTGTTTCCCACAGGTGTAGGGCAGATGTAAATTTAACAGTGCAGACCTAGAGAAAACGAAATACATCATCTAAATCCGATTGCTTATGTTAAAGATGTAGTCTTCCAAGTCTTTATATTATCTGTTTAGGATCGCCCAACTGGATGGCATCAAAGCCTAGGGCTCCTTAAAAATAATTACTCTTTTTTCCCCCACTTTTACTCATTTCTGACAAGCTGGGGATAAGGAGTGGGGTTACTTCCTGGGTGTTATAGGATTTCACTGAATCTGAGCTGTCTGAATTGATATGCAGTCTTTGTAGCCACAGTAATGCTATTTTTCTGATATTTAGGCCCTATCCACACATTCTTTCTACACCAGCAGCTCAAACAATGTCGGCCTATGCAGGCCAGACTCAGTACTCTGGGATACAGCAGCCGGCCGTCTACACCGCCTACTCACAGACAGGACAGCCCTACAGCCTGCCTGCCTACGGTAGGTCACACCGGCAATCTTCTGTTGGCCGCTGGCTTTACACACTAGCGCGGGTTCCAGCCCAGGGGGATGTTGTCTCACTAACGGAGTGGCTTGCCTGTGTGTTTTCTAAACAGATCTTGGCGTGATGTTGCCAGCCATCAAGACAGAAAGTGGGCTCTCCCAAACTCAGTCCCCATTGCAGAGTGGCTGCCTCAGCTACAGCCCTGGGTTTTCTACCCCACAGCCAGGCCAGACACCTTACTCTTACCAAATGCCAGGTAAGCGGCATAAATGTGGTCCTGAAAAAATAAAAAATAATTAAACGGATTCTTACAGTGTGGTTCTATGACTTCAGGGTTAGGGACGGCGAGCCGCAGACAGTTTTCAGTCTCAGCACGGCTCACACAGGTTCCTAAGAACCGGCAAACGGGCCGAAGCAAGTGGAAACAGCTGGACCGAGGTGGAGAAAGATGATGCATACGGAATGTAAAGATTTCAGGTTGAGCTCGGCAGGAAATGAAGAACAAGAGAGCCCCAGGCAGGCAGGCAGTCAGAAGCCTAAGGTCCTTCTAAGTAAATGTTGTGAAGTGCCCAGAGCCTGGCCGGGAAGACAGCTTTTTCAGGTTCCTTCTCTGCTGTCTGGAGGGGGCGAGCATCCATTTCAAACCTCTCAGACCGCAAGTTTCAGTAACCAAAACAAACTCAAGTGATGTCTCTCTCGCTGATTCTATAAAGTGAACTATTTTTAATCCTATCACACACAAAAAACACTACTGATTAAATATAAACTTTATTTTCTAATTTATAATACACAAATTTTATTACCTACTTCCTGAGTAGGCGGTGTTACTTCGACATATATTTTAATATGGTATATAATGTGGAAGTCAGGATGAGTGCTTGTGTGTCCTCACACTTTCATAATTTCTTTGCAGTGGACGCCTTCTTTCTTGAGCCTATGCTGCTCGTCATTGAACAATGAAGGATCGGTGCTGATTTCTTGAGTTGCTTGGCAGCCAGTGGCGAGCATCTCTGCCCTGCACTCTCCCCATCCTGTCCCCTTCGCTGAGGTCCCCTGGCGGGCATTCTTCACATGATAGAGTTCTGTGTGTTACTCCTCTCTCTGTGCTGAGCTTAATTCACTTAGCACGGTGTCCCGGTCACACTGCCAAGAGTGACCGAGTTTCAGTCCGCCTGACAGCTGAGTGAGCACAGAAACCTTTAAACTGTTCTGTCTTTCCCCTAGGTTCCAGTTTCACACCGTCGTCTACTATTTATGCAAATAATTCCGTTTCTAATTCTACAAATTTCAGCGGCTCACAACAGGTACAGTAGTTTTACACCTTTAAAATTTTCCGTTGAAGAGTTTAGGTGTTTTTTTTTTCAACTTATAAATATAGTTTTTATAATTTACAATTGTTGTAATCCCTTACTTAAATGTATGCAGAGTCTGTTTCTTCCTTTCTAGACCTCTTGAGATTAAAAGGACATTTTTCATTTATTGTCAAAACTTTTTAATTATTTTTAATTTTTGAAATTAAAATATAATTACATCATTTTCTCCCCCCCTTTTTTAACCACCGGGCCCTCCCATAAGCTCCTGCCCCTGCTCTCTCCCAAATGTATTGTCTCTTTTTCTTTAACTTTGTATATATAGATTATTTCAGGGCTGGTTCCTTAGTATTGGATGCACAATTAGGTAGCTCTTCCGTAGAGAAGGCTATAGGAGACATTTCTTTAAATATAACTTTATTAATTCTTTAGGAATGTCATATATGTAAGTTTTGAACTTAAATGGTTCTTGTCAGTTTTAAGCATAGATGATCTGAAAATTAGGTTCTTCATTTAAAACTAAAATAACAATTCAGCAGGGTAAAAGAAATTGCCTGTTCAGAATTATTAAGTATTTTTTCTTCTTGTTGACTGTAAAAGGTTAGCCCATTAAATACCTAAACTATAGTCGTTTTAATAATCTATCATGTTATTATAAAATTTATTGCATTTTTATCTTAAGTTATAGTATACATTGTTTTATTTCCCTTGATAGAAAATGCTTACATAATATAACATTACTTAATACATTAATTTATGATGTATACTCTAAGACAGAATCCTAAAACAGCATCCGTAAATAAGTAAAAGTCTGAAGAACTATTGTTGACTTTTAATTTTTGTTATTTAAATGTATATTTCTTTTATTAAATCTTTGGTTGCCACCTCCCTGACAGCTCTGCTTTTCTCTCTAGTCATTGAACCTCTAGTAGCACTTAACTTTTCTCCTCATCATGTTTTATTAATGTTTTCATGAATTTTAAAATCTAGAAAGATAGAATTACATATGGGATAAGAGTAAATGTTCCTCAGTAAATGTCCTGGAACACAGATGGGCCATGATTATGTTGACACTTCAGAATTTGTCCTTGCTTCCTGTTTCTCAACCATGTCCAGAAAGGCTCACACTGAAGGGAAGCTGATCTCTAGACAGACAATATACTTCTATTTTAATTACTATTTTTATACATTTAAAAATATTGGTTATTTCATGAATGCTTTCTCTTTATATTTAATAAATGAATTATATTATTGCCTTTTTGTAGTTTTAGTAATATAATAAAAGGGCCATAAAATTTTATTAAAATAGTGTTATTTAAAATATTTGAAAGATATAAAGTATATAATTTGACATTAATTTAGAAGTATCTTATAGCAGTATACTTTCTGAAAAACAAAACAAAATTGATTTCAACTAGCTTAATTGTACATATTAACACAACAGACATTTATTGAGCACTTGATATACAATCATATTTTTGAATAGCCATTTGAAGTTCAAAAACCAGTCAGGTGTTTGTTTACTGTCCCTTCAAAGTGTATAGTCTTCCTGAAGAAACAGACAAGATACAACACAGACAGAAGGTAGACCAGATGGATATAATCACTAATAAATACTCTTGATAAAATGCAGCATAAATGAAGTGCTACTATCCCTGGGAACGTACAATAACAATATGTAAAGGACAGGAAAGTTTTATAAAGTTTCCATCACAAATGGATCGAATTCTGCTTGAGAATTTACAATGGATCTGTAGAGATGATAACTGTATTTGAGATGGCAGTTTGAGTACCAGTTTATCATTTAAAACATGCTGAGTACCTGATAATCCCAGGAAATTCTGTGTACTTGGGACCTAAGGATAGTGTGTGGCTGGAAGGGCTTCATTCCTGCCTCATGGAACTTTCAGTCTACAAAGAAAGTAGCCAGCAGAATAGCAGGGAGACAAAGGACCCTGCTAAAATGTTCATAGAAATCTACTATTGCACAGGGTGGGGGGCGTTATGCAAGGCTTTCCTGTCAGAGCCACGATTAAGTCAGGATTTATCAGAATAAAGTCAGGGAGAAGGACAAAAAGTTACATGGAGAAAAGGAAGTGGGGGTCAATGTTCAGTTGAACTGAATGGAGTCTGGAGTTCAAGTCATCTGTGAGGGAACTGGGAAGAGACACTGCAGAAAAAGGCAGGCTAGGTCCAGTCACATATGTCTTATAAGCTTCTTCATGGAAGAAGTAGCCTAGGCCTGGTGACATGGAGCCTTGTAGCCTTCAGTAAGAATTCTGACTGTAGTCTTGGACCACTGGAAAGATATCAACGCTTTGGAATAGGAAAAGTCATATAATCTGTGCTCTGAGGCAATTGTGCCATAGGAAGTAGAAATGAAATAAGACAAATTAGCAACAGCTTCAACAGGAAATGAAGAATGCTTGGGTGAGGATGGTCAGAGTAGAAATATATCACTTTATGCAGAGGCGGCAGCTGATTTTCCTGGTGTGTATCATCCTTTGCTGGTGAGGCCAGGCAGACTGGGAGAGCTACGGTGCACAGGAGCTAAGTCTGTCTCCTTAGATTATGATTCCAGTAAGAAACTCACAAGCTGTGTGACTGGGATGAAAACCACTTAGAGTTCTGTGGCTTCATAGTTTTCAATATGAAATAATAATGATACCAACAGACAGGGTTCTAAGAGGCAAGTAAGCCAGTCCGTGTAAGCCCTTATAACAATGCTGTGACCCAAAGCCAGACTTGTCATTGCTGTCCTCTCTGAGAAAGAAGTGTTGCTATAAACATTGTTCAAACATTGAAGTTTTCTATTTAGCTCACAAAATGTGATGTGGAACTTATAAACTTTTAGTTTCCTGACATATTACTTAATGCTTCCTGGTAATACATGTATTTACTAATACAGAGAATTTTCCTCTTTGGAAAGGACATCAAATATGGATCTTTGTTCTTCAGAACTTATCACAACAGGGGATCTTCCTCCTGACCAAGGATTTGTCATCACTGATAAAATTTTTGGCTAAACCACACTAGATATATTAAACACCATTTATCACAAGACTTTACTCATCATCTTAATATGCAAAAGGCTATTGGAGGTTCCTTTTTATCATTTTAAGAATTTTTTTAATAGAAAACAGGTCAGGCAAGTTGGTTCAATGCTTTTATTTTATACACAACGAAAGAGAAAAGCGAAATGTAAAAACATTGTCGAAGACTTTTAAGTTAAGTCACAGGTAGCAGATAGCTGGTAGTGGCTAGAGAAGCTGTTTATTTATTTTTAAAATGACTGCCAGAAAGACAGAAAGAAAAAAAATGGCCTAGACGAGGAACAAAAATTAGAGAAGAAAATCCACCTTGTGGTCTGTGGTGTTTGGTGATGTGTAAGAGTGGACTGGAATAGATGTGAACTGGCTACAGCTCCTCCCCCCATTGCAGTGCATAAAACCCCTCAGCCAGATTCACATTCTTTCATTAGACCCGGTTTGCAAACTTACAGAGAAACTAATCACTGCTGCATGTTGTGAGGTACCCAGAAAACAAGCTCCACTCCTCACCATCATCAGCTCCAAGCCACGAACCGGAGAGCAAATAAAACTGATTATTTGGTTGCCATGGTAACAGTATTAGTTTGCTCCCTCAGACTGTACTAGATGTTAAGTGTTCTTCTGTACCCATACACATCATGTATTTGTTTCAGGATTACCCATCCTACACAGCCTTTGGCCAAAACCAATACGCTCAGTATTACTCAGCATCAACCTATGGGGCATATATGACATCAAACAATACAACCGACGGCACATCATCGTCAACCTCGACTTATCAGCTGCAGGAGTCTCTCCAAGGACTGACTAGCCAACCAGGTACAGATCCTCTCCCAGGTGAAATAGTTCTAAGCGTCCTGTGCAATCTGTGTGCACAGAAGAAGATGACCTCAGAAGGACGGGCCCGGAAACCACTAGACAATGGCGTTTATGATTAATGAGTTTCAGTTCGCTGCCTAAGACAGGACTCTGGGACATTTGAAAACTTCTCATTTTAGTTGTGAGACAGACGGGAGATTTTGACCACAGAATGGCTACGTGTGTGAGCATATCAACATGGGTGAATGGATCTCTGGCCAGATCCCTTCTTCACAACAAGGAGCGCTTGTAATATCATCTCTCTCGGGTGTAACTGGGCATGTTTTCTTTATGCAGTAGGGACTGTGCAACCCCTTTTCCTTTTCAGTCATCAGCAACCCTAGTCAGTCACCATTTCTGCATTCCTAGGATTCGCAGGATTAGTGGTAGAAAGTGTAATGTCTTTGTCTGATCTGCACGTATTTAAAATCTACCATAGAGCTGACTTGTGGTGGTGATGGTGGGTGTTTGTTTGTTGTTGTTGTTTTATTTTATTTTATTATCAGAAGCCTGCAGTCCTCTGGTCAGAATCATATTTGCTACCCAGACTCTAAAGCTCAAAAGCCAGCTTAACCAGCATTCAGTATCTTCTTCATCAAAATTCCAATCAAATACCCTAAAGGAATCAGAAAGATAACTTCCTCTAAAGTGCTAATAGAAAGTAAAAGATTTCAAATACATATATATTTGGAAGATAAGAGTATAAGGTTTGAAGAATGGGATTGCCTGGTTGTGGGACTTGTTACAGAACACAGTCAGCCCCCGAAGCAATGTCCAGTGCGAACATGCACAGAGAAGCGGAGGAGAGAGGAGAAGCCGGTCACAGACCCAGGCGGATTCTATGGCCTTGGATCTTCTCTCAGAGCAGTCTATAATTTCAGTTTAGCCGTTTCAGATCTGGCATCCATCCTAAAAGCAAACACATTCATAACTATAGGCTTGTGCTTTATTAATGGTGAAAAGTGACAGATTCATTTCAAGGGTAGGCAAAGAATTTTCCATTAACCAATTGTGCATTGGGGGCTTATGGGTCAGACCTGACAATTAGGTCCGCAATATCTTTTTATAGAACATTCACTGTGGATGTCTATGTTTAAAATGGAACACACTTTATCCTTATGTCCAATAAGTGACTGTTGCGTGCCTTGGTTTACAGATAAACCTATGAAATAAAGTTGTAGCTAAATACCCCAAACCTACAAAGGGCAGTTCTTCGTTATGTGCTGATTAAAGGGTAATTATTCAATCACCTAGAGAAGCCCAAGGCAGCTGGGAATGACTAATGTTATTTAGAAATTGCAAACAGCATTCCGTTATTTATTTTACCTTGTTAGGTAGTCTGACAGTGGATTTAAGAACACACTACCACACTGATTGGGAGCAGGCATTTCTAGATTCTTATCCTTATGAAGATAGGATTTCTGCCTCTTAGATGAAGTTTATATAAGGTAAATTATGGGTTTGATTTGCATTCTAAAAGTTAGCAATGGGGGTGAAAGATATTTTTACTTCATCCTCTCAGATATTTTAAACCTTTAACAATTAAGCATGGTTGGTAACACATAACATTGTCCTTGGCTATTAGACCCTGGTAAACGCTGTAATACATTTGCTAACTGAACTTAACCACTGCTCAAGCTGGATGGGAGAACTGGTGGAGTGCCTTCTTCTCAGAAGGGAGATTCTGGGGAATGAACCCCATAGGAAGAACAACAATACCAACTGACCAGAGCTCCCAGGGATTAATCCACCAACCAAAGAGTACACATGAGACCCATGGCTCCAGCCGCATATGGAGCAGAGGATGGCCTTGTTGGGCATCAATAGGAGGAGAGGCCCTTGGTCCTGTGAAGGCTCATTGACCCAGTGCAGGGGGATGCCAGGGCAGGAAGGTGGGAGTGCGTGGGGAAATGGGGGAACACCATCATAGAAGCAGGAGAGGGGAATGGGATAAGGGGGTTCTGGAAGGAAAACCAGAGGGGGGATAACATCTGAAATGTAAATAAAGAAAATATCTAGTAAAAAGAAAGAAATATATAGAAACAACTTTAGAAACAATTCAGGGCTCAGAGTGCAGCTCCCATTCTGTGATGCCCACCAGAGGGTATGCGTGGAGAGGGCCACCTAGATTTCTCTGCCTCGCTGGCCACATGTGCCTTGTTACTGTGCCCTTGTGAAATCTGCAGAGACAGCAGCATTAGTAGCTCTGGACCAGTATCAGTGAGTCCTCGGTGAGCTGACACCCTCCTCAGGAAGGAGCCTTTCACTCCTGTCAAGTCCTTTCCATGAACAGCCAGGCTTTCTGTCTCACAAACAGCACTGAAAGTCTCTTTGACTCCTCTGGAAGTTATTTAATTGGAAATTTAAAAAGTGTGTCCGTATTTATCCTGTATGGCATGCTGTTTGGAAATTTGCATCTACAGTGAAGCAAATGACTACACACAGAAAACTAATGTTTGCACACAGTTTGTGTGCCTTGTTTCTGAGGTGACAGCACTTAAAGCACCTTAGCTCAGCAATTCTCCAAACCAGCATCCATTGGGATTAGCAGTTTCCATGCTGTAGAGCAAATGTCTTGACCTTAACCTACAAATATGATATCCATCGTCTCACATCTCCCTCTAACCACAGTTCCCAATTAGTGTGTGTGTGTATGTGTGTGTGTGTGTGTGTGTGAGAGAGAGAGAGAGAGAGAGAGAGAGAGAGAGAGAGAGAGAGAGAGAGAGAGAGAGAGACAGAGACAGAGAGACAGAGAGAGAGAGAGAGAGAGAGAGAGTTTCTGTATCCATTCATCTTATGTCTGATACTTATGTTGGCCCCATGTCTTAAGAGGGAGAATTAGCTTCTCTCTGAGATGAGCCGCTTTATTGATCCACAGATTGATCAGCTGAAACCAAATGCATACAAACAATAAAAACAGACACAGCACGTTGTATTTATGTCCTTTTGCATACATATGCATACATACATTTGTAGCAATAATAATTATGGAAAAGATGACTGTCAATTTGAGAGTCGGTGTGGGAGAAAATAGAGGGGGCTGGACAGAGGAAAGTGACATAATTTTGCTTTAATAAAATGTTTTTAAAAGTTCTTTTTTATAAACTCGAAGGCAGGTATGTTTTAGGAAAATGGCTGTGTCATTCATGCAAACTGACTTTAAGTTTTGAGCTTTTTATGCTCTCCTCCTAATGCCTCAGCCACAGGTCTTTTTGTCCACGTCAAGTCTAATGCCTGTTCCCTTGGCTCCTTATGTAACAGACATCGTATCAAAGTTTGAGTTTCAGTATATAGTTTGAACTTACATTTCCCTAGCCACTGCTGATCATCTCACACACGAATTTGCCACGTCTTCCGAGAACTGTCTACTCTGGCCCTCGCTCCTATTTTCAGTCAGCTTATTTTGTTTTCTTTCTGCTGTGTGGTGTGGGCTCCATCTCTGCTTTACTTGTGTCCCGAGCCTGCTTCCCGTCCTATTTCCTCATTCCGGTCAGCTTTTAGTGGTCTCTTTTGACCAGGAGAATCTGTTGCTGTTTGGAGGAGGAACTATTAGCCTTGTGGTTAAAGCAGAAATTCAGGAATCACATCAATGTCGCCAAATATCAGCTGATTGTCGTTGCCTGATTAAGTGTACTGTGCTGCCAGTTTCTCCATAGTTGTAAGATAATAAGGACATAGTTCTGTGTTAGCTGTTCTCTCTCTCTCTCTCTCTCTCTCTCTCTCTCTCTCTCTCTCTCTCTCTCTCTCTCTCTCTCTCATTTTTACTCTCACTCTCACACATGCACCTAATAAACATCTAGAAATCAGTAAGAACATGACAAATTCCAAATAGATGAAAACATGTTCCTAATTACTTCTCAAAGATTTCTATTTAAAATAATAACTTATCACTGTATATCTACTAAGGTTGAAATAAAGGTTAACAGTACCAAGGACTAGTAAGGACCAAGGGAATGCTGATGCTGGAGAGATGGTAGGTCAGTAATTTCACTGTGGAGGTCTGCATCTGGACAAGGTGACCACATTCCTCCGCTGAGAGATCTCACTGGTGCACACTCAACATACAATATTTATATTTACGATTTATAGTCACATGACTGTGTCACTGACTTAAATGACAATCAGCAGAAAGGAAGAGTATGACATATGTACTTGAGGGAGTTCTACACATTAAGGAAAGAAGAAACAAACGTTCTACGTTCTCATTAACATCATGAGCTGCAGATGGTGTTCTGATACTTTATTTTAAACGGCAGTGCAAACCGTGGAGTAAGAGTCTGATAAAAATAAACAAGACCATCCTGCACAATTTTCTTCTAAACGTCTGCTTTAGTCTCATGACAACACTTTTGCCCATATTTTATTTTGGATTTGAGTATATTTAAGATTCTTAACTAACCGGCAAAAGAACAGTTTCTCCTGTGTTTAGAAACCCACAAACTTCCTGTGGCCCCATGTCCTTTTCAACAGTGTGATAGTTGCTGAATCTCAGGATTAAACAGCTGACTTGCTCCTGCTGGTTCCTTAGTGCTGACATAGGCTGCCTCTAGCCATCCCCCTGTAACGTAAGACAAAATTGGAAGTTTGCAATTTTCTCTTCTTTCCGTTCTTGCACTGCTACCAAAGGCAAAAGGCTGTGTGTGTGTGTGTGTGTGTGTGTGTGTGTGTGTGTGTGTGTGTGTGTGTCTGTGTGTGTGACCTTAAAATTGATTGGCAAAAAAACATAAAGGCAAGGACAGCACATCCAGCTGTTATTCCAGCACTTGAAAAGCAAGAGTTTAATGTCGTCCGTGAAGCTAACATGAGACCTAGTTAAGAAAAAAAAGACCAAATAAGTAAGAAATAAAAGCAATAAATGTGTGTGCTCACGCAGAGAGATTTTTATAAATGCCACCCAAAAAGAGTTTCATTTAAGCTTACTTTTAAAGTGAGAGTCAGTTCTGGGCTAGAGAGATGCCTCAGTGGTTAAGAGCACTTCCTGCTCTTGCAGAGGTTCTGAGTTTGGTTCCCAGCTTCCATGTCTGGTGGCTCATAAACAGCTAAAACTTCAGGCCAGGGGATCCAGTATTGTCTCCTGGTAAGTGTAAAGACAGGTACCTTCCTATACACATATATTCATACACATAAATAAAATTTAAAAATTAAAGTATAGATTAATTTGAATCATGTTATTGTAAGCATGACTTTTTAACCTAAGGAAATTTGCGTTAATTAGTATAACAGTGGAAAACAGAAAAGGGTGTGTGAAATGATATTTAGAAGTTGCTGTGCATTCAAATATCTAAAGCCTATTTAAATAAGCTGTACATTAGGTGCTGCAAGATACGGCAATATTCAAACTTGTAGTTAAAACATTTTATTACTGTGCTGTCCTTCCTGACAGCGGTGACAGTGACGGGAAAACACTGAGCTGTGTTGACAATATTTTAAGAGCAAATGACATTTATATTAAGATTAATTTTTATATTTTTAGTTTAGTTTTTATTGAAATGAGTTTTTTTTTTTCATAAAATACACCCTGATTACAGTTTCCCCTTTTGAACTCCTCCCAGGTTCTCCCCAAATTCCCACTCACCAAGACCCACATCTTTTCTTGCTCTCTCTCATTAGGAAAATAATAATAATACTAAGAAACAAACGTTAATGAAAAAAGGCAAACTTTTTTTTTCAAAGCATAAGAAACACCTGCACAGCAGTCACCTAAAAACACAAAACCATAATATGTAAGCAAAGGAACTATAAGATAAGAGAAAGAAAGAAACGCTCAGGCAAATCATTACGAGACAAAGCAGAGCTCAGAAAGTACCCTTGAGCTGGCTTTCTGTTGGCCGAGGACAGCTGCATATGGGGCCTGCCCTTCATTGTTGTCCGTACACCCGATGAGACCCCGTGAAACTGACTATGCATTTGTGAGTGGTGTTCAGCTGAAGATAGCTTCGGTCTCAGGAATTAGGACCTGTGTCTGCTGCCCCTCTCAGACCTGGGACTCCCTCACCCCAGGCCTACACATGCCACCACAGTCTCTGTGAGGTCACAAGTCAGTAGTCCTGCTATGTCTAGAAGGCCTTGTTTTCTTGGTGTCCTCTATCCTTGCTCTTCCACTTGGTTCCCTGAGCGCTAAGGTGAAGCGTTTGATAAATATGCCCTCTTTGCACTGTCCCTAGGTTTCTCACTCTCTGTAGACTGTCCAGCTGTGGGTCTCCCTGTTTTATCTCACCGACTGCAGGAAGAAGCTACTTTGATGATGGCCAAGAAAAACAATGGCCTATGAACATAGCAGAATGTCATTAGTAGTCAAGTTGTGCTAGGTTTCTTTAGTAGGACAGTGCTATTTGGTTTTCCCCTTAATCTCTTGACTATCTGGCCTTGTATTCTTCACCATGGGAGGGTCAAGAATGGGTTCCCTCCCACGGAGTGAGCCTTAAATCCTTGGTCACCCACACAGGCTTAGTACCAGCACTGAACCAGCACCCCTTCCAGGCAGGACACCATTAGAGATCAAAGGCTTTCTCCTTTGACAGTGTGCAGAATACCTTCCAGAGTAATGAACATTAGTTAGAAAGGTTGAAGGCTCTGTGTAGGCACTAGGTTCTCCATCTTCAGGGAGTGGTATAGATGTTGTCTTCAGCAACAGCACTTTGTCTTACTAACAGAAAGTAACCAGTAGTTTTGACAATAGCCTGGTCAGTTGGGGCTTTTCATGGGACCCCTTTGGCAAACAATTACATTAGATGTACCCCTGTTCTGGCATTGGAAGCTTCATTTGGTAATGAGAAATGCCCAACTGGGGCTCTGTCTACCCTGCTATATAGAAATTTTGTTTAAATCATCTTCACATATGTATATGTTTTAGGAAGATTCTACTGTATTAGGTTTCCATATGAGCCCTCAAATTACTCTTTTCATAGTCCCTCTATCTCCTCCTCCCCCTCCCCCATTCATGGGAAAGACAGCTAAGTCATATTTTTGACCCTGTACCACATAATAGTTACCAAATAAGATGCTGTTATTAAAAGATATGGTAAGATTTAACTTCATAACAATTACTGTTTCTCAGAAAAGGCATGTTTAATGTGCCATTTGTTCAGAATTGCTTAATTCTTTGTGAATTATTGCACTGAATCATATTGTCCTATATCGTATTGTATTAATGATAAATGGAGATCATCATATTACTTTACTATAAACACATTATTGAGGTCTAATGTACCTTGATATTTGACTTGTCTAGAGATTTTCATTCTATTCATATGGTTTAAAAATACAAGTCTGATTCATCCTCAAAAAATTTAAAAGGATCCTCATCCAGAATTCAATGTACGCCAAAAACTGAGGTCCTGGAAAACTACATAAAATCCTCCCAGTACTATTACAGGTCAAGCTGATCTTTGTTGTCTGAATTTACTTTAACACAAACTTGGTTTTGGCCAGTACTTTATGCCTGTTGAGATCCATGGTCGCTAACTTTGTATGAGTCTATATTTTAGGGGCCTGTTGGACATATAGAAGCCAATTAGATAAGTGCCACAGACACCAATGATGGCTAGATGGGGGGAGATAATTCTGGGTCCTCATGTGCAGAGACATTAGCATATGAGGTGCTTGCACCAGAGTAGAAAGACCAGGACTCCCTGGTAGCTGTCCTGAGCATGGCAGGACAAGAGTCTGTGACTGCTAAGTAGAAAGACTCTGGAGAGCCAGGCTGGAACTAACACCCCACAGACATCAGCTGCCAAACAATAACTCTGAAGGGGTGTACTTAACAGGATCAAAGACACCACCTATCTGGAAAGATAAAGGCTGAGCCTGTCTACTAAACTCATCAGTCTGATGTTTATTCAGGACTCTCAGTAAAGTATTGCACTCACGTTTTGGTGAGCAGAAATGAGATTTCAAGGAGTCTAAGAAACTGTATCATACAGTAGTGTAACTATTGTCCATTTATGGCTTTCATGTACTTAAAACACAGATGCCACACATTCAAATAACTATAACATGCCCAAGATTTCAAAAAGGTGTTATGAAAATAACAGGTAAATTTTTTTCTTGCTAAATTTTATGTTGATTGCATGCTAAAATGATATTTCGTGTATGTGAAGCTAGAGTGTGGGGGTTAATTATACATGTCTCTTTCTATCTTCTATTGCAACTGCTGGAAAATGTAAAATTACCCAAGCTCATTACATTCATTTACTTCTATTGAGTAGCAGGAGTGTGGTCTATGGTCTGAAGGAGTTTCATTAAGGGACACAGACAGGAAGGAAGTGATGTGGTACATTCAATAAGAGGGACTGTCAAGTTTGCAGGTGGGGTGTGGGGCTGATCCAGAAGACAGTGTTCTATGGAATGTGGCCCAAATGGAGGTGAGGCTAGACCTAACACCAATAAAAATGGGGTGGAAGTATAGACAGGAAGCTGAAGGTATTTGGCATATAAAAGGCATTCAGGATTCTATGAGAAATTACAACTTTAAATACTTTACTCTAATGTTTGTCATAAAGAGGTCATTAATGTATAGGAATTTGTTAAGTAATAATGAAGACTTGTAGTTGTTCTAAAGCTAAACACCTCTTCTTGGCGCACCGTGCTGTTTATAGGAGAGTTTGACACAGTGCAGAGTCCCTCCACACCGATCAAGGACCTTGATGACAGAACATGTAGAAGCTCTGGGTCGAAGTCTCGAGGAAGAGGCCGGAAAAATAATCCCTCCCCACCTCCTGACAGTGACCTGGAGGTATGCCTGCTTGTTGCTGCAGATTGTAAGATAACTGATCTTACTGAATTATATAACCATATATTATATACCTAGTCAGTTTCACACTTTCTATCTATCTACCTATATATCTATCTACCATCGATCTATCTATCATCTAGCTATCATTTATCTATCATCTATCTATCTACCTATTTATCTATCTACCTACATATCTATCTATCATATATCTATCTACTATCTATCTATTTATATATATCTATCATCTATCTATCTACCTATCTATCATCTATCTACTATCTATCTATCTATCTATTTCTATCTATCTATCATCTATCTATTTATCATCTATCTATCTACCATCTATCTATCTATCCATTTCTATCTATCTATCATCTATCTATCATCTATCTCTCTATCTACCATCTATCTACCTACTTATCTATTTATCTATCTATCAGCTATCTATCATCTATCTATCTATCATCATCTATCTACCTACTTATCTATCACATATATATATATATATATATATATATATATATATATATATACTTGTCTACCTACTTATCTATCTATCTATCTATCTAGATCTAGCAAATTATAAAACAATAAATTCAAAGGTAACAATACTTTAAAAGTTAAGTACTATGATAATTTCATTTCTTATTCAAACTGAAAAAAAGGTTAAAATAAAGCTATGACTTGGAGCAAAAATATTTTAGAAAGATAAAGAAATCTGTGTTGAAAGGCAAGTAGTAAAATCCTGTCAGTGAATATGTGTTTAAAATTGTCGTGTTTGTGGACTTTTAAAGTATGTTTTCTATTTGTGAGCTCTTTGAAATGTAACTGCATTAAGCAAGTAGAGTTTCTATTACAAAAATCTAGCATTAACCATAATATGGTCATACACAATCACAAAGTTCAACTGAAGAAAAGAATTAATTTCCAGATGTGATACTAGTTAAGTAGCACACATTGTGCCTCTTCCTAAGATCTGTATGTATGTGTGTGTGTGTGTGTGTGTGTGTGTGTGTGTGTTCTGAAGCCTTGTGGTAACCTGACAGATGACCACTAGGGGGCACATCGACATGGAGCTGGACAGAGACATGGGCCAATCCCAGAGGAGAGTGTCACCTAGTGTGGTCCAAACTCCAGATGCTCTTCCAATGTCAAACCCCTGTTCTTTGCATCCAGTCTCTTAAATTTGCAATGTGAAATCTTTCACAAATCCACGCAGGTCAAACAATTCATTCCACAACCTATGAGACATTTTACAGTTGTTGTTTAGGAGCTTCCCATAGACTGCCTTAAATCCATTTTGAAAATATTTGATGCAAATTTTAAATAAATTCCAAAATACAGTGAACCCCATGAGATCTGGAAGTATAAAATATATGGGGGTTAGACTTCTTTCTATCATAAAGTTAGAATGTATCCTTTTCATATTAACTATAATCAAGCATCGGGTATGTTTATTACAGGTCTGGACACCTGATGATTAAGCTTCCAATCATTTTTATCACCCATGTCCCCAGGTTTTATGAGAGTCAGACTGGGCAACTTAGGAACATGGCCCACAGACTCAACAAAGACTGGTTCACATGGGGCTCAGAGAGACTGGAGAGACAAGCATGTACCCTGTATGGGTCTGAGCTCGGTCTTCCACATACACATTATTGTTGTGCAGCTTTATATTTTTGTGGGACTCCAAACAGTGGGGGTGAGGTGTTTACGGTTCCTTTGCTTGCTCTGGGGCCCTCTTGCTTCTACTAGACCCACCTTATCCTGGATATCGGGTTTGTGCCTAGTCTTATTGTAAGTTGTCATGCCATATTCAGTGGATATCCCTGGGAGGCCAGCTTGTTGAAGGAGAAGTAGATCTGAGTCAAAGTGGAGGTGGAGGGAGGGACTGGGAGGAACAGAGGGAGGGAAAACTGGTCAGGATGTAATGTATGAGAGAAGAAGAAAAAGAAACTACAAAAATAAAAACAAGATCTAAAAAGGAACAAACCATTGAAGGAAGGTGGTTTTGTATGAACCAGTCAAGGCCATGTCGAGCAAGAAAAGGAACGCGTTCTGAGTGTAAAGGTCTGTGTCCTTAAGCCATTTTGACCCTGGCCGTTTCTCCTCAGCGTGTGTTTGTCTGGGACTTGGATGAAACCATCATTGTCTTCCACTCCCTCCTCACGGGCTCCTACGCACAGAAGTACGGCAAGGTAAGGAGTCAAGAGCTTATTCCCAGTTAAAACTCAAGGTCCGTTCAAGGCTGCTTTCTTCTCTCTGTCAGCTCTTCTGATAGTCTCCCACTCTGTGGCAGAGTACTATTCTCCAATATGTGCTCACAACTCCGCAGAGCTAATCAGAAGTTACCTTTACAGGTTTTACAGAAACTTTGAGATTTCTGTCCCAAGACCAAAGATCCTACTCTCACACATTTGGGGATAACAAAATGTGTCACTTACACTTCACTTACACGAAGGCTCACCCCACTGCCTTTCTCTCTGGCTACTCCTTCTGTAGTGAAATTCTTAGAACAGCATCACAGCTGTATGAGGTTTGATACACCCAAAGGAGACTCGTGGAAACCAGCATGCTTAGCTAGTCACTGGTTTTGACTCCGTCAGTAGCATTTGCCCTAAAGAGGGTTTTCTGAGAACACGTTGCCCTGGCTTCCACTGGGGGTATGAAAATGTGTGGTGATATTTGGATGTTTCCCCATCACAGTCACACCCACAGAAGTGTCTCACCGTGCCTCCCAGCACGACATGCCACATCAGTGGGTGGGCTCTTACATCCTGTCGACACGCTCTATAGCCACAGTTGCATTCTTGTCTTCCAGACAGCACATGATGGGTTGGACTCTTTTATTTTTGTTTAGTGTGTGTGTATTTGTATGTGCACGTGCACGTGTGTGCAAGTGACCATGAACTCCAGAAAAAGGTGTCAGATCCTGAATCTGAAGATGGAGGTCCTTACATGGATGCTGTGTACCAAGCCCAGGTCCTCTGGGAGAACAAGTCGTTCCCTTAACCACTGAGCCATATTTCCATCCACAAGGGCCTCTTAGTAAACTTGCACTTTGGGTTAATGTATGCTGTCGTTTGATTTTCACCTTCTAAGTACATATAAAAAGTAGTAAATTTTTAGCAATCATTTATCCAAAGGTGTCTTATTTTCTTTATAACTGTAAGTGTCTAACACATGTGTCTTGGAACTATACATCCAGGGCTTATTTCTGTAACTGATAGAGAGTTGTCTCCCAAGCAGGAGACATACCTGATGGGACCCAGATCTATATCTCACTGTATCTTTATTTCCTGTTTCACACTGGGTATATTTGATAAATGACGCCCAGTGAGCTCAGGCTGCTATAACCAAATATGATCCCGATTTATAACTAAAGTGTTGTCATAAGCCTGGAGTGCAAAGAATTCGATGTAATGTGGAGTTTTTCAGACTGTAATCGAAGGAGTTTTTAAAATAATTGACTTTTCAATATCATACTGTGAGCCCCATTTAAACGGTTGTGCTGGCATCTACAGCTACATTTCACGGACGTGGAAGCATGAAATAACAGTGAGTCGTGAATGTATATGACCCCATGGAAAGGCTCCTCCAAACCCTCGCCACTAGGGGGAGTCCTGAGATGGATGTTGCTCCCTGTGTCAGATCAGCAGTGACGGGCCTCACCTTGTAGCGTCGTCTTATGCCTTTAACACGTTCCTTGATGTCAGGTCTTCATCCCTTCCTAGGAACTAGAATCTTTTAAATTGTGAGATCACTTGAATTCCTCAGATGAAGCCTGAAGAGAAAGATAAACCTGTCGTTACAGTTCTTCTCTTTTTTGTTAAACTGAAGGCAGCACTTTCTCCAGGATTCTTTCTTGACCACCGTGTGTGATCTCAGTCTGGTCCCCAGGAAAACACCTGTGTATAGGCTGAGGTCCTCCTACATAACCTCACACCCAAAGCCTTTGGCACTGAACTGCAAAAGTCAGGAAATAAAGAGACTGAGGCCAAAGATCAAGGGGAACAGGCAGGGGAGAACAGGAGGCAGAGAGAATCCCAGGAGCCTGAGGAGGTGGGAATCATTGCACCCCCACAGTGGGGAAAGGACAGGCTGGCAAAGGTCCCCACAGGACGCATCCCTTCCACACCATGCTTTCCTATCCAAGGCCATATTGCTGTTGAATGTCTCTCTTACTCAGAAAAGTTTAACCCAGCATTTAGAATTGAAGAAGAAAGTTCAGATGCCTCCCACCAGATGAAGTGTCTGGATGAAAAGATCGCCTCTTCCTCATGAGTCTCCCGACTGAGCTATTGCGGTCATGGGTCCTTTCTTCCTTTCTCACTCCCGCTAGCTGAAGCCATGCAAGCACCTCACCAAAGCACATCAGCTCCAACACATTGCCAGGCTTCAGACATCCCGGCCCACATAACCTTCATCCAAAAGTGCCCTTTCTTTCCGAGTTACCCCATCTCAGGCATTTGGCTACAGAAACAGGTGCCACTGCACTGTTAAGGCAGGATGCACAGCTGTGCTCTCCAGAGGCTCACCATCTGAATTCTTCCCCTAGTCACTAACTCCATTCTGAGAGGATAGAGAGCCTTTAGGAGGAAGGGCATAGCGAACAGAACTAGATCTGTAGGGGAGGCCTTGAGGGGCTATTAGCAAGCCTCTGATTTCTTCTGTCCTTATTGATAAGACCTGCCCCCCATCACAGTGCATAATCCGACCACTGTTCTGGTCCTGTGGGTGAGGCGAAGTGACTCTGAACTGAAACCTCTGAAACTGTGAGCCAAAATAAATCTTTCCTCCTTCAAACAAAAATGCCATGGAGCAGAGGGAGTTCACTTGCCTCTCAGGCTGGCTGACTCTAAAAGCCAACCCAAAGCCAGGCTCTCGGGCCTCTCTCTCAGTAAGGGTGTAGCACTGACAAATCCCAAAAGGCATTGGGAAAGTTTCTGGTTTATCTTGGTAAAAAATGAAAACAAACAAACAAACAAACAAACTGGTTCTTCAACATGTTCATTAGTGGTCTTTAAAGAAAGTTCGTGGTGAGTTCATTTGAAGAGTGTTTCCATGGTATGGTGGCTCAGTGCAAGCTTTAGTTTCAAAATAGCCCTGAGATAGCGTAAGAAGATGAACTCTCGTGAGATTGAGTTCATCAGCTCTCCACTGACTTTACTGGTTGATAGAAATGAGGTCATTTTAGCTGACAATTAAAATAAATAATTCTCACTGCTCTTAAAATTAGTAACCGAGATGAAACTAGAGAGTGGGCTGTTACAAATGGTTACAAACACTGCTCTGTCTCCAGTACACATCTACAACTGCAGCCCAAACAGATCCGATGCCCTCTTCTGGCCTCTGCAAGGCTACTGCATACACATAGAGCACATATACTCACAAGGACACAGGCACATATACATATTTCAAAAAGTAACTAGGACCATTAGTTTTGGAAGGTAGATGAAAGTTTCATGTCCTGTTAAGAGTTGAGTAGATGTGAAATTGCTTGTGTGTACTCAGTCCATTTCATGATTCAAATCACTCATTTCTTTAATGTGCATTAAAAAGTCATTCCATGTATTTTTGTGTGTGTGTGTGTGTGTGTGTGTGTGTGTGTGTGTGTGTGTGTGTCCCATGTACCATATGTAACATTCAGAGGACTATTTTACAAGCTGGTTCTCTCTTTCCATGATATAAGTCCCAGAAATCAATTCCAGGCCATCAGATTTGCAGCAAGCTCCTTTACCCTGAGCCATCTTGGCAGCGCCAATGTGCAGTTTAAATGCATGACTAGGTGTAATGGTGATTTTCCAGGTTTGAAGCAGGGTATTTTTTATGCATAGTCTACAGTTTGCCATTATATTAAACACATAAGAATAAGGTTTCTCTAGCCAGAGGCAAAGAATGAAAGCCCCCATGATCCCCACAAAGACAGGCCCCTTTCTTGCTATTCTCAGTCACCCATGAAGGTTTACAAAGGCTGTTTCCTGTACTGAGTATCAGCTGACCTTTGTAGGCTGCATAACAAGCCACCTGACCTTTGAGCCAATTTCTTTATCAGAAAATGATTATAGGGGAATAATATAATCTTGGCACTTGAAAGGCTAAGGTGAAAAGAGTGTGACTTCAAGGCCAGCTTGGGCTGTATAGTGGTACATAGCAATACCCCGCCTCGAAAGAAATACGTGCTTCTTGTCTTAGGGTTTTACTGTTGTGAACAGATACCATGACCAAGGCAAGTCTTATAAAGGACAACATTTAATTGGAGATGGCTCACAGGTTCAGAGCTTCATCCATTATCATCAAGACACGAGCATGGCATTGCCCAGACAGGCATAGTACAGGAGTTGCTGAGAATTCTACACCTTCATCCGAAGGCCTCTAGAATACTGGCTTCCAGGCATCTAGGATTAGGGTCCTAAGCACACACTCACATTGACACACCTCCTCCAACAAGGCCACCCATCCTATTAATTCCACTCCCTGGGCCAAGCATATACAAACCATCACACTGAACTTACAACTTAAAAAGAAAATAGGTGTTTCTCTTCCATGCTGGAGTTAGTGGGAGAGCTAAATAAAATCATTATCAGGGACACTTAGCTCTGAACACTGGTATCTGCTTCTCGGGTCAAATAAAGTTAAGTTATAATTCTCACGTTTTTTTCTACCCAAATGAGAAATAACTAGAAATGGATGTCCTCAGAGATGCAGAAGGTCTGTATTTGCTCTCATGATGCTTATGGTGGTACTGCAGTCGCACAAAGAAAACATTAAGCCAGAAGGAGAGGACATGGGGACCTGAAGTGTCAGATCAATCCCCAAAGCAAACACATCTATCAACCAGCTGGTCTCTACCTCGCCCAAACTTGTAGATTATGGCAAACATTGCCTCTGGTTTCCAACAGTATGCTTGACATCATGTGAGTACATCCACTTCAGTGCATTGTACACTTAGTTCTTGCCTCTTCACTACGCCACTGATACGATACAACGTACTTTGCAAGTGGTACAGTCAGCCAGGACCTGGCTTTCTGACATGATCTTACATATCTATCCTCCTTCAGTCTTTGCTGCCACATAGGACCTTTGCAAATCAGATCCATAGTCTCTGCTCTTCTAGAAATGCCATGATCCCATGTAACCAGCTTAATTTGTACACTCAAGAACACGAGTAGGAAATTCTACATCCGGTTGTAAACAACACAAAGATCTCCAAGGTTCTTTCTACCGAGTTATCACTTTGTGACTCTGCTCAACTGTCAACACTCCCTCCTTGCAAGCCCAGCTATTTCTGGATCTTCTCAGTGGCGGCAAGTGCAATCTCTTCTGCTGGGAGGCTGATGATGGGTTCTCTGGCTGAGCCCCAGCTGGCACACACAGCTTCATCGCTGCAAAAATCTAAAATAGAAGTTCATGAATTTGACAAGATGGCGCCCAGGTATCCATCCACCATCTGAGGGTTTATGAGGGTAGTTCTGACTCTCTGAGCAACTGTGTACATTATTTTGCCTAAACAACAGTAATTCCTTTCTTGGTCAAAGGAAAAAAATATCAACAAATTTTGCGGTAGGAGTTAATTTATGTTGTAATGTTAATGCTTGGAAGCCACAGTTATCTGAAGCCAATTCTGTGGAAGGAGGCAGGAGTTGAACAGCCAAAATCAGAGGAAAGATTAAAGAATAGCAAATACCTGCATTATAACGTGTGATCATAATTCAAGATCACAAGGAGATTTGCCCATGTGAGACAATCTGTATGAGAGGGCAGAGCTGGGGATGGGACACTTGTATGAATAAGCCACCCCTATTGCTTTAGGATTTAACAGTCAATGCACTCATGTAGAAACATGCCGTAGGAAGTAGCTCTTGCTGCGGTTTTTACAGGTTATTAAGAAGGCAGGGTGTGCTTTTGTGGGAAGTGATTGGTGTTGCTAAACAATTAGAATTGTGGGTCTGAACCAACCATACCTGGAGCAGCTGACACCATGACCAAGAATTCCCTTCTGAACAAAGAGTTAAAGTGTGACTTTGTGGGGCAATATGGTCTGTAATTCAAGTTCTATCTACCGTCCCCCCACCATCAAGACCATGTGACCTTTGGAAGTTTGTTTAGTATGTGTTTCAAAGGGAATTTGTAATTTGGGCAACCGGATGTCTTCCAGAGAATGTGCTTCTTCTCTTTGTGTCTGTCGCTTTGCCCTTTGTCCCTGGGTCAGGTGAGAGATCAGGCTTCCCGAGGTAACCTGCCTTTCCCAGGCTCAGCCCCACTACTGGACGCTCTGCCCCACGTGATAGTCCCACTCATACCCCCAAGTCTGCCTGTCCCCCATAACATGTCTGCATGTGGCTAACTCCTTGGCTTTTTATCCAGTCATTACTCCTTCTGGAGGGGGCACGCTGGCTCGGCCTGCACTGACTTTCAGTTCCTCCCTGAGCTTCCACATCTACCCACCTAGGTTTCTTTGCACTCTGGAGGCATCATAACCTGAAATACTATGTTCACTGAGCTGTTTATCAGCTATGTCCCATAATAATGATAACTAGAACCCAGAAGCACATGGCTTTTGCTTTTTTAAAATATTTCTTTCATCTTTACTGGTATGTAAGTATGAATTGTGGGGCTTCTGTGTACTTGTTCTCATGAGGGATGTGTGAGTGTGAGTGTGTGTGCAGGTATACATGTAAATGTGTGTGCATGCACACATGTGGAGACCAGAGGTCAATTTATGACATCTTCCTCTACTCTCCACATCATTCATTTATTAATTCTTTCTCACCCATAACCCCCATTCCCTCTTATACTCCTGACTTCTTTTTTAAAAATTAGTATTACTACATATAAATAAATGCATTGCATAAATATGTAAGCACAGCTGTTAAGTCTTTTTAATGTCACACACACACACACACACACACACACACATTCATGTCTGACAAGTTAATATCAAATAATCGTAGGAAGCTGGTTCCTAGGGAAGAGTAATTCTTCTTCTTCTTCTTCTTCTTCTTCTTCTTCTTCTTCTTCTTCTTCTTCTTCTTCTTCTTCTTCTTCTTCTTCTTCTTCTTCTTCTTCTTCTTCTTCTTCTTCTTCTTCTTCTATCAGAGGTCATTTGTTTCCTGTAGACTTTTATCTAGACATAGGACCCCGTGAGCCTCCCCCAGCCATAGTAACAGGTCAACCAATGTCTTCCCTGCCAGGCCTTGTGTAGACAGCCATACTGTTAAGATTTCATGAGTGTACCTTGCCTGTCACATATGGAAGACACAATGTCACAGTAAACTTCTGATCCCCTGACTTTAGAATCTTTTTATTCCTTCTTCTGTGCCATCCCCTAAGCCCCAGTGCAGAAGTTGTGTTTTTGGCCGATCAATTAGAGCCAGACACCTGCATTGTCTGTTCCTCTGTGTTTGACCAGTTGTGGCTTTCTATAATGACCTGGTACAAAGGGATGCTTCTCAGATGAGACCTATGCTAACATGGGTATGAGGATGAGCATTCAGAAAGCAGTTAGGAATTATGCTCATTTACAAAAGTAGCTGTAACAGGGTCTCCTCTAAGGTCCATGACCTCACCAGTAGTAGTAGTTGGCTGGGTTTTCAGCACTGGGAATGGTCTCTGTCCTGTGAGTAGCTGTGGCTATTGCCAAGATTTAAATGCCACTACTGTATCCTTTGGGACATCTTGCTGTGGTTCATATAGTTCATAAGCATCGCAGCTGATATAATATCTGATTGTTTGCCTCCTGCGATAGCTTGCATAGTGACTTCTAGTGATGTGAAAGCTAGTCCTTACTGAGGGGATTTGGGGTCAGACTCAACTCCATTCCTCAGACTCCTATGTCATACAAACATGGTGACTTTAGTAATAGGGACGTTCCATCAATCTCTGGAGACAACCAAGGGCAATGGTAATGCCCCATCTTATTTTATGATCCTCTTGACCAACAACTCAAAGGGAGCCTTCCCATATCTGATAGTAGAGTTTTCATTAGGTAGCCTGTGCCATCATCTCAAATGGCACAAGTTCATCTAAACTGAATGTTGATGCTCATATACTTATATATTATATATAATTTTAAGTAAATACACTATTATCCCCTATGACTTTTTCAAACATGATTCATTCTTAATGTGATGTATCTTTCCTTCCTCCATCTCCTATACTGATTTTCCTGTCCCCTCCCTAGTTCCCTCTTTCCCCCATTTGAGACAGAGTCTCTACTTGAACTTGAATCTCACTGATTCATCGCTAGCTGGTCCCGGGAGTCTTTTGGTCTCTGCCTCCCTATCAATGGGATTATAATTGCAAGCCCAGCCTTTTGTATGGGAGCTGTGCTCTGAACCTAGGGTCTACTGCTTCCTTGGCAAGTACTTTACCAACCCAGCAGCCATCTTCCCAACTTTACTTTGATTTGCTGGTTTGGTTTTGTCTTATTATTCCCTTCCCAGAATTTTCCATAGGTGCTCAAAACCATATGAACAGATGACCAATAACAGAATGTTCCTGACAGCATTTTCCAATTCCCTCTGAGAATTCTTTCTTCCCTTTTGGAAATACTTGGAGCTGAAAGTAAGGACTCATACATTCTCACTCACTGACCCAAAGGCCCAGCTTTCCCTTTAAGAACTCTGAAATCTTATTACCTGTTTTTCAGACAAATACATCAAATATGGCGTTTCCCTTCCAGTTGATGAATAGATTTCATTCCAACTCTTATGTCTAATTAGAAAAGTTCTGCGTCTTGAGAGCCCAGAAACATGCTCTACCTTAGTTTGAGGAGTTGACTTATCTTCCTCTGCGGTGTGCTCAGGCATCTTCTGTCCACTGAGTAAAAATCTACAAACAAACTTTATACCCCAAAGGAATAACTGGTCCAAGATCCCAGGACCTTAAAAGAAAAATAGTCCCCGGTTTCTTTAAAAATACATAATTGCTGCTTCTCCTGAGATATTTTTACAGTGTTTCCCTAGAGGACGAATTGCAGCTGATGGCCCAGTGTAGGGCAGAGACCCACAGACAGACAGACTGGCTCCGATTTATGTTCTGTGCTAACATGGCTAATAGGCATTCGTATTTTGATTTAGAGAAGTGCTCTACTTGATCCTGACTTGGGTGTATACACTGGTAACATCTGGCTTAGAGGCATACATTTCAAGGCCAAGAGCTATTTGTTTATTTTCTCCATCTTTTTTCCTCCTCTTCCTTCTCTCTCTCTTCTCTCTCTCTCTCTCTCTCTCTCTCTCTCTCTCTCTCTCTCTCTCTCTCGCTCTCTTTCTCTCTGTATTTGTCTCTGTCTCTCTCTGTTTCTCTGTCTTTTACTCTCTGTCTCTGTTTCTCTTCTTCCTTCCTTTCCTTCCCCTCCCTCCAACAGAATGTCTTGGGAATCATTTCAGTTTTGATAGAGTAGAACAGAGCATAACTTGGCAGACGTTCCATCTGCCCCATGTTGAACTCTGCAGGAGGCATGCTGAATCCTTCAGAACCCTTACATGTGTGTAATGAATGTGTATGAGAACTTTCATCGGACCCTGTCTGTGCCTTTATTTCCTCTCCTTATCACTCCGCTCAAGTCTTGGCTATCACTAAACTCGACATTCACTTCCCCTAAGTGGACAAAAGTGCAGCTGATCTAGACTCATAAGAGACCCCATAAACATCTACAAAAACAGTAGGAATTTCAGTACAGGACTTGGGTTCTCTCCAGAAATATGTCTCACACGCAAATGCTTGCTAATGCAGTGAAACTGCAGCCACCGGTGTCTCCTTCCCAGCCAGAGGTGCGCACCATGACCGGGTTCTGAGAGGGCTTCTCCCCAACTCCCCCTCCCCTACCCACCCAGAAAAAATATCCATCCTTCCTGGAGTTTTAGATCTGTGAGTCATTCAGATGGAAAAGTGTGACACTGTAATCTGCTAATTTCGAATTAGCTGTCCCAGTGACTTTATTCACTCGAGGGGGGGATAAATCCTATATTTGTTCAGAAGCCCTCCACACACAGTCTCTGGGGAACAAGAACACCCCCTCTTAACTTAGTTTTCCTTGGCTTGTGGCCTTGATGACCAAACACCTCTCTGTCAATGGGCTAGCTCTCTGGAAACTTTAGTCAAATTTAACCAGTTGACACCCTGACAAAATTCAAATCCAAACTTACCCAGTTCAGAAATGGGACTTTTGCCAGAATACTTACCAAGTGCTGACTGTAGTAGGATGTGTTTGTGATTCGCCCTGCCAGTACCATGGGGTCACATTCTAATAGGATGCCCGGATCAATCAGCTTTTCGTACGCCATATGCTATGCCCACATACTAAAAGGGTCATGTAATTTTTTTTAAGTATTTGTTTGTGTGCTTATTAGATACACAGGAAGTGCATCTTTTGTGAGTTTTTCTACCACTGTCTGGCTAGCACAGAGAAGAAAGCATGATATCAATGCAAGTAATAATCAAGGGACCACTGGGGTTTCTCCAATCTTCCCAGAAATCAAATCTATAAACGCAAAGTATGTAAGGAATGATCACAAGATAACCAATCATTTTATTGGAAACTTAAAAGAGACAAATACCAGCTGGGATAAGATTCACTAACCCAACCTCCAAAAGAAAAGCTTTAAAAAGATATTTCTGTACCCGCATATGAAACTGATAATCTTCAGGGCAGAAAGCATCGCTGTACTGTGGGTCTCCCCTTTACTGTCTTGCATCACGGGCATTCCTGAAATCCAAAGAGCATCACTAATGGAATTATATGCTTTCATGCTGCAGATACGTTTCATTTTCCTGATATTTCTGTGGACATTTTGTTTATGGGTCCCTGACTTAGCAGAATATTTCGGAGTTTTCTATAACATTGTCTTAATTAAGACCCACTCTCTCTCTCCAGAGAGAGAGGATTAGCAAGAGCAGCTTTTAACAGAAAAAGACAAAATGCATAGTTAAAAAATTATTCAAGCTTCAGAGAGTTCTTTCAACAACAATAAAGGATATGAACACCAACAAAAGAGTCTGACAATGGAAGGAAACATGATCCGGGTCCTTCTGAGTTCTGCAATGAGCTAATTAAAAAAAATAGTTGGGGGCACAAAACATATTTTCTTTATATTTGAACGTGTGTTTTTTTTTAGACAAAACAATTTTATCTTTGCCTTGTACTGAGTTCTATTGCAGACATCTTGAACCTCTCAGAAGCCTTATATTCTGTATGTACCATCATACACATCCAACCCTGCCTATGCCTTCATCGCCCCATCTTTTTGATTTGGGGGTTCTTGGGTATGTAGTAGTTTGTCACCGACAGCAGATCAATGTGGCAGGAAGCCCCGAGTCCATGCAGCCAAAGCAAATACCCCAGGACATGAGCGATCTGCATAGGATTTTTGTCAAGAATCTTTTAAAAAGTCCACAGAAAGACCTGCCGAGAAGATGAAAATAATTAAGTAGGTGAATTCTTGTGACCTCTGCCCGTCCTCTTCCGCATCAAGCCCTAAGTTTGCTGTGCGCTCCTCCACGTTCATTAACAAGTAGTTCCTGTTGTTGATGTGCCCTTCCTCTTCTCCACATTCTCACGGCTAAGGAACATGGGAGGGACACTTGAAGTGTGTGTACACTCCAGGGTTTTCTCCACAGTGCATGGCGGAAGTGATGAAGAAGGCCCATTGGTGCTTTGCAGGGGCAGCTACGGGCAAGTGGAGCTAGTTAGAGGTATAGCTGAGTCACTGGGGCCCGACCTGGGCTGGGTGTCCTCATCGCTAATCGAAGTGACACTATCTACACATCTGCCCAAGTTCAGCACATTTCTTCAAAATGCCACTTGTTAAATTGCTGAGATTCAAAAAGCAGCTCTTTGTTCAACCACGTCTGCAGTCTGGTTCATGGCCAGGCCGTACAACCCAAATCACAGGCTGAGTTCTTCCCAGGTAGCTGCCGAAATGGACAGTGTTCCTCTAGACTTCTCAGCGCCACGACTGTCTCCCTCTTGAGACCTCCACCCGACCTCAGATGCAAAGGATTGCCCCTTCCAGATTTTTCCACGTTCTGCCTTTCCGTGGTCACACCTGTAGTGGTCACATTGACTTGTTCCGATCTGGTCATGTCAACACAACATGTGAATGACTGCCTCCGTGTCCCCACGTCTCCTCAGGTCTCAAAGTCTCCTGACACTGGGGCCTCAGCTTCAGCTAATCATGATGAAGAGACAACACCTCTGCTTCGAATTCCTCAGCTCTCACTGCTATGTAAGACAGCAGCAGTCCCTGGAAGCAAACTCAAAAAGGGGGTATTGAGTTCTCACCAACCCCTCCAGTCCCTAAATCACTAAAAGCATAGGTTTCCCACACAGTTATGTGTGATGGGTGAACATTCTGTTAATCTCCACTTCCTGCAACCTTAGTGAGCTCAGGTTAGAGCACACCACACGTATGGTTAAATAGGCTCCTGTGACCCTGTCAATCAAAATGCTGTCCATATGAAGCGGCATCTGTGCGAGTCTACTTGCTCTACTATCCCAATCTGATGATTATCTGCATTGTCCATATCACATACTGGGCCTCTTCTTCTCCAACTCCATTTTGATGGCAGCCGTTTCTCCTCTTACCTTTTCTTTTTATTTTAGATATTATAATGTAATTATAACTTTTCTCTCTTCAGTGTCATCTCTCCAAATTCCCCCCATGTACCTCTCCGGACTCTCTTTTAATTTCACTTTCTTTTCTTTCACTAATTGGTACACCATGCATATATGTGTATGGATGTGTATAAGTATATCTATGTATATGAATGTGTGTATGTATGTTTGTGTATATGTGTGTATATGTATCTACATGTATGTATGTGTATGGTATATCTATGTATATGTATGTGATGTATATATATGTATATTTATGTATATGTGTGCATATATATGTATATATTTCTAAATATAACCTATTTACTCCATATAATTTGCTTATTCTGGCAAATATTTAATAAGTTTTTTCTGTTATTCACCACCTATCCAAATACCATTCTCCAAAAGATATTTGTGGCAGATATGCAAGCTAAGTCATCTAAACTTGTTGGTTTTCATGCTTCTCTTATGAGTATGTGGATTTGGGTAGATAAATTACTACTAAAATGTGTTTGTAATCATCCTTACATGCATATTAGGTTCTGTAAATTACCAGACATCTCTTTAGATATCCATGTTTGAGAATCATTCAGAACTCATTTTATATATGTGTGTGATTATTTAAATAATATAAATGGTATAATTGTGTGTATACAATAAATTTCAATACATTTATGTAATATATAATGATCAAATTGATATTTGATATTTATATTTCAAATGCTTATCATTCTTTGGGTTGAAAACATGCAATCCTTTATTCTGAAAGACTATAAATAGCAAATTATAGTCACACTACTTTATATTATCAGCCACTAGAATGTTGTCATACTTTTAGCTATTTTCTAACTCTTTAGTTCCTACCTTAACTCTGGGAAATGTTTTAATCTTCACCAAAAACGTCATCTACTATCTTGCCTTCTCCAACAATATCTACCTAAAATATATCTTTAGTAATTGTGGTTAACGAGATCTTACCTCATTTTGTATGTATTTTTTTAGGATCCCCCCATGGCTGTGACCCTCGGGCTCCGGATGGAAGAAATGATCTTTAACCTTGCGGATACACACTTGTTTTTTAATGACTTAGAGGTAAGAATTTTGAAAGTCAAGAATAATTATGGACAACACAAAACGCTCCGACGGTGTCATGCATGCTTACGTATGCTCACGTGTGCTCACAGATGCAGTAAACCTGAAGGAATTTGGGGAAGGAAAGGATGTTTGTACCCTGAGAGCTGTAAAGTTCTTGTAAAGTGGAAAATCACATAGATGAGTATAGAAAGACCACCCACGAGTGCTCGTGAGTTAATGCACATAAAGCGAGTTTATGCATGCATGCCGAGAACAAAAAACATCTCCGAAAACATTGGCCTCCTATGTTGCTGAGGTCAGACAGCCCCCCATTCTGCCTTCTTTGGTATCTCACCTTTGAATTAGCTTCAGCCTTTCCCAGGTTACTAATCAATACAATTTATGTTACTGGTAGACAATAGCCACCAATCCTCATCACAAGCAAAACACGGGCCATCAAGTATGGAGGCATCTTGAAAAAATTCTCCTTCTCATCCTGTCCTCTCTAGAATAGAGAATGCTGGAGCTGTTTACACAGCATAGCTGGTCAGTTGTGATGCCCTGAATACTTTCCTTTCAGGGTTTCTACTCCTATTGTCTACCTCCAACACAGCTGTCCAAAGCACAAGCAAGAGACAGCAAAAGTCAATGAAGGGATCAAAAGGAAATCTAGCCTCAGAGTAGCTACATGTGTGCCTCAAGAGAGAACATAATCCCTGTGTTAGTGACTTGGGGTTCCAGACTTGTGGGAAGTAGAATGTGGAATAAACACAGCAGCTTGGGAAAAGGGACAAAGTACTTTGTGGACAAATGTGATTGGGCTAAAATAGAGATTTCTCATCTAAAAAAAAAAAAAAATGACATGCTCAATATTTAGTCTAATTTTGTGACTTTATAATGAGGTAAAATGATTAGCTACAGTAGCATTATGAACAAAGATGATTATTACCATGGCTGTGGTTCTAGACATTTTCTTTTAAGCTTTCTGTTAGCTGCCAATGCTTTGAAATAAATAGGTTTGTCACCTTTCGGGATGCTACTTCTCAGGGGGAAAACTGCAGGTACAACAGCAAGATAGATAGATATCATATAGCTTGGAGTGAATTTAGGGTGAAAGAGAAAGTTCACATTTAGGGAGTGACTTAGGTAAGATTATAGGTGGAGACTTAATTACATCAGAGATACAAAATGAAAAATGATTCCATCATATAGATGCATATGTGTATGTGTGTGTTAGTAATATGTATATATGTATAATATGTATATGTGTGTATATGTATGTATGTATGTATGTGTTCTATGTTACCAGCTATCTCAATAATGGAATTTTGATTTTAAAGCTGGTTTCAGGCAAGAGAGCACAGCTCTCTGCCCCTGTGCCTTTAGAAATTAGGGCAAAAGAAGGAAAAGCCACACTTAACAAGTGATTTAGGTAAGATTACAGATCAAGCCTTTGTTTCCTCAGAGGCAAGAAATGAGAAATGGTCGCTTGTAGTCCCATTGCAAAAACTGCAGTTTTAGAAGGGATCAGTTGTTTACCCAGCTTGGTTCATGTTTTCACTGGATGAACAAATGTCTGTTCGGAGCTTTATTTGTTAACAGGCAGCGTGAACGTGCGGTGTTCTCCTCTGTCTAGCTTCTATTCTTGTAAGGACTGCTTACAAGATGGCCGATGGCCGCTGTAAAGCCCAACTGCAGAGAACCCCACTGCCGATTCCTCCTGGGGATACAGAATCCATGATGATACCTGTTCATGGGAACATGACTGAACTTTCACAGAACGTGGCTATGTAATATCGGGCATAGCTGTGTGTTAGTTCTTCGGGTGGGTTAGGCTCGGCTTAAAAATTGTAAGAAGATGTATATTTGCAAAGTTACTGAAGGAGATGAAAAGTTTTTTTTGTGTGTGTTTGTCCCAATTTTATGATGTGTATCTCATCTGACTTGAGTTTTGGGGTTTTGTTTTGTTTTTTATAGAAACACATAGAATGTGTTCTTAACTTTTAGTTTTGTGGTGGCATCTTATAAATAAGGTGGAGCAGGGAAAAGTAGAATCATCAACCCATCAGATCCCTGTGAAAGAGGAAAATGGACCTGGGATAGTTCTCTTCTGACCCCCACATAGGCACTATTGAATAAAATCACCCCCAGAAGTGCACACACACACACACACACACACACACACACACACACACACACACACACAAACACACACACATACACACTAACAATAAATGAACTCACCTTTAGCAGAACACTAAAATGAGAAGCTAAGCGTGTCTTACCACAAATACATGCTTAAAGTACCACAACATAGGTAAAGGACTGTGGCTTGATACAGTGCTTTAAGGGTTTTTTATTTACGCTGTATCTTATGTTAAAAGTCCTTCGTAAATACTGGCTGGGGTCACTGACAGAAACAGCAGAAAGTTGACGCTCTTTGGGGGGTTTTAGAATGTCACAGAGTCATTATTTGACTCACACCCCACGGTTTAGTTATTCAGGTGTATCCTGTGCCGTTAGTAAAAGATAAACCCAATCAGTGTGACCGTGTGCTCGCACAGGTAGATGAACCCAGGAACACAAAGGTGTATTGCCAAGTGACACAACAAGCACTGGACTAATGACATATAGTCAGTAACTTTCAAGTCTATTTGGTTACCTTCTCCCTCACCCCCGTTCCGTGTGACAATTCTTTAAAGCTTTTTGGTCTAGTATCCGCTTATCAGTGAGTGCATACCAGCTGTTCTTTTGTGACTGGGTTACCTCACTCAGGATGATAGCTTCTAGTTCCATCCATTTGCCTAGAAATATCTTTTTTATATTAATTTGTTTATTTTATAAAATATTATTATAGCTCAAAAAAACTTGTTAAATAATCATATATGATGAATACATAATTTTTTTCTTTTTATTTCTAAGAAGGACTTAGGAAATGAGGCATCCACATTTTGGCCTTCTTTCTTTTTGAGCTTCATAAGGTCTGTGAGTTGTTTCTTGGGTATTCAGAGCTTTCTGGGGCTAGTGTCCAATTATCAGTGACTGCATATCTTGTGTGTTCTTTTGTGACTGGGTTACCTTACTCAGGATGACATTCTCTAGTTCCATACATTTGCCTAGAAATTTCATAAGGTCATTGTTTCTAATAGCTGAGTAGTACTCCATTGCATAAATGTACCACACTTGCCTAATTTTAAACATTACAAAGGCTCCATGACAGGAATTAAGCCAAGCCTGCTTCTGCTGACATACGAAATTGCTCAAAGCAGTACACATATCATCGTTAGCTTACAGTGAGAATTGTCTTTCTTGTATATTTGATCTCTTGGGGTCTTTTGTGGGAATCCAAATGTCTGTTTGAAACAGTAAATGCTTCAGTACATGGAGTGTCATGGGCAACAGCAGCTGTTCCTCTCAAGCATCCTTAAATGTTTCCAATCTGAATCTAAGCACTCAACACCTCATTCCATCCTGCCCACCCCCACCCCCAGCAAGAGAATGCTCTCTGTTCAAAAAAAATGTTATTTCAGTTAGAATAACTTCCAGAGAAGAAAACAGCAGGGGGTTGGTTCACAAACGTGAGAGAAGAGCTCTGTGGCTTATACCTGGAATTGATCAGGGACAACTTTGTGGTTGCCAAATAAGACAAATTTTAAGCATTTATGATTAACACCAGAATTATTTTAAGAATTTGAGGTTGTTGCTAAGCTGTGCTCAAAAGCCAAGGTTCTTGAATTTTTTTTTTTTTTTTGAGTATTTTAGGTTAAAATTATTCATGCGTGGTTTTCACAATGAAAGCTAGTTGATGAACAATTATTTATCTTTCCCTTTAAAAAAGCCCTGAGTAATTGAAGCTAAAGTTCCTTTCACTAGACTGTAATCCTTGGGCAAGTGCCCAAAGTCAACACACAGAGTCACTACGCATAAATATAAGGAAAAGTCAAATTTGAAAAACTCCCAACCGAACTTCGAATGCAAAGTGAACGGTCCAAGAACCTTGATATACTGCTATCCTCTGGGGTAAAAAGTGAATTTGGGGGAAAGTCATGTATAAATTAATCATATGATTTAATACTTGAAATGTCAGGGGAGCTTTTTTAAAAAATAGAATAAGGAAATATTCAAGAAATAGAGTCGGGTGGTTAGAGAAACTCACGAAAATTTCCCTCACCATTTTGGGGGTTTTATATAAGACTATTATGTTAAGGGAGAGATAAAATTTGTTTACATGGGGAAAGCTTTTGGAAGTTCAATAGAGGGAGGAGCTGTAAGTATTTATTTCTATCTAAATCCATTTCAAGAATATCTCCATGGAGCTAGAAAGGTGGCCCGGTGGCTAAAAGCATTGGCTGCTCTTCCAGAGGACCTAGGTCCAATTCCTAGTCCACATGTGGCTGTTCACAACCGTCTGTAACTCAAGTCCCATGAGAACCAACCCTCTTCTGGCCTCAGAGGGTGCCAGGCACACGGATGTGTATGAAGGCAGAACACCTCTAACATTCACAGTTGTGTAAGAATACTACCATGTCTCAGAGGTCATGGAGAACTCCTTAAGCATCTCCATATTCTGGGGGAACAGGGTTTCCAGCTTCCATGTTGACTGCTTAGCCAGTTTAAAGTCCAAGGCAGCAGCTTGATAAACTTGCATCTGGGGTGCAATGGGATTTCAGGGGAGCTCAGGGAGCCTCCTCTCCTCGTCCTTTGCTTCTGTCTATGCTGGTGAAACCCACACATTTCCACAAGCCTCACCGTTACTACCATTGCCTAGACTCTGCAACGTGGCGAACAAGCAAGGCTGTTGCTTTTGATTAGGGATGATTTACTATCGGTGTACACTCAGTGACGGTGACAGCAGGCTGTGTGAGAAGATGCTCCTCTTCCCTCTTTCCTTTCTTTCTTTTTAGAGACTTTCTCTGTGGACCCCTGGCTATTCTGGAACTCTGTCTGTAGACCAGGCTGGCCCCCAAATCTTAGTGATCCACCTGCCTCTGCCTCACAAGCTCAGAGATTAAAGGTCTGTACAACCACTGCCCAACTATATAAGCACATTTTCAGCCAATGTTTTATACTTTGAGCACTTACCCCCATTGTATAGTTCCCTTTGTTCTCCTTTTTAAGTTTCTCATCCAACCCCTTTGCTCCCCAAATATCTGGGTTGGTTATTTTCTGCCTCAAGAACATGCCTTTAAAAATCCATATATCCTGGTTGTCTCTCTCACAAGCACCCTCAGATACATCAGATAGAATATTCTCCTCAGCTCTTACCTATGAACATAGGTAAAGGTTTATTCAAAAATTGCTAACCCACAATTTATGTAAACTTTAGAACTACTAAAGTAAGTACACAGAAAATTTTTGAAGATTTTTGTTTTCATTTTACATTTATGGGTCTTTCTCCTGCATGTGTATTTAAGTTTCATGTGTACGTGGTGCCCAGAGAAGGCAGAAAGGGGAGTTTTCAGCCCCATCAGGAGTGCTGGGATCTAAACCTGGGTCCTCTGAAAAAGCAGCAAATGCTTTGAAGTGCTGAGCCACTTCTCCATCCCAGATACATCTTGAAGTCACAGAGGACCACATTTCCTGACTCGCTTGCCACTTAGTCTGTGTTTTATTATTTCTTTGGCTCACATTTGTTTTATTTACTTGGGAAAGGATGCAGCCCACATCACACACATGGTGGGGACAGAGTCAGAGGACCAGCTGCCGAGTCTTCCTCCCCTTTCACCATGTGGGCTCCTGGGTTCATACTCAGGTTTTCAGGCTTAGCAGCTTGACCCTGACCTGCGGCGGAGCCATCTCCTCGCCTGCCAATTCTGTCCTTAAAGTAGTCTGCGAAGGTGGTCTGCGTCCATTGAAATGGGACCACTATGTTCTGGGTGGAGGCTGAAGGCTTGGCATTGACTTGATTACAATCCCTCCATCTATTATAGCAAATCTTTCTTAATATGGCATATTTTCCTATCTAATAACTTTAAGTTGATCTTTGAATTATAAGTGCTACTTATAGCATCAAAATCTGGAGGTATATAAAATAATCTGAAATAAAATGTAAGAGGCCCAAAATCTGGAAAAAGTTAGCTCAGTCAGTAAAACACTGGCATAACATGGGCAGGTCTGGCTTCATCCCCTGCAAATCAGTCTCTTTCTGTCTGTCTCTGTTTCTCTCTGTCTCTCTGTGTGTCTCTGTCTGTCTCTCTCTCTGTCTCTGTCTCTTTCTCATTGATTTATCATGAATTATAACCATTTATAACTGCTAGTTGTGAACTTACTTCTCTGAGAGCTAGGGCATTCTTAAATCTCATCAGCAAATTTTGCCTTAAATCACATAATTATTTCCCGGGAACCTTGCAGATGACTTAAATGCAGAACAAGATTTTTGGAGTTTTATGTGGAAGCCACTATTTGCTTTAAGCAAATTCTAACTTGAAATCTGATTCAATGTGGGCAATATTAACAAATTTATTTTCCTTGGAGGTTGTATGGCTTTGAGTATGTAAATCTTCACGACTTTACGTATATTTGCTGCCTTTTAAAAACACTAGCACCCGATGAAAGACGGGGTCAGCCTTTATGGCCGCTAACTTTGTTCTGTACCAGAAAGTCAGGACTTTAAGGAAAATGACACCTTCACACTAGCAAAAAGCAGGAAGTCTTGGAAATCTCACAAGACACCACGTCCCGAGGTCAAGACCCCTCCACTTCTACCAAGCAAATAAAGAATAATAGTGACCATTTGAGATGCTCAGACCCCAGGCACGTGGCGGACTTTCGGATTAGCAACGGCACTGATCTCAAAGATTCCAGAGCTCTTCTTACCAATGATGTTATGGTTAAACTTATTTTTCAAATCACCCTGAGTTTCCAGACTGCTTTATGGCTTTAGATCTCAGAGAAGTGGTACCATTCGCCCTCCACGCTTAAGAAAACAGGCGTCCTAGGGAAGGGCAGAATGGACCCATGCTGCCCCCTTGTGGCCGTAGCCTGATGCTGTGGGATGATGGGAAACCTGATTAGCCATGGTTGGGTTATACATAATGTCTGCTGTTCCCTTTTCCCAGGAATGTGATCAAGTTCATATAGATGATGTTTCCTCCGATGACAATGGTCAGGACTTAAGGTAAGCCGCGCTTTCAGTCTTCCGTTTCCTACAGAAATTCAGCTGTGGATTTTTGCACATGTAATTATTTCTTCTGTTTCTTTTTAATGTATTCTGGGTGTTGCAGTACCTACAGTTTTGCAACTGATGGCTTCCATGCAGCTGCAAGTAGTGCGAACCTTTGTTTGCCAACAGGTGTGAGAGGAGGGGTGGACTGGATGAGGAAGCTGGCTTTTCGTTACAGAAGAGTAAAGGAATTATATAACACCTACAAGAACAATGTCGGAGGTACGTGGGGCCGATTCCACCAGGGTCAGCACCCTGGGTGTAGGCAGAACTCAGACTGTAGTCTCACAGTGGGGACTTACCTGCTGGAAAACAAACCATGAAGGATCGAGCTGAAAAGCAATGAGAGCCTGAATATCCGTCCTCTTTGGATTACTGGGGGGACTTGAATGCACCCTTGCAAAGGGACTTGGCCATTTTGGGGGAAACCTTGTGTTCTAGGACCTTTTCTCTGACATTACCAACAGAAAATCAGACTACCTAAGGGGGTGTTCATGAGGCTTTTGCAAAGATAAAGAGCCACAATTATGAGTTAGTGCCAATCACTACAGGACACAGTGCTGGCTGTAACCACTAGATTTGAAAGTTCCGGTACTCCGGAGGCAGTGTCTAAATCATATTACATTATAATTTTATAATTATCCATATAATTTGAGGCAGGATTTTAGACCCTTAGCCTCAGAATGCAACTCTGGCTGTTTCTAGATACAGAAAAAAATGGAGCTTCTTTATTGTTAGAATCAGTTTTAGATCAACACATTCTCAAGATTAGTTCCAGAGTCAGACATGCACAATTCTTCCAGCACGCTGATTGTTTTCCTTTTAAAAGAGAAATGACATTGAGGAACAGAAACCCAAAGTAAGCCAAAAGAAACTTGATTTTTCTAAATACACCTATGAGTTCAGCACATGTGTATGGTCATGTGTACACCATACAATAAATAAAGAGAACTTTTATCCACAGGGGACAGTAATCTGTTTTTGACTTGAGGATGGGGCTGTGTATGTTTTCCTGTGTTTGCTAACATTGAGTCGCCTCCAATGCTCAGCTCAGTGTTTCCTCAGCAAGTGTAAGAAACAGGCAGAGCCACAGCCACAGGAAAAGACAGGAAGTTCTACAGGGAAGGTGTCATGTGCACATAGATAAGAGTTCTAATGTGTGCTTCCAGCTCTGGTTGGAGCTCCTAACTCACTCTAAAGCTTTGTCCCAGACACCTTTGTAAAATAATCATAAGAAGCAGGTCTACCTTTGTTTTAACTAAACACCTCTTTGAGAAGATTAAGCTATTTAAATTTCATGCCTCCTTTACATAAAATTGTCTGAATTATTTATACTCGCATGCCCCCTTTACAGAGTATAGTTTAAACTATCGTAAAATTGGAAAGGCCATTAATGTAACATCTTTTATCTTAGAAAGTTTAGTATATTTTCTGTCAGATATGAGCATCGTTTTGTTGAAATGTGGAGGCATAAGACTTTCTAGGAAGTAGACGTTTTAATTTTAAATATCTGTAATTGCATATTGTTTGTCCTTGTTCCCAGTGTCTGAAATACAATTTAAAGGACCTTCCTTTGAATGGATAGGCATGTGATCTCATTTTATTAGGAAAGCAAGGTTGCTCTCCTCTTCCTTTCTTTTTGTTCCTTCTTCCCTTCTTCCTTTCCTCCCTCTTTGTTTTCTTCTCTTTTCTTCTCTGTCAGTGTTGGGGGCTCTTGCTTACTAGCTGTGTGCTCCATGTCCAATGGCGGACACCCCAGCCTCTCTGTGGAATTTAACACACCTACTTCTTCCCACCTCTGCCTATACTTGGACAGCACAGCTTCAGGTTTTCAACATAGCTATTTGGTTCTTTTTTAAAAACACAAAGTATCCTTAAACAGTTAGTGGCCTGAGAAGCAGTGGAAATGCCATGGATTTTTCCAGAGCAGAGCTGGAGCTCTGAAGAGACTATTTCATGTGGTGCATTTGTGTTTCTGATGGAGGGACCCCACTGCTCCTCTCGCTGACATGCCCCAGCCTCTTGAGTGGGATGCTGAGCCTTCCAGCTGCTGTGTTAAATTCTAGTCTCAGGGGTTGTGGGGGACTGGGGTCTCTTTTCTTTGTGTCATACCTCTGAGTGTGTAGCCAAGTGTCTGAAGTGCCTGCCACCTGCATATTGTCTAATAAGAATTCGGTACTGATCAAATAGTGAGCAATCACCTCTGAAAGGAAGAATCAATATTTATATAAGTCTGTATCTCTTTATGACACAGCAGAAATAAACATTCACTGTAGGCAGAGGGGACACCAACCTCCCTGTTCCAAAGGGAGTGTTCACTCCTGACTGCCTGTCTGTTTGGTGTTTCAGGACTCCTTGGCCCTGCCAAGAGGGACGCATGGCTGCAGTTAAGGGCAGAGATCGAAGGTCTAACGGATTCCTGGCTAACGAACGCACTTAAGTCTTTATCAATTATTAGTACTAGGTGAGTGGGATTGTGGTCTCTCTACTTAAATTATGTGGAAGATCTGGGTCCAGCAGCACAACAGAGAAAAAAAACATTCCAAATGCTAGTACTTCACCACATCCAGTGGTTTCTGCGAGCGTGTGTGCTGCACACATGAGTGGATGCTTACCGGTTTGCGTGGGTACGCACATGCGTGACTGCGTGGGTTGGTGCATATAAATTTGGGAAGTGATGGTTGGTAGGTAAGATTAATCTTCATTTTTTTTCTTATTTCGTAGTTTTATTTCTGATTAAGGTAAATCAATAAAGACTCAGTTAACCATTGTTCGGGTAACATATAAGCATCAAAAGAAATGTTATCTGGATAAATAGCAGATATATGAAAAGGTCACCAGACTGAAAGGACCCCAAAATTTAGAACATGAAAGTAAATTCACGGGTCAAAACTGGAATGCTGTTCCTCCCTGGTCACATGATCAGAAATATGAAAATATGAAATATGAAATAATAGAGAAGCCTCATTGGGAACTGGTAATTGACTTGCTGGGCTAACTGGGGCAAGCATGAGCACTCTGCTCAGTTCTTAGCATCACATTCTAACGCAGTCTGACAGACCTGAAGTCTTCTGGGTTCAGCTTGGTAGGCCCTGGAATTTAAACCGTAGAATCTATACGAAAGAGAAAGCTGCCAAGAACTCAACCTGAAAAGTCAAGCCTGGAATCAAGTTGTCCATTGCAACTGTTTATAACATTGGGCTCAAAACGAGTTTACTCTGTGTCTATAAAGGTAAAAACTGGGGCAGATTTGTAGAAATCTTAGGAAGGGCATCGTGCAGGAACAACCCGGCTGAAAAACCTGCTTGACATGGAACTTCCTGGGCCATAATATCTGTAACTGTGACATAACCAATCAAAAACAGGGACTCGGGGACATGAAGACATTGAAACTGTGTAGAGCAGGTAGAGCCATGCTCATTTCTCCAAGAATTAAGTCAACGGGTTATTGTTAGATTTTCAACAAATGATCCTAAAGCTATCTCAAGGATACGTGACCTTAAGAAATGAATAGAAGGGTAGAAAGACAGGGCCTTAGGTTAACAAGTCAATGCCCACTGATGAGTGAGAGGTGACGTTTGCTGTGGTATCCAGCTATTCCAGCACTAACATTCTGGACACTTTTCACAAAGCCCCCAAAATGTATGGAAAACAAATTATTTGATGGATTATACGTCAGAGTTCTCAGCAAAGTTATCAGAGCTGTTCTATCATTAAAGAAGAAACTCCAGGTACCAAGGAACAGAACAAAAATAAAAACAAAAAGAAAAAGAAAAACCCAGAGATTGCATTCTACATAGTCATGAGAAACCAACAGTCACTGAAGGAAATGATGTAGTAACAACTGGACCTTAGGTAATGTGGGGATAACAGAAAAAATTATGCAAGCCATGGGCTCACAAGATCAAGGAAGCAGAATAAGAGATTGTTTATGTAGTACATAATTCCTAGTGGGAAAATAAATTCACAAATGAAGACAGACGCCGAATGTGTAATTAATTGTCACTCTGTCTCATTTCCTTCTTCACATCTGTCCTTTACAAGTTTCCTGTTCTGGAGTGTTGATGGCTTTGAAAAATGGCCTACATACTAATGTCACATGATGTAAATGGTGGAACTTCATTCCAAAGCCACCTCTCCGAACGTAGAAGCGCTGTGTCTGGCATCATCTGACTTTGCTCTCATCCCATAAGGGTTTAAATGACTTCGGATATCCTCTTACTCTGACAAGACGCTATGTCAGAGGATAGTCTCAGTTTGCCATTACTATTATCATTATTATCGTTATTATTATTAAACCTGCCACTTCAGACAGTGTCTGTCAGCTGACAGCATTCGGTGCTACATACTGAAAGAGGATGATTCTTACCGAACTTAGAAACAGCAGTGGCAATCTTCAGTCTGCACTGATAGAAATTTTTTACTACTAGAAAGCAAACACGTATGTTTCATCCCTGTCAGGAGTAACTGTGTAAATGTCTTGGTAACGACAACCCAGCTGATCCCTGCTCTTGCGAAAGTCCTGCTCTACAGCCTTGGAGGTGCCTTCCCCATCGAGAACATTTACAGCGCAACTAAAATAGGTAAGGACGTGATCTGAAATTCTGTACAAAGTGGAGTCACATCTGTAGGATCGTACAATATGTATGTGTGTACACACGTACATATACACACTCATATACAAATGAATATACACATACACATATACATGATTGTTGATTCTCTTTTAACAAATTTCCTATAAGCACGTCCAGAAAATTTTGGAAAGCTCCAAGTGCCTAAGTCGTGGATAATTCATGATATATACGCATACTTTATAAGAACTCTCCGCTGGTGAAATTCGGAAAGCTATCTATAGGCAATCCTCATGCATTCTGCTCACACGCAACATCGGACACTATTCTAGCACATGTGTTCTGAGTAATATGTGCCCCAGCTACAGCATTTAATAGTTTGATTAATGTGAGATACAGATCTACATCTCTGCACATTCAATAAAACTGATCTAATTTTTTTTTAAGAACACTACTTGTCAGTATCGAAGGTCTCAGATTTGCTCCACAGCAATCCAAAGATACAGAAAGGAGTGGAATTTTTTTTTCAGGCAAAAAATTATGTGATTTTATTATTCATTACCTGAGTGTGTCTCCCCGGTACATAGTAGGACTCAAATACCTGTAGCCTGCTCTCTAGGTCATGCCCATCTGTGAAGACATCTTCTTTACATTCGATGGTACGCAGAGTCTGACTGCCAGTTAACATTCAAACAACAAAACTCCATCAAGTTCTGCCATCTTGTCAGAATCAAAAGAAGGCAGCACATGTATTGCACCGTCTCTGGTGGAAACCCCCAGGAATATCACTCGGTTGTGCAAAATGTCCTAAAGGGCAACAAAATTACCTGCTGACCCTTGACAGAATCAAAAGCCTCAAATCTCCCTCCCAACATTGCTACTGGCCCTAGGTCTCATGAAGGTTGCAGCCATTTGGGGAGAACAGGTAGGGAAAGTCAGACTTTCTTAAAGTGTGCACCACGTTATCCTGTGCTCCACAAATCAGAGTTCTAGATTCCAATCCTCTCCACCGTTCTATGAAGATGTATACATTATACTGATAGGATTGGCAGGATGGGAGTTTTCTTCTAACGACACAAATGATTTTTCTGCCCAAATAAACATTTCTTTTACTTAAAGGATGATATTCCTCCCATTGGCCAATATGTTTTTTAATATTTAATCTGAGAAAAATCATTACTCTTTTTCCCTTGTCACTAGTATTTTTTTTTAGCATTCTAAACTAGCAGATTAAAAAGAAGAAAAATGTCACAAATAGTAATGGCTGAAAGAACATTCTTAGGATGAAGTTTAGGAAAAGATGCCAATACTGTAAAGATGTTTCCATGGCTGGTGTTTCCATGGCAACATGGAAACTCACGGCCACTCAGTGACTCTGCCATGAGTGCTGCTGCTGCTGCTGCTGCTGCTGCTGCTGCTGCTGTGTGTGTGTGTGTGTGTGTGTGTGTGTGTGTGTGTGTGTGTGCTGCTATGTGTGGGCACGCTGCTGTGGTCAGCTTCACAGAATGCTTGATACAATTGAACTGAGTATATCTGCTCCCACACTCTTTTTAAAGGGGTCGTTCATCAAGGTAAATCTACCTGCTAGCATTTCCTCTTTCCTCAGAGATGAGACTTCAGTTTTCCCCAACAATACATTCAACTGACTCCCTACATGAGAGATAACTTAGATAAAATCAGTTCTTAGAATCAAACACATGCTGTGGAAACTCGTATTTACCTATAAAGTTGTTCTCCACGACTCTTTTCTATTTGATAGGAAATAAAAAAAAAAAAAAAAAAAAAAAAAAAAAAAAAAAAAAAAAAAAAAAACTAGCCTCTTATCAGGGTCAAATCCGCAAGCCTGTCTATCTTAAAACATCAAAAATGTTTGTTTTACTAACCTGTCCTAAATGGGAAGCAAGTGTATTCGAACATACGTGCCAGTTTGTAACCGCAAAGGTCATTAGCTCCCTCCAACACCGTTCAAAAGACATTAGTTGAACACTTTGCGAACCGTTAGGTTCATGAGAGTACCATGGCTCCAAGAACAAACGATGCATTGTTTTCCAGGCAAGGAAAGCTGCTTTGAGCGTATAGTGTCCCGATTTGGCACTAACATGACTTACGTTGTGATTGGCGATGGCCGAGATGAGGAACACGCGGCTAACCAGGTAACTCCGCTCTGAACTGTGTCTCATTTATCTTCCAGGGAAGGAAAGTTGCTTTGAACGAATAATGCAAAGGTTTGGCAGAAAAGTAGTGTATGTGGTAATTGGGGATGGTGTAGAAGAAGAACAGGCAGCGAAAAAGGTAACCTGTCTCAGAAAATGTCGGTGTGGCACCTCTAGCGCAAGCCTTCCTGTTTGCATCCCTGTAGTTTGGCCAAATGGCAGCTTGACAAGTGACTGAAACCAAGAGTTGCAAATCAATAAGAGCATGAGAGAGTCGATGTGGACTTGCAAAGAAACCATTTGGAGTCTAGCATTTTATGCCTGGAATTTGATAGGAAATACAAAAAAAATAAAATCGATCGATGTTTATTCAAGCCTATGTAAAGGAGAAATACATTCACACATTTAGATCATATGTGTAACACACACACATAGACTCACGCCAAGCACACAGTGATTGATAAGCTCACAGAATTTACCAGAGGAAGAAGTTTAGCAGGCCCCTAGCATAGTCAGTAAGGCTAGCCCTGGACTCCAAATACCACATGTTCCTTGTGAGTTCCTGAAGACAGACAAGTTCCTAATCAGCACGTTTAGAACAGGCGCGTTCTTAGTAATTGGTGTGACAGGTTGTCTTAGACTCTTACAGGCAATGCCCCTCACATCTCCAAGTTTCTCATTGAGCCCCGAGCAACTGGCTCAGCACGTGCAGGAGATTTGGTGGGCCCTCCTTATTTAAATACGTTTAATCTGACACATATTTCTGACAAGGAACCAGGGCAGCTGTAAAATCCCTAAGTGATTTGCTCAGCATCAGAAAAGGGAACGGTGTGAAGTTCGTTCTCCAGAACAGAGAGCACAGCATCTTGCCCATGACTTCCTTCTCTGACGAGCCGCAAAAGGAATAAAACTATAAATGTCAAGTTAGCATACAAAGAGAACACCAACTTTCTTCTCTACAGGCAGTTTAAATCACCTTCAAATAAAGCTGCCATGAAACACACGGGTCAGAGCGCTGACCCGATTTCTATTTTCTATAGAGCAATCAGAACGAAGAGTTTGGTAGAAGAGTTCATGACCCTAACAGAAAGCTCACCCAGTCAGCTCCCGGCCAACTGCAGGGAAGGAATGGGTTTGACCTCAGAAGGTCATGGGACAAGCAGCTCCCCTCTGGAATCCCTGTGCTTTTCCATTCTGTTGGGAGAGCTGCTGACAGGAAGCTCCCTGGGTGTTAATTAGCAGAGGCTGTGACTTAAGACAGCACACTGGTCACAAGCACGTCCTGTACAAGGTCAGCCATGTTGCTGCTGCTGCCTGTGATGTTCAAAGCCTCACACAGTTGCTGTCTTCTGGAGTTGATGGGTGTTCAAAGGTCATAGGGTTTTAGTTTTCCACACCGGCACCACAATCACACAGAGTGAACAAACACTAGGATGCCCTTAGACTATGGGAAATTGATTTAACTCCAGGGCAGAACAAATAAAGCTCAGATTTCCAAGCCAATAACAATGTGTTTTTTAGGAATTTGGACATATCTAGTCTGTACCAGTTACACTGGGAACTACATTCTGGACATGTCCTTTGGTTGAAAGCTCATGCTCTGGGGGAAATAGCTTGACTCCAAATAGATCAAAATTTCAGATAGAATGCTACTTTCAAATGGTTGTTTAAGTAGGTAGAGTTTGGGTGATGGGTAAAGGCTGTGATTCTGTTTGGAAACGCAGGTGGCTGGTTTCCCTAGCACCCTGGATGCATGCTTTTCTCTGACCATAGAAGTAATCGCATGTGTAGACAGTCTATGAGTATTGTTTTGTCATTACAAATAGATCTGAGCTGAAATGCAAAGCATTGGCCTTCTCAAAATTCTTTGCTCTAATTGGACGAAAAGCCTGTGCTTGTGAAATTTAAAGAGAAATCAAAACAGGATCAAATCTTAGCAACAATAATGACTGTACTCTTCTCTATACCCAGTGAGATGTATGTGTAAAATTTAAATTCTCCAGAAGCCACATCCAAAAATAAATAGAAACAAGTAGAACAAGCTTTAAGAATATCTATTAATTGTCTCAATCTGTATTGAATATTATATATCTAGTCCACATTAGAATTATTGACATGATGTCTCCATTACTGTATCTGTCTTAGTCTGGTGTGTAATTCAAAGTGTATTTTAAATTGGACTAAGTATATTTCAAATGCTCATAGCTGCATGTAGTTAGTGGCTACCATACTGAGCTGCAAAGAATTACGTAGTAATAATAATATAACGCTTTGTGTTAAAATAAGATAAAAATATAAATTCCATATAAATACAAATTTTCCAACCCATACAGGCCTACAGTCTGTTTATACATCTTAGATGTCTTTAGTTCAATCTAACAATTACTGCTGCTGTTCTGTAATCGGCTGAAGAATATTTTTTCATTACTATTATTTCCAGTGAGATTTTCTCAGGTGTTACTCCCAATCAATCTTTCCTGCAAACTGTGACTACCACATCTGTAATGCACATTGAACATCTCTGGAAGACCACATGGCAGCAGACCTTCTAACATTGAGGATGGTGTGTGCATCCCTGTTAAAACCGTATCCTCCTCCCCCATCTAGTACTAGCCAAATAAACCAAGCCATTTCCTGGCTTAAGTTACCAGTTATCTGAGACAAGTAAGAATATCACCAATTCTAATATTTTTGTTTTATTTAATATGGTTCCAAGTTTGGATTTTTTATCTATACATAGGAATCCAACCTCTTTTTCTCTCAAATTTCCAACTGCTATGTGTTTAGGAAATTAGTGGTCTAAATTGATCTCATTTTAAACCAAGGAATTGACTTTTAAAGGTACCATGCTGACTGATAGTTATCATGCCCCAGCCATGCAGGATTTCTAGGCCGACTTGCCTTCCCCAATGTTGACCTTGATAGAACTAATTAACAGAGTAGAGATTCAGCTAGCTAGGAAACTCGGTATCAGATGTTGTTCCATTAAAATCCAGTTCAGATCTATTTCTCTATTCTTTGGAAAATTCCATATTGGTACTACCAGACTCCCACCTGAGGATGACCTCCATTAAACTCCCTTCCTCAAACATGGATGAATAATACGTCATCCTGGTGTGTGCTTCTGTCTCCATGGGATGATGGTTATGATCTGTCTCCATCCTTCATTCCTACCCTCTACTTCTCCCCTCTCTCCTTGTCTTGACCACACAGCACAACATGCCTTTTTGGAGGATATCAAGCCACTCGGACCTCTTGGCTCTACATCAAGCACTGGAATTAGAGTATTTGTAACTGTATTCTCTAGCTGGTGATCCATGTTTTTTATATTTCAAGTACACTGAATTTTTATGTGTGATCCAATGCCGCTGGCTTCTTCTACACATATAAATGGTCTTAACAGATGAGTTCATACTTGGAATGAAAATTCCGGAGTGAAGAATTCGGGTTGCTGAATGGAATTAACTTTAGTGCTACAGAAAGGAAACTCTATGGTCTTATTATCTTCACAATACTTTCATGGTTTAAAAAAAAAAAAAAAAACACAAAATCTGTGGCAGTTGCTGACACATATCGAGTGAGTCCTAAGAAGAATTAACAACTATAGTAAAGAACTTGAACCCTCCCGAGCCACAGCACCTGCTCTGCCTCTGACAAGGTGGTTGAAAACATTCCTCAAAATGGGAGCTCTTGTCAACCCTGAGGTTTGAATCTGACTTATAGCCTACCTAGCCCAGAAAATCTGAATCGGAATGCACTCAGACCGTATAACAGCAATCCTCTCTAGACCTGTAATTTGTGTAAATTATTGATGGAAATAATTTACTGTGACTTTATTAGCAGCTGACTCTGAAAGTGGATGCAATTTTTCTTTTATTTGTCGGGGTGGGAAAAGGGCTGGGGGAACGGGAAAATACTATTGTCTCTTTTTCTAAGTTTGGCAAAGAGAATGTTCATACTGATGTGTTGTGCCTTAAAGACAAGACAGCATTCGTGTGTTACAATGAAATTTTGATTAAAGTCTCTGTAGATAATAGAAGACAAAAACTAACTAAAAAAAAAAAAAACAAACAAGCAAACAAACAAAAACCTTTGTGATAATTTTTCACATGACCAAATTTAAAATTCAAGCTATCAGTTTAATATTAAATCATTGACAAACTGAGATTTGTTAAAATGAGAAACCAGTCACACTAATAATACAAGAAAGCCTGCATTTTAATTGGGTTCTAATTATTCCAGTAATCAGTACATCAATTATCTGAACCTCCTATCATAAACAGGTTTGGGAGACGATGGGTTCTTTATTTAGAGAGTAAAATATAACAGATTTTTGGAAGGAAATTAAGAGCCATCTTTATGTCTACATACTCAATTTTAGTTTAAGACTGGATATGTACCAGTTGCTAGGAGGATAATATCATGGTGCAAATTTAACAAATATTATCAAAGTCATTTTTAGAACATGCTATGGATGTAGCTTAAAACACACATTGAGTAGGCACAGCAGAGTGTATTTGTCTTCCATGCTGTTGCAAAAGCAACTATCATCAATGATTAAAGGCAGGTATACCAGATAGCTCTCAAGGGAAAAACTCTGAATCTATGAATTTTTTATATACTATTATAAATTAATTATAAAATAAGCTATATTTCAACCATATCACATATCAGTACAGTAAAAATACATTTACTTTCCTTGGGACACATCAGTCCAGGGTCTCCCCAGTAAAGACAGGAATACATTGGTTTCTTCCTGGATGGTTGCTGAACAATGCCTGCATTCATTGCCAGGAGAGCCCGGCCTCATTGTGTCTCCCTGTCATTTTTGTCATGTTGGTATGTAGCCCATGTTGGTAACATGATAAAGATTCTCCTCTCATTTGTTATGACATGGTTTGCCTTGTAGAAATTTAAGACTTCAAGAAGAAAAGTATTCTAATGGTGTGAGGTCCTGAATCTTTCTGCATTCTGAATTACATAAGATGGATCGTAGAGTCAAGCTCTTAGTCAATGACCCTCATCTGAGGCTGGTTCACAAAAGGTCATCATCTGAGACTTTTGCAACTTAAATAAGGCCAACACTTTGATCAAAGATCACAGAGAATACTCTGGAGGGCTGTATTTATTTAGAGAATGATGTGGCCCTGTTTACAAAGGGTAGACAGATGATAAAACTCCATATAAGATAGGGACTTTTTATCTAAATCCTTACGCTTTAAACATGGCTTTTGGTTACCCTTCCCCTGATACTATGGTGTCAAATTATGGTTGGAATACTTTAATACTAATAACTATTAATAAATTTTACACTTCTGCTGGTGGTCAGCTTGAAAGTGGTAAAAAGGTCAAAGATTCTCTTTTTTATTACTGGTACTCATTTGTATGACTAAAATGCAGTTAGTCTGGCACACAGACAATTTCTTTCATTGATAGACCTGTGCTGCTGCATCAAAAGTTATGATTCTTCTTGAAACCTGATGAACAAGGCTTCTTAGACTGCTCCACTTGAGAGACAGGGAGGCTCACCCTTTCCAAATGCATCGAGTGCTGGTTGTTGACCTCCTCCCTAGTTCTGCTGATCCATCCTCCTTTCACTCCACCCCCCCCCCAGTATCTGTCTAGGGGAGGCAGTCAGTGTAATACCGACAAATGAGGTTGATGAAAACAGATTGTCTAACACAGCCATGGAGACAGCCAGAAAGCCATGGCCCAGAGTGGTCATGTGACTTTGAGCAGGCTCAAACTACAACTCTCCTCTTCCCACCTCAGGACAGAAAAATCCTCTTTCTTTCTAGAAACACATCAGCCAAACAGCAATAAAAATATAACTAGAAAAAACCCAGCCCTGAGGGCAGTTCCTGCATTCTATTTTTATGTAGAATGTGTTCTTATTTGTGCCTTATTGTAAATGAGTTTGAAAACTGTTCTCCAACTCTGATGGGTTTTGGGCTATTACATATTCAAGCTTGGTATGATATTAGAAAAAATAACTGCCTTATATTGCACCTTAAAAATATTGACACCTGAGTAAAATTAATAGGTGGCCTAACTACAACATTATAGCATACATCTAAGATGATGAACACCCCGAAGAAATTTGCAAATCCAATTCAGAGGTTAAAATAAGATTTTAAGATTATATGGTCTGTGCACAAAAATAGGTACTAACTGTCTGGTGAGCTAAGATCAAAATAGCTTCAACAGCATGCCCTACTGTGAAGTTTTTTGTAAAACCTACTTGTTTGTGACAAGCCTACATTCTCAATGAATATGGTATCTAATACTTCTTTTCAACACAAACCTAAGCCTCATGAGCCAAAGTTGCATTTTGACTCCCAGCTATGGTGGCGTTATAGGGAATCTCACAGTCAAAGTCAAGGGTTTCTGTTACGTATTAGTAAAGTATAGATTATTGGGGCCTACATAATTTAAAAAGTGTAAATTAATATTAAAAGCTTGTAAAAATATGTACATCTTTACTATTTCTCAATAAATACCTTTGCAACTGTATTAGCTGTCTTCATTCTTCCATTTTGTAGATACCTTAATTTGCATGTATTGCTTGATTCTAAGTCATGTGAAATTCATATTTAGGTCTCTGAATGTGGTGTTTCATCTTCTTATGCAAAAGAGTTTTCACTGAACACAAACTGAACTATAATACAGTAAATATTCTTAATGAATGTAGTAAAGTGGCTGTCTTTTGAAGATATGGGCTACATGTGGGAATCTTTATTTATTCAAGTACATCATAATGCAACCAAAACGTGTTCGTAATCAGAAAACGTCTATTCAAATTTGGGGACATTTGCTATATTTATTTATATTTGTATGTCTGAATGTGAATGGGTACATACTCGCCAAGTCCCACAAGCGTGCACATGTTAAGTCAGAGAACGACTTATGGGAGTCCATTCCACAATGTGAGTTTGAACTCAGGTGGCCGGGTTGTCCCTTAACCTGCTGAGCCACCTTGCCAAAATAACAGAATGCTTAAAGAAACTCCATTTAGATGAACATGGGTGTAATTGTTATAATCTATGGCTCATTGTTCTTAATGTCTTCCAAGAGAAAAGAAACATGTTTTCATAAAATGTAGTTTGTTATTACATGTGTTGTATTAATTTTATCACAAGGACATTGTTTACATGAAGACTAAGGAGAAGTTTTAGAACTGATTTTACTCATTCACAATTTTAAAAAATGTTAGCCTCCAAATTAACAAAAATTGGAAAAAACTTCTATGAGTATTGTCCATCAAACCCTACACCATACCAAAGTTCATCAAGATGTGCAAAATACAATGTATGTGCTTAAAATTAATTTATTAGGTGAGCTTCTTTTTGATCTTAAATATCTAATTACTACTGAAAGGTGAGTTTTTGAAAAATATTACATTTCCTGTCCCCTGGGCTCCCAACGAGTATGCCTCCTTTGCCTGTTGAGTGCACCAGTATGAACGAAAGATCTCAAATGGATGCATGCAAACGAGGGGAAGCGTTGCTACCCAGACACCTCACATCTCTGCACAGTGGCCATCCAGGCCACACCCATCACTGTCCACTTGCAGCACCATTTTGCCTCTAGTTGAGCATCCTGCTGGTGCCCTCCCACCGCTTGAGTGCCTGTCATTACAGCTGCCAGAACAATCCTTCCAATCAGAGCATGCTCCTATGCTACCGGAAGTGTCTACACAACTGCCATTGTACAGTGACATACACAGCTTACACGAATGGTCCAGTGACCATAAGTAGTTCCTCTCCTCCCTCCAGTCAGTTTCTTACTGCCGAATATTTGAATTCTTGGCACATGCTGGCAACCAGCTTCCAATAATTGCGCCTTTAGAAGATCTTCAGCAGACATCTCTACTGCTCATATTCGAACTCTCCTTCAAGTCTGTCCCCCGGTGCTATCAAGTGGCTAACATGGCTCTAGTGTCCAAAACTAGATGTGTCTCCATATTTGTACCGAAATGTGTTAACCCTTCACTTTATCTAACACGATGTGCATTTGCTTTTTATGTGGGGTCACTTTAGCCATTCCTAGACATGCTGTGTGCTGCTACAGATCTCCATTTGTTCTACTATGCATCTCTGAAGACTACTGTCACATAGTAGTCACTCAAGAAGTGCTTGTGAGGTGTATGTCTAGACCACAGGATATGTGTACATGATCAGCATCTAAAACTAGCATGATTTCCAATGACACAACAAGACCTCGGACAGAGGGAGACAAAGAAAACATGAAGGTAAGTAATCTGGGTGAGACAGAATAATTTACAGTGTGTTGGAGGGCTTGGCAATGCAGTATGCAATTAACAAATGATGGGTTATAATATTTCTGAGAGGTGATTGTACATAAACTGAACATGACCTTCAAGTTCAAAAAAATCTCATTATTCATAAATCGCTTCCTACGTGTTTCATTTTTTTTAATGGCTTGGAGTGTTTGCTTGTTTGCGTGTGACAGGGTCTCCCCTTGTCACCCAGGTTAGCCTACAACTAACTGTGTTTCAGGTTGGCCCCAAACTTCTGGCAATCCTCCTGCCTCAGCCTCCTACATGTTAGGATTATCTGCATAAGCCACCACATTAACTTAAAAAATGTATTAACATTAAAAACGTATAGATGACTCAGCGGTTAAGAGCACTGACTGCTCTTCCAGAGGTCCTGAGTTCAAATCCCAGCAACCACATGGTGGCTTACAACCATCTGTAGTGGAGTCTGATGCCCTCTTCTGGTGCGTCAGAAGACAGCTACAGTGTACTCATATATATAATAAATAAATCTTTAAAAAAAAAAAAAAAAGGTATACAACATCACTGAATTTAAGTACTTCAGAAAAACCATGCATAAAAGACATCTCTTAAAAAGTTTTGTGGTTCATAATTCTGAATAGAGTTCTTTAAAGGTACTTGTATGCATAACAAATCTATTTTCAACCATATCTCCCTCTTCCTCATGTGCTCCAATGGCCCTGGAACACCAGCAACATACCCCTCCCAACTTCTTCTCATACATATACTGCATTGTGTCTGATGAGCGACCCTGAAGAAAACTGACTCTCCCTCAGCAGCTGTCACCTACCAATAGCTCCCCAGTCAACTGTCAGTCCCTATGAGCACCATGCCCCAAATGTAATGGAAATTCAGCTAGGTTGATCTTGTAAATCTTGTGCTCCTGTGAGCTCATGATTATATTGGTCACATCACAAAAGTCTTTCACAGGACTACTCCATATCTCCTGGCTCTTTTCCATCCCTGTGTTCCCTGAACCTTGGGTCGTGGTGGCATTTTCTCAACCCTTGTACCAGTTATAAGGCTTTGTATTCACTGTTATCCAAGGCACAAGGATGTGTCTCCGACCACACTTGAGAGCATCACAGACCCACAGGTATAAACATAATTATGGGTGTGGCAATCTACAACAGGATAATTTGGAAAACCAACTAAACCAGCATTAGGCTCCCCGTGAGGGCCTGTGTCCTCCCAGTCGTGCACTGTTCTCATTGGCTACCAGCCCTGCACTGTTCTCATTGGCTACCAGCCGTGCACTGTTCTCATTGGCTACCAGCCGTGCACTGTTCTCATTGGCTACCAGCCGTGCACTGTTGTCATTGGCTACCAGCCGTGCACTGTTGTCATTGGCTACCAGCCGTGCACTGTTCTCATTGGCTACCAGCCGTGCACTGTTCTCATTGGCTGCCAGCCGTGCACTGTTCTCATTGGCTACCAGCCGTGCACTGTTCTCATTGGCTGCCAGCCGTGCACTGTTCTCATTGGCTGTCAGGCACTCTGCGTTCCTGACATGCATCTTTGACTTTTGTGCCTGGCAGATGCTCACCGACATCAGTGGATTTTCCCAGTAAAACTTGTATAAATATATGGAAAGGGAAAGGGGGGTACACTTGGGAAGTGGGGGGATCACAGAGTGAGCTTGTCTCTAGAATCAAGGCAGAAGCTCCACACAGCATAGAGCCTGGAGATTCACACAGTTTACTGGGAGACACAGGTAGTGAGTGAGCTCTGAGGTGCCAAGGACAAGCTTGCGGTGCATGTAGCATTGCTTCGCACAGATATGCTGGGCCAACCTTCAAGGGGACAGTTGTTACGTCAGAAAACTATCAAGAAGCCCTCTTAACGAAAGTGAATAGTAAGTAATGAGACTCCAACACAACGAGAGTAGAAAGCTTCTCAACACAGAGCTTGTGTTATCCTGGATGAGAAGGCACCGGGTGACAGATCAGAGAGTCAGAGGAGGTATGTGTTCTGCCCACACCATGAGATTGTGGGACTTAAGAGGCTGACAGAGGACCCCAAATTCCTGAATAAGATGGTCACAAATTTAGAAAGAAGGAAATAGATTTAAATAAAGGGGTTGAAAATTACAGGAGGACAACCATTGCTGCTGCTCCTGTCCTCAGACACAGTCGCCCTGACCCCTGACCTCTGCTTCTCTTCTGTCCTCAAGCACAGCCACCCTGACCTCTGACCTCTGCTTCTCCAATGTCGTCAAGCACAGCCACCCTGACCTCTGACCTCTAACTCTCCTCCTCAGACACAGCCACCATGACCTCTGACCTCTGCTTCTCCTGTCCTTAGACACAGCCACCTTGACCTCTGTCCTCTATGTCTCTCCTCAGACACAGCCACCCTGACTTCTGATCTTTGCTGCTTCTCTGTTCTCAAGCAGAGCCACCCTGCCTTCTGGGTTTCTGCTCGGGAGTATAGTAGACTGCAATGCAGCTGCCAAGAGAACAGAGCCAAAAAAGAGGCAGAAGATTTTGGTGGGGTTTTTATTAGTGCTGACTGCTTGCCTCTGGCTGGAGATGAATCTGGTATTGAGAAGCGTTCATCTGGAAAAGCCAGAAATTGCAAAGCAAGGTTGTTCAAATTGTTGAATCTGCAGCAATTTCCTGGTTGCTCATTTAAGTCCTTTGCCAGGTCACAGCTAAATCACCCTGAAAGCAGTAAGTAAAATCTGAAATAATTTCATGAAATCACATCAATTATTTGAAAAACATGGCTCAGAGAGTAAGGACTGTGACCAACCCTAACCAGCTGAGTTCAAACCCCAGGACACACCTGGTATGAGAGAAGTGATTGTCACAAGTTGCCCTCTGACCTTCACAGTCTTGCTATAGCATAAGCATCTAAACACACACACACACACACACACACACACATGCACACATACACAGTCACACATACACATGCATACACAAGTAATTTTAAACCATCTGCTATGTGTATGATCTTGGGTCATCATTGTGGAAATAGGAATGATGCCAGCAATGTATCATGAATGTGTGTGTGAGCGTATGTGTGTGCATGTGAATGTGTGTATGTGCGTGTGCAAGTTGTTGGGAGTTTCCTGTTGATTTAACATTGTGTTTGTATACTTGGACAGATGCCAGTTTTCTAAAAGATAGAGTAGGAACTACTTTGGCTGGATTTATAGCCTGGAAGAATTCAAATGCCTCTAGGAGCTTCTCCTTCAGGGACTTCCATGTAAGGCCTTGCCAGCCTCCGCCTGCCTACGCCTGCCCGGAAACAAATATGACACTAATTTATTTGGCAAAGAAATAATCATTAGCAAAAAGCTCCACAATAGAATGACACATGATTTAGTCACTTAGACAGACTAATCTATTCAGAACTATAGTGGCCATTAAAATAAATGTTATGACAGAATAAATTATTTTAGGAGAGTAGGCAGTAATCGCCGGTACGTGAACAGAAAGCAAAATGAATAGCAAACACGCACCTATAAACGTCAGCGGATCGGGGCCGTTAAGTTATTTCTCCTTCAGTTTTACCACAGCTCAGTGCTGTGGGGAAAAGGTAGAATGATGTTTTTCAAGCATCACCGAGAGCTTTGCCAACGGCAAATGAGAACCCACCTATTTTTCCAAACAATGAAACAGCGGAGACATCTGAGTGAAGAAGGTGAGGACTGTTCATAAACTATTTTGGGATAGATTAAACATTTTGCTTTGCTCTCTCTAAATTAGGGTGTTACAGATGAGTCCCAACCCTTCCTTTCACGTCTCATGTAAATATGGGACTCCGAGTAATCCATCCCTATACCTTCTCTGACCCAGAGACCACATTATCTGGTTGTCTGTGAAATGCAGTTGAGAGTTTACTCAGTTAAGTACATCCTATAATTACTCCCTCACTTTTATTTTATTAAAAGCCAGTTTACCTATAAGCCTACGTCATTACAGTCCTACTTATAGGCCCTCAATGTGCTAGAGGAAGAGGTACCATTAGACACCGTGAAAACTCCAACATTCCAGGTAACGAGAACCCACATGGCAGTTAAAAGTTTGCTACAATATACCATGGTTTCTTCTCAAAGCTTCATGTGCTAAAAATCTAAGCCCATACTAAAAGTACAGAGAGATGGTTGGAACTTTAAGCAATAGAGCACGCTGGGAGTCTGTTTTGTGTGCACATTGGAAAAGGATTCAAGCTTGTCTGTGGGAGTGAGTTAGATCTCAGGGGACAAAACCGGTTACTTTGAGAGTGAATTTTTAAAAAGTAAGTTTGCTCTTTCGGTTCATTCTCTTCATCCTCTCTTATTATGAGTTCTGAGTCTGTTTGTCTGTCTCTGTCTCTCTTTGTCTCTGTCTCTCTTTCTGTCTCTCTCACACACACACATGCACACACACACACACACACAGGCACACACGCACACACACACACACACACACACACACACACACACACCATTGATTGTATCACATGAGATCAATGCCAGCTCTTAGAACTCAAAAACTTTGAGCTAAATAAGTGTCCTTGTTTTCAAATAAAGGGCTCAGTCTTGGGTATTTTGCTATAATAACACAAAATAGACTAAGATAAAATTATGTGGTGTTACCTGAGAAAAGTCAGACAAACACCTACTGCCCCTTACACTGAGAAATCAATTATCAGGTTCTCAGATCAACTAGAATTTATTTTTAAGGAACTGATAGTAATTCATCATAGTAAACTCTTCAACTGAAAAACTAGCAGCAGCTCTGTACACGGAAACTCATGTAAATAAAATAGTATTCTACGAACTTGACGCTAACAAAGCTGTTGCTGACACATTTCTCCATCTTTGTACAAGGCAACAATTTATTTATTTCTTATTCTGTCTAAAAGTGAGTTGTCTTTCTACCCTGACATTCTCTTCTTTAACTAGTGACCATATTGTCCACAATGAGAACATTTCTTGTGCTTGCATTTCAAATCCGGTTTATCAGCATTGTCTATAAAACACCTTCTGCATTGTCTATTAACTATAAAACAAGGTATTTGCCAAATCTAACAATAAAACACTGTATCCTTAGGGCACCTCTGTTTTATGGCAGAAAAATATGTGAAATATCTTCAGCATAGCCAACTCCATTTTAAAAAAAGTTTTAGTTTCTTCCTCTCTGGCTTTCTTTTAAATTAAAACAAACGAAAATCTAATAAAAACAAATTAAAACAAAATAACAAAATGCAACAGAGGAGGCCAGTGGGACAAAGGGGCATTCCTATTTTTAAAAAAATTCTTCATGAAATCTAGATCCGTTGGCTTTGTGCTGCGTAATACTGTGACATGCTCACAGTGTTGAAGGAAATCAGGTGTTTTCATGCCAAATGAAAATAAAATTTATGTACTGTTATGACCATACACTTTGCCTGTGTTTCTCAGCCTATTCATCATTGAAAGCTGCTCAATAAATTCTGTGTAAACTCCATGTGGGGATGTCATGCAGTAATGACTCAGGACCAGCCATAAATAACCACTTATCACTGCTCTGCAGGGGGTCAAGGACCTACACAGAAATTGTTCCCAATTGTTCAGTAGAAAAAGAGAGTCATCTGTCTCTCCAGATCCATATTTGACACACTAAGTGGGAAATCCTGGACACTGGGAGGCCAGCTAAGATTAAGGTTGTCACCCACCACATAAGGTTGTCACCTGAAGAGTCATGGCAGCAGGACGAGTAATGTCCTTTTACAGATGTACAGATTTTTCTGGCCAACCTCCTGGATAAGAAAGTCTTATCCACCTAGAACTGCTTTGACTCCATAATGAGCAAACAAACAAAATGACTTTTATAGTCACTGCTAAAGTGGCAGTCACCAAAATGATGCTTAATCAGACAGAAACAGCTGCAAAAGATCCACAAATTTAGGACACCATTGTGTCTTCCCTTTTGTCAAAGATCTAAGACAGAAATCCACTGCTGAATCTGTATCCAATCAGGCGACAGTCTACCGAGGTCAGAAGATCAGCGAAGTAGGTCAGGTTTATAGGTAGACCTATGATGTCACTGGAGATCATCAGTGAAGTCGGCCAAGTTTACAGGGAAAATGATGATGTCATCCATGATCAGCGAAGTAGGTCAGGCTTACAGGGAAAATAATGATGTCACCTACAATCAGTAAAGTAGGTCAGGTTTGGGGAGAGAATGTTGTCACCCACATTGAACAAATGCAGTGGGAAAGAGACTCGTGGCACAAGAGTCCACACGGACATTAAACCCAGAAAGGTAGTTGCCACAGGAAGAAACTGGAAAAACAAAGCACCATGGAAAGACCATAGAGGAGAAAGCCAAACCTCTGCAGGTAGAAACACTTGCTCCAGGGACAGCATAAGCTGTCTTTCAAGCATCATGAAAAACTGATTAGATGAAAGAAACTGAAAACCTTCTCTCTACCAGTTTCAAGAAAAAAACTGTCAACAAGGGCGGTGGAAATGCTGATTGCTGATGTTTCTGGCAGGTGGGGGATTCCGAGTATCTATTCTTGATGGGAATTTTAAAATAGGCAAGATAAAAGGAACATATTGCTTTGGTTTCTGTTCACAAAATACATTGGCCTCTATCATCAAAATGACTTATTTCTCTTTTCAATAAACACATACCAAACATCTATTTCACCCCAAACATTCTGCGAGGCATCAGGCATGTTAGAAATGAAAACACCTGTCAAATGTACAGCACATATGTAAGCAAAGTAGGATAATTCCAAAGAGAAAAAAGAAAAGAAAAGAAAAAGGAAAAAGGAAAAAAAGAAGAAAGAATTTTAATCCTTTTGTTAGCCCATGAGAGAAAGCTTATGCTCTTAGACGTGTGTGTTGTCCTCCACAAAGCAAGCCTTCTGTCCATCTGCAGGGACAAACATAGTCCCAGACATGAAAAAACAAATGTTTCCCTACTGTGCTGTCTAGTTTTATGTCAACCTGACATACAAACTATTGTTCCCTGAAAGGAGGGAGCCTCAACTGAGAAAATTCCTCCATAAGATCCAACTGGAAGGCATTTTCTTCATTAGATTGTTGGGGAAGGACCCAGCCCATTGTGGGTGTTTCCATTCCTGGGCTGGTGGTCCTGAATTCTATAAGAATGAGCAGGCCATGGGGAGCAAGCCAGTAAGCAGCACCCCTCCATGGCCTCTGCATCAGCTCCTGTCTCCTGATTCCCATCCTATTTGAGTTATTATCTTGACTTCCTTTGATGATGAACAGCAATATGGAAGTGTACGCCACATAGCCCATTTTCTGACCAACTTTTTGGTTATGGTGTTTTATTGCAACAATAGAAATCCTAACTAAGATATCTACCAAAAAGTATCAGAGGACAAAAGATTTTTGAGGAGAGTACCAGGCACAACAAACCATTGACAAACAAAATCCCCAAACCCAGAGACAGGACCCCTATATCAATAAGAGGTTATACGGACCTCAACTGCCTCCTGTGGAACTGAACTTCAAACCTTCCCACAGAAACAGCTAACAAATCACCTGAAAAGTTACCAAAATAGAAAGGTATTTTAGGTCATGCCAAATCATGATACATTATTTGGTAGGATCGCACAAATTCAAAGCATTTGGCAATTTCAGAAATAGTTGCTTATTTTTCTACTGAAATTAAGAGAATTGAGAAGTTGCTGGGCATGATGGTTCACGTCTTTAATCTCAGCACTTGGGAGGCAGAGGCAGGCAGATTTCTATAAGTTTAAGACCAACCCAGTCTCAAATTTCAGGACAGCCAGGGCTAGATGGAGAAACCCTGTCTCAAAATAACATACAATAAAAGAAAGAAAAGAAAAGAAAGAGAGAAAATTGAGAAGCTTAAGAAAAATGAAAATATCTCCTCTCTTATTTTCTTAGCAGTAACTTGATGGAATGAGCCATTGCTGCACTGGTCTTGTGGCCATAGAGAATAAGAGAAAGCCATGTGCTCTGTACCCTTGGGAAAAGCACAGGGGCTAGAGCTTTGCCAACCAGTAACTATCAGAAGCCTGTTTCAACACTGGTTGACCAATACATTTCTATTCAGGAGCCATGATGACCAGAAAAAGGTCAGCTGACCTTGAAATCCCCGAGTCAGTATGTTGACAATGTGCTGCAGTGAATACAAGCCTGAAAGCCAACCAGTCAGAAACACCTTCGAATCTGCAAAGTTGCCATTAGATAGTGCATGCTCTTTTTATTTCCCCCAACATAATCTTATTAATTATTTGGGAATTTTATACAACAAAATTGTATGCTGTATGAAAGCACACTCGATTCCCATTCCTTCCAAGTCAATGATCCCATCCTCAAATCCTACCCCACCCCTCGAAAGAAAGAAAGAAAAAACATCAAGTCTAACTTGTGTTGCTCATATACTCTTGGAGTATGATCAGATTACCAGTAGCCAGTCCATCATCATCATCACCATCATCACCATCATCATCATCATCACCATCATAAAGTGAGTTGTTCTCCCAACCTCTGCAAAAAGCCATCAACTGTGAAGAGCTACACTTTAGCACCTTTATCACATCTTTATCTTCAATAGCTCCATGTATAGACTTGTTTCCTTTTGCATGGGGGGGGGGGGATGACTCTAATTCTAAGTTATAAGCATGCTTCTGAGGCTAAAGTCAGCCCTCTGTGTCATCAACGCTAGACAGGCTTCCAAGCTGCAAGAGCTTTCTCTTGCCTCCATGACTCACATGACCTGAAATGTCCCAGGCCCTTTCTATGCACTCTGTGTGACCTGTAGCCTCCTCTAGCATTGCTCTCTCGTCCCAAAGCAAGCAATTTGGCTCCATGTTCCTGTCTGAGAGGGCTGAGCAATGGCTTCTACACTGAAGACACATAGGAAATAGATAGATAGATCTTTCATTTCCGTCACTTTGGGCAGACCCACTAGTGAAGAACAAAATCCAGTCCTTTGTGCCCACTGTTCAACCCCCACCCCCCGTGTTGGAAATAGCTGAAGGCCAAACTTGGAGTGTTTCCCCTCCACGTTTTACTAGGAAAAAGCCAAGGATAAGATATAATAAGGTCTGAGTAAATGTTAGTTTTAAAAGATTGCATTTGTAAGTGCTCTAGCATCTACATGTAGATTTCAACAGAGTTGTAGGATTTATGGAATTTGCTCACTGGAAATTCTTCCTGCTGTTAATCTCCTAGACCATGACCCCTCAGCAATGGAAGCCTGTGCATTTCTGTGAGCAAATGTGAGTCCCTGGTTTCATTTTCCTCCTTGCTGAGCTGGCACTGTGCTATTCTTACAGGAGGATGCCCGGGCATTCCACAGCAGTGGTCTGCACGTGTTTTTGTAGGAATGTGCCTTGGATCTGGCTGTTTCTCTGGCCATGTGAATGAATGATTCCTCACCCACAGCAAAGCTGCACAATTGTCTTGCTTGCTTTGGTCAGTCAGGCTTTGACAGCCTCTGACTTCCTGCTCTGGGAAGCAGAAATGTAAAGAAGCATTTATTGGGTATTGGTTTTCACAAACAGTTACCCTGATAAAAGATGTAAATATAAAGGAAGAACATATGCCCCACCTTCCGAAAGTTGTGCCGTGGAAGTGGGTTCCAGGCTGAGCCTGACCTAGCGAGGATAATGAAGGGACAAGGAGAAAGAATGCCATCATCACATCAGTCAGCAGGTCTTTCCTGACCAGTAGATACTGCAGTAAGCAACACCTAGAACTGGGATAGACCAATGATGGCTCTTTTCCCCCAAATGTCTTCCTGACAACTTCTGGCACTATGAAAACTAGCAAAGGGGGGCGGGTTCCCACTCAGTTCCAGTACGTTTTTCTTGTGTCTACCACACTTCATTGATGTCTCTCTCTTGGGGAGGGGTGTAGTAGACTATGTATGTCTACATAAAGAGCCATCATGCCAGTCGCCATTTTGAGTCCATGAGCCAAATACACTCCCAACTGTTAGAATGCAGAAAGGAATGGGACTTTGGAAATGGGCCAACGGTAACCAGGGGACTGGGGAAGTCTGCTCGCTGATGGCTCCATTGTGTCCACTCGACCACCACACGGTCAGCTTTCTGAGTGTTCAGATTCTTCCTAGTGAGAACGCTGACTAGTGAATGCATGCTCTCCATTTTACAGCCCCAGCCCCGTGTCAGAGGAACTGATCCCAGCTTGATGCCAGGCATCCAGCAAAATGGAGATTAGTACAGCCTGTCTTGGTGCAGCCAAGGGCTCTCTGCAGCTGCTGCTTGCTCTTAGACTTGTTATCTTTCTCTTTCTCTCAAGAAGCCCCCGTTGATCCTCATTGGCAGGAGCCACCTGTTTCCCTCTGGGAGTGACTTAGTCCCTTGCAGCAGCACTTGGGAGAGACACTCAAGAAACACAGAGAAGCTCTCTCTCTCTCTCTCTCTCTGTCTGTCTGTCTCTCTCTCTCTCTCTCTCTCTCTCTCTCTGTCTGTCTCTCTCTCTCTCCCCTTCCCCTTCTCTTTCCCCTTCCCCCTCCAGTGCCTATCTCTCCTCCTTTCTGCTTTTGCTATCTGAGTTTCTGATTTCCTTCTTTCTTTAATTCTTCTTCTCCCCAGGGCAGAGTGTGGCTTCTCTCTGGAAACAAGCAGACACTGGGCTCTGAATTTTCACTGCAGCAGGAACTTTGCACTTGCCCCTTGCCTGGGCCTCCTCTGTGTCTTACAACAATCCTCTCTTGGCTTCTGTACTGGTCTGTTTGCCAGGAACCTGGACGGTGTTCGTTCTGGTATTTAGGTTTTCATGAACTGCCAGCAAGCCGCTTGAATGTGTGTGGTTTGCTTCCTCCTGGGACGAGCACTAAGTGTATTTTGAGTTCTTGTCTTCATAGAGCTTACACTCTGCACAGCACAAGACATCCAAAGTGTATTTAATGACACCTGTGAAATATCCTCAGCTAAAACAATGTCCATGTGAAAGAAGAGATCTGGTAAATGGTCCTATACAGTGACTTAAAAGTTTGAGCGTTTTGGTTTTTCTTAATGCGTAACAGCCTCCAGACCAGCATGCCTGATTTTGATCTCAGGGCTTATGTTGCCATCTACAGAGCCCACACATGAGAACCACACAACAGAGTTACAAGAAAAGCTCAAAGTATTTTTAGGTAAGCTTACTATCGTGTGTTGACTCACGCCCATAGAAATCCTTGGCAAGTCGGTCGTTTTCTCTGGGAAAGTCGTGAATGTCTAAACTTGCCCTGACTTTAAATACCATGAGGTGTTTGGAAGCTCACTATCTCTATTCTTTATACCCTTGTGAGTGAGGCAAGAGCGTAGAGTAGTAAGACTGAAATAGCCACAGATGCTCGGGAAGACTGTGAGTCAGCACATGCCAGGGAGCAACAGACTCTCAGGTCTCCTCAGCCATGGCACTTCGGATGTCAGGTTCTGCTTTAGCCTGTATCTCCCAAGCCTTGCTTGGCAAGAACTTCCTTTCAACAGAACCTTGCCAGTTGCCAGTAAGCCGCATAATCAACCTTGCCACGCCTTTGTGGCTCCGGTAAAATCAGGCAAGCAGACAAGACTTATTTCTAGAGCCCATGCCTCCTGAATGCAGATGTCATGTCATGCAAACGCAATACAATAAACCCTGATGACATTCTCAGTCTGTTTGGATGACTTACAGATTTGTAAGAGCTGACGGTGTGTTTACTGGCATTGACCACTCCTGTAAAGAAATTACAAGACCAGCTTTGCCTTCTTGAAGAGTCAGTCATTAGGCTGAGAGGAATGGTCTTCTTTTCCCAGAATACAAGAATCTAAAGATATTGTGTCCCTCCCATAAATAATATAGTATTGTCATATAGCTTGCACACACCCTTCTGATCTTTACATCATCTCTAAATTACGCTTGATGCCTAACACAACACAACACACACACACACACACACACACACACACACACACACACACACACCATGTCAGTAGATTACTTAGTGAATGACGAGAAAAATATCTGTCCATGTTGGGTGTAAATGGAATTTATATTGGGTACACTTTTTCTATATGCAGTTAGCTGAACCTGTGGATACAACAAAATCTATAATACAGAAGGGACAAGCCTTTCTTCACAGTGGTTGGACATATGTAGTCCCCACCTTCTTGTGTCAGCTTTAAACAATCACCCTAGATCAACTCTTGGCAATGCCTTTGATTTCCAGGCTTCTTCCAAAGAGAAGCCCTTGAGCTCAGAGTTTCAGAGTGAGGTCATGACCATATTCAGAGGGAGATGTCCTAAAGCCCGTCTAACATGTTTGGAACAAAGTTTGAGACGGTAGCTTCTGGTGTTTCTGAGGTGAGCAGCCATGAGTGTGACAAAGAGCTCAGAGAAGAACGGGTGATTCATTCGGGAAGAAATAGCCTGCACCTGTGAGAGCACCAGAGCTGCCACTTGGCATTCTTGGGGTGCTGCATCAGCTGAAAAGCAGGCCCTGTCCCCAAGTGAACTAACAGCAAGAGTGGCAGTGGGCCACTCTTACTTCGGTTGTGCTTTTGGAGTGAACACAGACCTGTGACTGTCAGGGGAGCTGAAGGAAGTGTGTGTTAGCATCATTTATGCTCGCCAGGGTGGGGAAAAGCCCTTGCACGGGGAGCAATCTACTAAACATGTGTTCTTACAGTGTGCCCCGAGGCCCGGCTGCCTTATCTCCAGTAATCCCGTTCTATGTCCCCGAATCACATTATTTGGCCGTGGATCAAACTCCTTGTAGTTTTGACTTGGGGTGGGGGGGCGTGCAATGAAACATAATCTCAAGACAACAAAAGGATCAGGAGCAGACAGCGGCTCCCGTGGCCCCCAGCGGCGCAACGCCGAAGCCAGCATCACATCAGGAAAATATATTCACCAGATGGGTAGGGAAGATGAATGCCGATTTCCAGCTGCGCAATCCTGCCCTGGCGGCTTATGATCTCAGACAGGAGCAAATTGATGTGAGAGATAAGAAGCCCAGAGCACAACGCTGAGGTGGCTGTCTGTCACTGGCACCCAGCCTCGTCTAAGCTTGTCACTAGGAAGGCCATTTATCAGGAAGAGTCCTTTAGGATACAATAATGTGAATAAAAACAATGGCCCTGCTTAGGGCTTATGCTGAGAGAGAGAAGGTTGGAGGGAGCCCCCTCAGGTCCTGCTGATTCCCCTCCGAGAAAGCACAGGGTTGAGCCCTGACCTCGCTGACCTAGCGAAGGTCACAGGGAGGGCAGCCGCCAGAAAGCTTCCTGGCAGATCAGGAGTGAACTCTGTAGCTTCTGATGGGCAGAAAGTGTGGAAGAGCAGCTGGGTGTGGCGGTGTCTTCCTGTGATCTCAGCACTTCCGGCGTGTGGTGATGTCTTCCTGTGATCTCAGCACTTCCGGGGTGTGGTGGTGTCTTCCTGTGATCTCAGCACTTCAGGAGTGTGGTGGTGTCTTCCTGTGATCTCAGCACTTCCGGGCAGCTACAGAGGGGCTACGAGATCAGGGCCAGTCAAAAGCTTCGTGGTGAGACCAGAGATTACAAGTAAGAAAGAGAAATGAAAGAACGTGGTAGTCTCTGGATTCTCTACTGTGGAGAGAAATCATCTGTTGCCTAGGAAGCCTGATTCTCCTATTGGGAGTCTTTACACATATACATTGCGCCTGATCACTGAACAACATAAAAGATCTTTCCCATGTTCTCACCTTGGGCTGTAAGTAAGGCTGGCTCATACTGTGCAGAACATTTTCCAAAATACAGCCTTTCCATGATCAGAACTCAAAATGACATATGTACAAATTAGACAGGTGACCTAGAAACCAAAGTAGGGCAGGGAGGTGAGAGATGGGGTTAGATGAGTCTTTTCTCTCTGTAGCACTTAAAGCACAGCACAGTACCTAGGAATAGTATAGCATAGTACAGAATCTTGGAGGTTATAGCTCAAGCCCAAGTACTTTGTCATCTGAATATCACACAATAGTAAATGATGCCCAGAGTTCATATTTGGGATATATTTATTTATATACATATATATGATTTTATTTTTAATTAATTTATTCTCTCATGTATTACATCCTGATTCCAGTTTCCCCTTCCTCCTCTCCTCCTAGTCCCTTCCCCTCCCCTTCCCTCTCCCGCAGATCCACTATACCTCAACGTCCCTTCAGAAAAGGGCAGCCCCCCTGGGGATCTCAACCGAACACTGTATATCATGTTGCAATAAGACTGGGCACAAACCCTCAAAGCAAGGCTGGGCAAGGCAGCCCAAGAGGAAGAAACGGGTCCTAAAGGAGGCAAAGGAGTCAGAGGCCTCTACTCCCTCTGGGTGCCACAAGAACACCTAACTATACAACCACAACAAAATATGCAGAGGGCCTATGTCAGACCCGTGCAGGCTTCCTGACTGTCACTGGTTCAGGCTCTGTGATTCTCTATGAGCCCTGCTTAACTGATTCTGTGGGTCATGTTCCTGTGGTGTCCTAGACTCCTCTGGCTCCCACAGTCCTCTGGAGGGATTTCCTGAGCTCCATGCAATGTTTAGCTGTGCCTCTCTGCATCCCCGGCTATCGGTTTCTGGATGAAGCCTCTCTGCTGATGATTATCCAAGGCTCCGGTCTACTGGTATAGCAGAATAGCATTTGGAATCCTTTCATTGACTTTTCTGTCAGATGTATTTGGTTCTGTCCCAGGACTCTTGGCTGTCCAGCCCCTGGTCCTGGCCTTCCAGTCAGCATCAGGCATGGATCTCAAGTTACACCAGTCAGTGGTCGGCCTCTTCCACAAGTTCTATGGCCCAAGAGATGGCTCAGCCATTAAAGGGCTGGGCTTGCAAGTGAAAATACAGCATTTTAAACTAAGTCTTGATTCTGACCTTTCAGATGATTCCTTTCCTTCTTCATATTTCAAAAGAAAGGCCACACTCTGGTTTATTTTTCACAAAGTAGCTAGTAACTCAGACATTTCTTCTGTCAGTAATTTGTTTCGCTCAAGGACAAGGTAGATGGATAGACACAGTCGTGTGCTGCCATCTGCTGGACCACGTCTGGATATTTTTAGGTTTAGGTTTGGATTTAGATTCCGGGATTACTATGATCGGCATTCAGAATCACGCAGGAAAACATGAAAGTTCTGAACACTGAGCAACATCTCCAGGGGTTCTGGGTTCCAGGATCTGGGTGTCACTATAGAATTTACATTTCCAGCAGGTTACAGGGATGTGCCCATGTCTGGTCTAGCCACCGATCTATCAGAAATGTGCAGGACCCCTTGACCGCTAGTCCGACAAAAGTTTAGCTTCTGTGAACCACGTAGGAAGAAGCCAGATATGAAAGCCAAATCCAAAGAGAATCAATTGGAGAGCCCTCCAGACAAACACGTGGCTGCCGAGGTCTAACAGAGGAGTGGGATGAATTGGCTGAGAGATTGATTACATAAGATATGAGCTTGGCTTGGAATGTGAAGGGTCTGCCTGTTCAGAGAACAGATTTCCAGAATGGACAGTCCGGGGCTTTGAAGGGCTGGGCAGAGTACCAATTCTCCTTTTTGAGAACCAGTTTTTTCACATGTCACATGTTAATTCATCTTTGAAAAGCAGATGACCAGAAGTGTGAGCACTTGGTGGCATTACATCCCATTATCTTTACTGTCACAAGTGCTTTTGGTGAAACTGGGATCGTCTCAGCACAAAAGCTGTGCTTTGAAGCTCTGGAGACAATACACTTCCAACTATTTATCATCATCATCATCATCATCATCATCATCATTATTATTGTTGTTGTTGTTGTTGTTGTTGTAAAAGTCATGCAGTGTTAAAATTACTGTGCTAACTGCTCTTAATGCATTGTTTAGTGGCATTAAGCACATTCCCTCTGTCACGCAACACGGGTCTAGAACTCTCTCCCTTTGCCAAAGCGAAATTCTATACGGACTAAATAGATAGCAATTCATGCTTGTTCTCAGCTAGAAATATGGACTGGAGTCTGTATATTTTAGGGAAGCTTTTTTTTTTTTTTTTCAAGTAATAGTGAGGACAGGAAAGATCTAAAAAGCAGGAAATAGAATTTATTCTTACTTTACTCGCCTATATAGCCAGACATCAGAAACTGGCTGGCCTTCTTAGTGCTGAACTAAGATTTTCTGTGAAATCACTTCTGCTTTGGGCTGTGGATAGATTTAAAAAGTGTGACTTCATTTTGTGGTTCATGGACCCCCTCTTTTAAATTCCACTTTGTTTGTTACCTAATAGTAAAGGGGGGTTATATTTATTTTCAATTTACTGAAGCCCCTGACCGTCCATGTCAACATGAAGTTTATGCTCACCTAGTTAGCATATGTAAACATGGTGTGGCCTCAGTCTCTCCAGAGCTTGCTTACTGAAAACTGTTTCTGTTGTTCCTTCATTTATCCACCCATCTTTTGAAACACCTTTTGCAGTGGGTTGGTCTTGAGTGCTAAGCACACACAAAGGGGACAGCAGTCTGTGCTTTCACATGAAAAGAGCACAGCTAACAAAGCCCTCTCGGGGAACTTCCACAGTGAGGGCATGGCAGTCACGATCATACACCCCTCTCTTCTCAGATGTTAGAGCAATGCCACAGATCTGGGCGGGGCAGCTCCTGCTTGTGAGGGGGATATAAAAAGGAAGAGGGTGTGCCGCAAAGAGGGCAGCCGTGCTTTTATAAGACAAGTGCATCTTTTACCCCAGAGCTCGGTCACTGTGGAGCTGTTGGACAACTAGATCTGAAGAGCTGGCTTTCATTTGCAGTGTATCAGTTACATTATAGCCAAAGCAGCAAGATGGATAGAAATCGGCCAAAGGAGCCCCGACTCCGACTTCCTTCTAGATTTGCCGTCATTAAAGACACTTCTTTTCAAGCCCTGAGATACTTTGAAATTTGGAACAGATGCTAGATTCTGCATCAGTGATAACATTAAAAACTCTAACTCCAGCCTGGAGAGACAGCTCAGAGCTCCTGAGTTCAATTCCCAGCAACCACATGGTGGCTCACAACCATCTGTAACCGTCCTTTTCTGGTGCGTCTGATTGCAGGTACAGTGTACGCGTATGTGTAAAAGAAACAGAACAACAATAACAATTCTAACTCCTGGGGCTGGGGGGCATTCTGGGACATGCCAGAGACCTGGGATTGGAGGAGGGGAGGTTCCCAGGTGTCTATGAGAGTGGCTTTAGCTGAGGCTTCTAGCAGTGGAGATATGGAGCCTGAAGTGGTCACTTCCTGCAGCCAGACAGGACCCCCAGTGGAGGGATAAAGTCACCAACCAGCCCACACAAAACATTTGACCTAAAGTGTCCTGCCTATAAGATGTGCAGGGACAAAGATGGAGCAGAAACTGAAGGAATGGCCAACCAGTGACTGGTCCAACTTGAGACCTGTCCCATGGGTGAGAACCAACCCCTGATGATTAACATTAACAAGCATTAAGGATGCTATGCTATGCTGTAAACCTAGAATAACGGTCCTCTGAGAGGCTCCAACCAGCAGCCAATGAAACAGAAGCAGAGCCTCTCAGACAAACATTATATGGGGCTCAGGGAGTCTTAAGATTAGTGGGGGTAAGGATTGAAGAACCCAGAGAGGATATGAACTGCACAAGAAGACCAACAGTCAATCAACCTGGATTTTGGGGGGCTCCCAGAGACTGAACCACCAAACTGAGCAAGGGACCTAACATACCACACACACACACACACACACACACACACACACACACACACACACGTGGAGCTTGATCCTCATGCAGGTCCCCCAACAACTGCAGCAGGGTCTGTCCCTGACTCAGTTGCCTGCCTGTGAATCCTGTTTCCCTCACTGAGCGCCTTTGCTTCGATGGGAGAGGCTATGCCTGGTCCTGCAGTGACTTGATGTGGCAGGGCAGGATGATTCTGGATGTGGTTGTTGTCCTCCTCCTTAAAAGAGAGGGGGGAAGGGAAGGAGCTGCAAGGGCTGTGAACTGAATCTTAAGTGAAGAAAGAAACAAAGAAACACCCCCCCCAAAGAAACCCAAAAAACAAGCAAACAAAAAACCTCTAACTCCAGTCCAATCATATCAGTGCCAAGCCCAGAGACCAGGTAGGACAGGCACACGTGGCCTGCGGCACCGCTAGGGAAATGTTGTTGGTCTGCTAACACTGCCATTGAGCTGATCCGAGTACAAGGAGCTTGCCTGTGATGCTATGCTGCCTCTTCCCAGTGTGTCTGTCCCTGTCTTTGACATTTTCCCCATCCTGCTGCAAGTGTCCGGTGCCTACACTGGGCGTTTCTGATGCTTGGCTGATGAAGCGAGGGTGTCTAAAGCAACGGGTCGGCCTCTGATGCTCAGAGCTGCCCGTTAGCAGAATAAAGTGCACATGGAAGTGAAATGTTCTTTTGCCTCCCGAAGTGATGTTGGATGCACATTCGAACCATAGCTTCTGGAATTGGTTCTATGTGGAAATCGCCTAGAGATCAAATACAACTCAAGGCGACTTTGAGAATGATCACAGCTCAGAAGAATCTAAATGTGGCTGGCATCACCTAAGAACAGGAACCACTATGTTTACCTTACGTCCTCTGTCTGTGGAAAATGAGATTCAGGGACTCCTCCCCAAACAGAGAAGATTCCGGAACAGGTAACAGATGTGCCCCCTTGCCCATTTCTTTTGGCATTTAAATCGATGCCCAACATATCATAGAAGCCCAATGATTTTTTTTTTCACTAGAAACTACTGTCTTGGATGTCACAAAACGTCAAAACCTTGGTATGGCTGTATAAAGTGGCTCAGAATTGAATATAAACAGTAACAGAGAGAGCGGCCACCACAACTGAAATGTGTGATGTAAAGACGTCCCTTATATGGGGTCACAGGAAGACCTCACACTACTGTCCTAGAAGTAAAGGAATACCTGAGAATCTTGATTCGGTCACTTTTGTCTTCCCACCGGCAATGCCGCAGAAGAACACAAGGGGGCGGGAGCGTTCTGTCTAAGGTTTATATAATGGGAGCATGAGTCCTGGTCATCCAAATCAACTTTTAAAATATCCGTAGGGAAGGTTCATCTGTGGGACAGCCTTGATGTGCTCTATCTATCGGATGTTTTATTTCAGAGGATTTACGGAAGCCCTGTGATTTCTGAATTACTCTGAGTCGAAGATAAATAGAAGTCAGAGCCTTTAGGCAAGGCTGTTCGCTTTGTATCGTGACAATTTCCCTGCTGGGAACAGAGCTGTTTATGACCATTATCAGCCAGAAAAGCGTCATGTTGTTTCCAAGAACTAGGACAAATAATACTTCTCAAAGAAAAGCTTACAGGAAAGTCTACTGTGAGTGTGAGCATGCCCGTTTGTGAGAGACTGTCTTAATAATCTGTGAGCCTTTCTCGAACGCTCTGAGTAATGTCATCGTTTGGCTGCTGGGGTGTAGCTGTTCCACTGAGGTTTGAGGCTGTGTAGAGCCTAGAAGCTCAGTTCCAACGAACCACCCCGACTAGGCACATCATGATTGATCAAGGGATGGAATAGGTACCACCCCTGGGATGGTATCCTCTAAATCAGCTTCCGTTAAAGTCCAAGGTTCCCTTGAGCCAAGCCTGGGCACAACTACCCTAAGTCTCGAAAAACAGAATTAAATAGGGTTCCCATAAATGAAACTCAGAAAGCAACATTTTACGGAACATCATTGCTCTGGGCCTGGGGATGTGAACTTAGAGTTAGACAGTTTCAAGGACGGCACAGGGGCCTGAGTTGAACCCCAGAAATGGAGAAGGTAAAATGACGTTACATGCAAATACTTATTTACTTATCTCTCTTTCTCTTGTTTATGAAAATTTAATTTTCCCTAATATCTCTGCTCTAATAAAGACAACTAATGTCCTGTCATCGAATAAAATGTTACTGGTTTTAATTTCTTTAATTTCTTTTATTCCAATACTCTTGAACCCTTATCAGAAACATAAATAGGCCCAGTGTCCATAACCCCCTTAAAAGGTAAGCTACAGTCACAACTTCTGCATCCTCCTCGAAACAAGTCCATAAAGCTAAAGCTATTTAGAAATTAGTCTTTGTGTTGTGAAACACAACTGACTCAAGACATTCAGAAAGTTATGGAGATTTAAGCAGTAAAGACTTCTCCAGTCTCAAAACATTTCAAATTTAAGACACTTGGGAACTTTTAGGAAATGATTTCTTTCATTCAAACACTTATTACTGCGTGTCATTAACACTGGCAAAATTTGGAGCGCCAAATAAATCAAGTCTGTTAAGAGATTTGAGCAGAACACAGTTGTAGTCCTGATAGATTATGCCACAAATAGTACGTTGAGGACATCTCACACTAGTACATAACGCTCTCCAAGCCAATTTGATCCAAATCACTACCTCAGAGGAGAACTGTACTTAGGATGGTCTGGTAGAACTGTCAGAACACTAGAGGTGTGCTCAGTTTCTGGTCGAGAACACATTCCGTGATCATCCAACCACCGGATTTTAGTTTCTTCTGAACCAACACACTTACAAGGGACAAAAATCATCAGGAAAGAAACATGACAATGTATCCCTTCTCCGTCCCAAACTAAAATGTACTCAAACTAAAGCCATTCAGACTTCAGCGAACTTTCCAATTTTACTGAGGACATCATGGAACTAAAATGATAATTTGGTAATTTTAACAAATACTGGAGCCATTTTCAAAAGCAGTTTTGCAGTGGAGTTTAACACTCCTCAGCAACTCCAAGTCAGGCACTCAGGGGCCTGGAAGAACAAAGGCCAGCCAGTAACGGTGGGCCACGTGGGCCTGCCGTTGCTTGCATTCTGATACTATTTTTAATTGAAAACTAAGCAGGTATGTTTGTTTATATGTACATGTATGCACAAATGTACACTTCATGAACATAACAACGGAGAGGCAACAACCAGATTTTAGATCAGCATAATTCTACAAAACTATATATAAAACAACCCCCCCCCGAAGACATTTGAAAAAAAATCAAGTTGGTCATGTGCCCTGCATTGAAAGAAGGAGTTGTGTAGGGAAAGCCTGGAATGAAACATCAGAATGAGAGGGCAAAATTTCCTCACTATTTTATGTAATGATTCCCGTTATTTTTTTCACCGGGTTTATGTAATTATTTGAAATCCTTCATATGTGGGAAAATCACATCTTTTTCCTTAAAACGCAGTACAAAGTCTGGTGTGTCTTTCCCACACAATTCTGAAAACTCCCATATAGTTAACTCAAATACGCAGAGTTGGAGAAATTAAATTTGCAAATAAAGACGTCTCAAGTCTCACAACACTCTGAGTAAAATAGGTTTTTTTTTCCCCCCCACAAACTGGGTTTCATAAACTTGCAGTCTGACTTTTCAACTTGAAGGTAAATTGTGTGGAGGACATTGCTTAGCATGGAATCTCTTTTGCTGCGGCTTTCTTTTGGTTTCGTTTCGCTGTTGCTGCTGTTGTATCTCTTATTAACATTCCAGGGGCTTGGGAAATTGAAAATGCTAAGAAAACAGATGCAAAACTGCATTAAAACTGGTGAAAAAAGTTTTATAAATAAGAGACGTTTTTACTATTCTGGAAGATTCCTGGAATCATCCTGTTTTCCCTGACTTATACTAAGATTAGTTTTAATAAGACTTTTCACTTGGAAAAAACAATCTTTCTTCCATTTCTTCTCTCTGTGAACCAGAAAGATTGACTTCCCCGAGGAATGTGAAGACACAGTTTATTGTGTTTAAAAGAGACTTAGGGAGGAGGTGATAAAGTGGCCTTACATCATGAGAACAGTGTTGAAATCCATCCTGGCTACATGCAGAGACCTGGCCAGGACCTGGACACACAGGAAATGTCCTTTTCCAGCCATTTGTCAGCCTGACAGAGCATCTGCCTTTAGTAGGAAGGGGTGGGCAAGGTGGACGTCACCTTGGCCCCGACCTTCTGAATTCGAGCAAGGAAAATAGATTTCAGTTGAGAGGCGACCCAAGTTCTGTTTTCTGTCTTTTCTGCCTCCTCTGTCGTTTTTGCAACTTTGTTTCCCCGCCCGCCCCCCTGAGGACAGCAATAGAGAGGGCCCTTTCCTAACAAAGGGCAGTACATCCCGGTCCAGGTTACCAAGGAAATGTAGCTGGGATGCTGTGCTCTACTTGGCAGCGGAGCCAGGGAAGAGCCCACGGGGCTCTGGAGACAGGGGCAGGCTGAGACTGAGGAAGAATGAGGACATTCTCACAGTTTTCTCCCTGCGTGCTCAGTCAAGTCTGCCCACGTGAGAGGAAACACCTACCTCCGTCTCTTTCCTCAGTATCTCCTCCCACCCCACAGTGTGCAGTTTTACCACACCCAAACGTACAAAGTTATATTATCGAATCATTAGTAAGCAGCATAGAACTCAAATCCAAGTATTATGCTCCCGTTGTTTAATTTCTTGAATTTTTTTCTATTATCTGTAACTAAATTTAAATTCACACTTACTACCCTTGAAAGTGACTTTTCCTCTAGTGGCTTATCCTCTTTTCTTAACAGAATAGAAGGGAAATTATTTGAAAGAATGGATCGTGTTAGTGAATAAAGATGCTTTATGAAGGAGGATTTTCCGCCTCTGAAATTGGTATTCGTATTTCATTTTTTCTAATATGCTGACATGAAAATTGTTTCCTTTTCTTCCTGTAATATACTATGTAGTATTTCTGGCAAAAAAATATATGCATATATATGTGTGTGTATATATGTGTATATATAAGTATATATATATACCATCCAACTTAAATTAAAAACCTGCTATTGGAATTAAAGACTTCATTATATACCTGTACTGGATCCAATCCTTTCTCCCAGTGATGATCACTCTCTCTCCCCCTGGGGTTGATCATTATCAACCCTTTTGTGCACTTTCATTGATTAGAATATTTGCACCTGTGTGATTATCTAGCAGGGGAAACAAATTAATGGAACTGGTGGACTTAGCCCATAGGAAGGCAGAAGCAGAGGCAAAGGAACAAGTCAAGACGTCTCTGGGTTACGGGGTAAGTTTGAGCTTCATGGCACCTTAGTGAGTCCCTGTTTTTCTTCCTGAACTTAAGTAAGAGGAAGGCTGGCCGTGTAGCATGTAGAGCCCTTCCCTAGCTCAGTATCAGTGGGGCTCGGTGAGGTTGGTAAAGAAAACTCAATGAAGTAAAAAGCTCCTTCAAAAGACTAATAAAATTGACATGGCTTTCCAATTGCCAGCAAAGAAAAAAAGGACAACGTTGTTTCCAAAATTAAGAATCAAATTCTGTGACGCTCACGGTCCCGTGCCTTGTTCAGCCATCTGAAGTGTTGTCCTGCAGCAGACGGCAACAAATGCTGCGACCCACAGCCAGACCTTCCACAGAGCGAGAGACCTTGGAACACACAGCTCTAAGGAGGTTATTTCCATCCAACCCCTCCCTTCCGAGCTCAGGGAACCTCACAGAAGACGAGGCAGGGGGAGTGTAAGAGCCACAGAGAGTGAAGGACACCAGGAAAGCAAGGCCCTCTAAGCCAATGTAAGCAAAAACCATAGGAACTCAGTCTTGTGGCAGCAACCACAGCACCAGCACAGGTCTGCACCAGACCTTCAAGGATATATATATAATGGTTTCTAGTTTGATGTTTCTATGGGATTCCTGAGCCTGTGAACAATGGGTCTCTGATTCTTGACCTTTATCTCTGGCTCTTTTCCTTCTATTGGGTTGTCCTATCAAACTTTGAGATAGAAGCTTTGCTTTATCTTTAAAAGAGAAAAATAAAATAGACTCAAAGATGCTTACTGTGGGCCCTCAAGACCTGGCTGCCCCAGAGATTTAAGTGATTCCGTGTGACCTAGTCCCCGAGTTATTTTTGATTAGTAAATAAAGATGCTGACAGCCAATAACTGGACAGAAGGGACAGGAGTTTAGGTTCCTGGACTAAGGGTCAGAGAACCATGAGGAGAAGGTGAAGAAGGAAGAGAAAGCCACCATGGGCTGGGTGAGTTCAAGAGAACATGGCCCCAAGGCCTTGCCAATTGGAGTTAAGAGCAGCCCAAATGAAACCTAGTAAGTAACCTAGGGTTATCGGTATAAAATTGGATTTCAATAACACTGAGGACAGATATGCTGTGTAAGGCGTTTTATAAATAATACAAGTTGCATGTCTTTTGCCCAAGTACTGCATGATCAAAGGCAGGATAGAAGCCCTGGATTAAAATGTAAAATTTCCACAACACTAGCCAGATAGAGCTTGCAGATAAAAAGAACCAGGGAAGGGCGTGAAGGATGCTCTGAGCACAGATGTAGCACTTTAGAAAGGGATGGATCCCCTGGGAATTTTAAACACCACCCAGATGGCCTAAGTCAAAATGTTTTCCTGACTGTTAAATACACTCAACTCATAGTTTCAACTTTTTAAAAAGAAATATTCGTGTGTGTGTGTGTGTGTGTGTGTGTGTGTGTGTGTGTGTGTGTGTGTGATTGTACTCATGGACTCCACAAAACATTGGGAAGAAATGCATCAGTTCCACCCAGTCTCTGTCAAGTGTAGAAGAAACCCACACTCACCAACGTTAACTCAGATAAGCCTTGGAGCATTTGCAAAGCACATAACTAAAACTAGCTTTTACTCAGCTATTACAACAACAAAAAATGCCTCCCATATGAGTCATTTCTTTGACTCATAGTCAAATATGAGTTAATTGATGTACTTTCATTCAGGAACTTTATTGCTATATGGCAGACTTATTACTTTGATATATATTTTTAGATTCAAGGTGGGAGGCACATAACTTGCAAAGCATTAACTCTCAGGGGCTCACAGGCCCGTACTCCAGCGTGGAGGGAGGACAGTCTGGCTGAGGTCTTTTATCAAAACTAAAAGGATGATGGGGCCTCTACTCCAGAAGGATGAGATAAGCGTGCTCCCTAAGCGTGCTCCCTAATCATGCTCCTTTCTATTTCCCCTCCTACACAGGAATAATAAAGACTCCTGTGAATTATGTAAAAGCAAGAATAGAAGACTATTCTTGCAAGAAGGCAGGCTACTTAGGAGACTGAGCCCTGAAGATGGGCTCGGTGTAGGCTACAATTTTTGTTTGCTTGCTTGCTTTTTCTTCTCAAACTAGAAGGTGTAAAAAATAAAAAATTTCCCAAGGGCACTGTCAGAAAAATAAAGATAGATGGGAATAGGCAATAGGTAGGCAGGAAAGACAGCAGTGTTTTGTGAATAACTACCCTCCTACACGTGCACGCCCAAGTCTGTGAAATTAGTAACGAGCACATGCTTCACAGTCCTACTGTGACAAGTCACCTGAGTTTCCTCTCTACTGCCACTTGCACCTCTTCTTTGGTAGCATCAGTAGCTCGGTAGGGGGCTGGGTCTTTGATCCCTGCTAGAAAGTCAAAGTCATCCTTTGCTGAAATGTCACCCGAGAACACAAGAGGACCTTGGATCTTTATTTTAGATGACATTGACCGTCACCCAGTCCCACCCTCTCTCCTGTGGCATTGGGAAAGAAGAGGCAAGGAAAAGTTAAGGCTCTCACTCCTACCAGCACTAATGAAGCCTAACTCCTGCATCTTTTTGTCATTGTGGATCATGTAATGAACTGCAGCTAAGGCCTCCTAGGCCTTCTGGTCAGAAAGTTGGTAGCAGAAGTCCAATGAATCATCATAGTCCAATGTCTATAAAAACAGTTACCCCATTTTTGAAAAACTGAACTCATACTAAAGGGTTTGTTTCTTCACCTGCATGCTATAACCAAATGGGTTCTTTGGTTAATTCCGAGAAGCATTTAAGAAATGACATCATTATGTGGAGGTCTTCCGAAGACTGAAGCAGGAAAAGCCCTTTCCTCCATGAGCTTCTTAAGACAACAAGGTGTATATAAACCAACTAGAAAGTTAAATGCACAAAATGTGCAATGGCATTCACATATTCAAGAGAATATTTATAATGGCCTAGTTTATTTTAAGGATATTGGTCTGTTAGATTATGTGTCCTGATACTCTAAAAACATGGGTTCCCAGATACTGAAGCCTTTGACATAAAGGGATGTTTAATACTAGGAGTGGAGGACTCTTTGATCTCCCAGCTCATAAGACTGTCTTCAGAAGGGTTGGCAGTGTCCGCCAGATAATCCGATATGAGCCAGCTATATATCAGAGAGGTTGTGAAACACAATCAATTTTTCTAATCTTTTATCCTGAATTTCGTGAGTGAGCAAATGAAATATTCACATGAGTAATATTTCGCATACTGTCTGCTTTCGTATTTCCTGGACATGCAATGGCTTCCTGCATTTTGACCTTGATAATCATCCCATAAGGAGTTTAGCAGGATTTAGCAGAGAACTATTTACTGCACCAAGCTATGTGCTCTGCCTGTCTGTGGATACTACAGACCTCCATCGTAGGGTAATCTAGAGCCAAGTTGTAGAGCACAGTCTAGGAGCAAAGTTTCTGGTTCCCAATTACAAGACTATTTGATACAAGAACCAGAAGGAGAAAGTTGCCTCCCAGACAACTATTAAGTCTTCCTTATTTCAATTTCACACCCTACCACTGCTTCTGTGCCCTTCCACAGTGTCCAGACATACCTAGGTGGGTAAGAGGTCTGAAAGAATAAATGAAATTTCCTTCTGCGAAAAGGATTGTGTTGGATGCTGAATGGCAGTATTCATGTTTGTGCTTGGTGGGTCTCCCTTTCGTCTTGCTTAATATCAGAACTTCAACAAATCTTTCCTAATCCTTTTCGTTTCATTTTACAATATTTGTGAGCCACAAACTTCTCCAAAAGTTCTGCTTTCAGTAATGCAAGACTAGGGAGGAAGGTTTTCCTGGAGCCTGGTGAAGCCTTAATGGATACAAACATAAAAATACACCCAGCTCAGCCAACACCTAGAGGCAGAGGAACCGAAAGCATCAGCTTACCGGCCTAGGTGGTGGGTATCACTTACCACTCAAACCTGCAGAACAAGAGTGAAAATGTAGCAAATTAGGGTGAACGTGTGGAAAGACACGCATATGGAAGATTCTGGAAGGGTGTCATAGGAGGGGTGCCAGGAAGGTGTCCCCACTCCTGAATGACAGTGACATCAGTAGAATATGGCAATATAACTATTCTGGAATGTATCAAAGACTCTCAACTCTCGGGAGAAGTAATTTGACCAAGTTCAAACAATTTTAGCTTTGAGTTTTCTGGCAGCTACCCATCTCCCCACCATGTACCAAGTCTGGGAGCATTGCCGACAGCTGTGAGAGCTGTAGAGATGTCTGTGCCTTCCAAATCCTGGAGACCTGTGTTCTGATTGCTGCTGGTCACTTCTGTTCACAGAAGCATAAGAAGCACATTGGTGGCCATTGCTCTTGGAGCTCTCCTAGCAGCTCAAATATTTCCTGGGTGGTTGTAAAGGATATTGTCCTGTTCCCACCCACCTCCATTGTTTTCCTTTTTATTCTACAGGATCTAGACACTAAATGCTAGCATATTTTATCCTACAGGATCTAGACACTAAATGCTAACATGTTTGAAACCGACCTCATCTTGGGGATAATTTGAGGAAGAGCTGCACACGCCCAATGAAAGGTTCAGAAGAGACACAACAGAGATACCGAAAACAACACACACACAGGACAATGACAACAAAACACACACCCCAGCAAGTGAGAGGATCCCATTCTGAGGATCTATATTGTTACATGGGTGCTCGGGGAGACTGGGCCACAAATCGGGGAGCATGAGTAGTAGCTTGGTCTTCATGTGGGTCCCCAACAACTGGATGGTGAGCTCTGTTGTTTTTCTTGGGGTTCTTTCCTCTACCCGGTCTGACTGTTTGTGCCTCCGTGGTTTAGATGTGGGGGGAGGGGATAGTACCCAAGGGGGTCTTCCCCTTCTCTGATAAGGGAAGGAGGTAATGGGGAGAAGGATTTGCAAGCATGGGACTGAGGAAAGGAGGAAGGGAGCTGCAATTGGGATGTAGAGTGAACTGATTAATTAATGAGGTCAAAACAATTAAATGTGAGAGCTTCAAGATATTATATATAATCTCCACATTACCACAAAGAAAATAGTTGCAAAATAAACACAAGAGGAAACGGAAGGGAATTCAAATATTTCAATAAAAATAACTGAGCAGATTAAGATAATATTGCAGGAAATAAGGAATAAAAGTCTTACAGGCAGTAAAACCTTATTCCAGAAGAAATCCTTCTATAGCAGTAAGTGCCTAAAGTGGACGAAACCCGGACATTAGAATAGAGTAACGGGCGTCATGGCTAAAGCCACAGAACTTCACAGTGTCTATAGAAAATCCCACCCTAGATTCCAAGACACCCATAGAATAAAACTGAAAAGGTGGGGAGAGACAACAGGAAAGAAGAGAACACGGTGGCTCCGGGAGGGACTTAGCGGAGCAGGCCCAGCCACGCTGGCGCATGCACAGATGATACTTCCTGCCTGAGCCAACATAGAATCTGCCAGCACCGCTAGAGACTGCTGGTGCTGATCAGGCGGTGGAGCAGGCCACGGAGAAAAAGACAACGCCACATCTGGCTACTTGAGAGCCAGTGAGATGCTGGGAGGGAGTGTAACAGTTTGCCAGTTCCTGCGTTTGCCGCTTGCCCTAATCCTGGAGTCTGAGTAGATTCTGCTCCTCAGCCCAGCCCCCAAGATCATGGTAGGGTGGATGAAAGGGTCTTTGAGTATAAAAAATGGTTAGAAGCGACAAAGGGGCATTTTGAAGGTTAATAACCCATTTGACACGACAAGAAGATAAAGCTTAACATCCACACACTAAATGATGGTGCACAAAGTCAGAAGGAAAAGTAACAAAACTAAACGGGGCGATGGACAGTGCTAAGGTAGTAACTAGAGACCACAGTGCCTGACTCTCAGTGACAGAACAAGTTCACACAGCGACATCAAGCTAACCAAGGAAGACGGAGAAGCTGAACGCACAATAAAAGGAAGCTGGTCTAAAAAACACACCTGAACACTCTGTTCGAAAAAAGTCCACAGACACTCCTCAAGGTTCACGTGGAACATTGTCCTAGGATCCAAAATATGGAGCCTATAAATCACATACCAACAAACTTGAAAGTAGAGATAGCGTGCAAAACAATAATAATCTTCTTTGGTCACCAGGATAAAGTAGGAAATAAATAACTGGGAAAATGGAGAGTTTACAAATTTGTGAAAATGAAATGCTGTGCTCTTAAACAACTGCAGTTCAAAGAACGGAACGGTCAAGGGGAGAGCAGGGTGAACCAAGCAAACAAGACATCCCAGTAGCTGCTACAGGACACGGTTGGAAGTAGGAATTGCTGACCATAGGACATACAGTGTAAGAAAGATTTCAAAAGAGCAATCTCAGTTTACAACGGAAGGAGCTAGAATAAAAGAAAACATAATCTTTCTTACAGTCCAGACACCATCCCCCTCCAGGTCTGCCCCCCCTCCATCCCCCACCACTCCTCATCCCATACCTACTTCCATCCCCAAAGAGTAAGAATAATAATAAAAAGAAACGAAAGAAAACCAAACCAACAACCCACAACTAAGCAAGGAAAGAGATTAATAAATCGAAGAGATAAATTAAAGAAAATGGAAACATAAAATAAAAAACCAATAAAAACAAAACCTGATTTCTTAGAATAATAGAATTGGGAAAATCTCAATTTTATGTGTGAAGAAAGTTCACCTATGTAAAGTGATACCAGAAATGAAGATGAGGATGTCACTACAGTTCTATAAAAATGCAAAAGATTGTTTCTAAAAACTCCCTGTGGGTATTTCTGTTTACTGGATACCTTAGATGAAAGACAGAGTCATGGCAGTAAAATCTAACCAGACTAAGTCATGAAGAATAGAACTTAATAAATTAATAACCAAACCCTCCAGATAATTAACAAATAGCCCAATGATATCCTTGGGAACACCTACCAAAGATTTAAAATAAGATCGTCCCCCAACATCTCCAAACACTCTGAGAAGACCTCCTGATTCACTCTATGAGGTTCATCTACCCTGATACCACTCCAGACAAAACCTGAAAAACATATAAACCGTAATGCTAGTATTTCAGCAGACATCAGCGCAAAGACCAGTGAGCTACTGTTGAAACAAGTTCAATGATCACTGCACATCTAACGCTTGTTAAAGAAAAAGGCTGGTGAGGACATAGAGAAAATAGGCCCTTGTGCACTGTTAAGAATCTAAAAATAGCACAGCTACAGCTGAGTAGAAATGGCAATCTCTTCCAAAACTAAGCACAGTGTTAGCATGTGACCCAGCAATCCCACATTGGTTGTACGCCTAAAACAGAAGACAGTCTTGGGATTTTCACATCCAAGTTCATAGCAACATTTATATAATTAAGTCATCAAAGCAACGCATACATACTCACACATGTGCACTCACTCAAATGTTTATATATTCACACATCTATATGCACACTTGGAGACATTCTCATGTACATACAGTATGCATACTCAAACACACAAAACACATTAGTTCATGCATGTAGACACAGATATTTGCACAAGAAAACATATACATATTTACACACAACAATAACAACACACGCATGCATATACATAAAGGCAAACATTTGTATACACATAATATATTTGCATCCAGACATGCATGCATACATACATCTACATACACACATAATGCTACATATAGACATGCATGTATACATATATAAATATGCACATATACTAATGCACATACATATACAAGCATAAACACATACACATGCAAACACATGCATATGTATTTATTAAATTTCATGATTTATTACGCATGAAAATACACAGAATCATAAGAAATATATACATACAAAAGCACATGCATATATACATCTATACCAACAAATATACAAATATATAGACACCCACAAATGCACATATTTATATGTCATGTACACACATACATAAAAATGCATATATGTACATACACAAATACACATGTATCGACACAAAATGCTCATATACATAAACATAGTGGTATAAACACATGTTCACATGTGTACTCACAGAAACAGGTATATTACACATACACATTCATGCACATATACATCAATCATGAATTTTTTTAACTTTATTTTAAAAAACAAAGATAAACGTACAGATTTTTAAGCATTTTTGCATAAAAGTATACAAACACATTTTTATAAGGTTGTAATTAAGTATTTGTGGGTACCTATACGTATACATATGTATATATGTAACAATAATATAGGAAAAGAGGCTATTAATTTGAGGAGATAGGAGAGAAACTGGGAGGGGCTGTAGAAAAAAAGGGGGGTGTGAAACAGTTCTATTTTAATTAAAATATATTCTTTTTTTTCTCCTTTTTTCTTGATCTTCACACAGTCAGGCTTGCATTCAGATCAATCTGATGGTGGCATTTTTTTTTAAACTGAAGTTCCTACCTCCGATATGGCTCACACTGTGTCAAGTTGACATCCAAACTCACCAGGACACTTACAAACACAAATGGGTGAACCCTAAGAACAAACATGACTCTACCAAGTAGTCAAATACACAAAGAAGAGAAGGGAAGAGTTAGTATGAGGAACAGGGGAGGGAGAGGGAAGAGCTTGCTTCATGATCAGAATTCCAGTTTCACAAGAAGAGCAGAGTTTCAGAGTGCATGTATGTGACGTTCTCACACCATCCTTGAAGTAGTGGCTATCACAGAACTGCATAAAAGCATCAATGACCATCTCATGATGGAACTATTAGTGAGGAGAGAGAGAGATCTTTGGCTAGAGAAGATGTAGGCTCTTTAGATGGAACTTCAAATGAACCAGAATCTTGGAATTCTCCAGCTGAGGAGAGTCTGTAATTGATGTTTTTATAATTCTATATATCCATAATTGAATCCCGGGAGTCACTGAGGAAAGTTCTGTTTGTATTCACAGCAGTGCCTATCCCACAGTCCTGCTGCTTACTGGGTAATGACATATTTTCTCCATCCATAGATTGGCCATACTTCTGGCCTGCATAAGATGCACCACGTTTGTTGTGCAAACCCCAGAGCCTCCGTCTGGGAAAGCAAATATCAGCTACATCAGGGGCTCTTTGGAGGCAATATGTAACTGATTTCAGCGAAGGGTCAGCGGGGTCAGTGCCGAATGGACTTTACTCCTTGTTGTGAAATGGTCTACAGGCAGAATTCCAGCCTGAGTTGGTTTAAAAAAAAGAAAAAAAACATGATAATCTAAACAAATTAATAGCAAGACACAAGCAAAAGTTAGCTGTTTTTGTTACACAAGAGGTTTTCCTGAGGATCTTTGTTTTGTTTTTTAATTCCTGTCCACATAATAAACACTGGTGTTTATTTTGAATGGTATGGGGAGTGGGGTGGGTGTTAGTTGGGTAACCAGTTTATGCAGTTGACTATGAGCTGTCTCAATTAAATTCACAGGGCCACTCTGGCATCTTTACATCATTGTATTTTTAGTTGACATTTTAAAGTATTTTGAACATTCAGAGAACATAGTAACCTGTGCATAGACTAATCCTGTGGTGGGTATTGTGAATCTTGGGTGATTTATTATCCCTTTGAAGTCCCCCAAGTTCTCTAACAAGGGCTATGAATGAACAAGACTTTCTCAATAGGGGGATTAAGTCTTCACAAGGAGCCAAGAATAGTTCAAAAATGAGACTGAAAAAAATAATCAAGAGGAAAAAATTCAGTAAGAAAGATAGGAGCCGACTTTGAAGTGGACCGTGTGCTGTCTCACCCTGAGCGATCACATGGTCTCTTCCCAAGATCTCTCTGTGCTCACACTCACTCTGGTTTGTCCCATTACTGTTACTGCTCCTGTGCTCCAACAGGTCAGAACTGGTCTTGTCTTATGTCCCTTCCGTGGGCTTCACTGGCTTTCCATCTTCGCCCTCTTGCACCAGTTACAACAGTTGCTGTGTAAGTTGCCCAAGTTCACAAGCCTTGTTCATGTGTCACCTGCTGCACTCTGAATGTGTGCCATTCCTGCCACAGGTCAGAACACTAACCTCCACTATGATCATTTGAGACAACAAGAGCCTTCGGGGAGGCAGCTGTGGTTCAGGAATGTTGTAAGAGAGACACTAATCCCATAGGAATCTGCGCTTGTAATGTAAGATCACTCTAGAGAGCTCGCTATGTGGATTTCTGAACACATAAGACACAGCATGAAGTTGGCTGGAGGAGAAGCCACAGAGGCAGCTTGACTTAAGGCATCTGATGTACTTCCCTACGATAATATTGAATCTATCTCCCTACAATAATACTTTTAACTTCTCACCGTCATTTCCTAAGAAGCTTGCCTTAAATAAGACAAAGTTTGATCATCATCCAATGTAAAGTAGTCAGGATGTGCCTGGCTCAACCCGGGTGTGTTGACTTCGTCCTGGCTCTGGGCTTTTTGTCTAGTTCTATCTTTCAGTTTGTCCACTCCAGAAGGTCGGCTGGTTGCTCAAGCTGGCTGATAAAGCCCAAGAGGTATAAAGTTAGGCGCTGCAATGCTTGCCCTCTCTGAGTTACTGGCTGTTTTCCTTTTTAGCCATTTCTAAGCCCACCCTTGGTCTTGGGATGCTATTAAGAGCAAAGCAGTCACACTGCTCCCTTTATTTTTCTCTAGCAATTTTTCTATCTTGTGCTGGTTTTCTTCCATCTTATTCTTCATTCTCCAAATTTGTGTGGTGATATGAGATTCATACCAGCCAGTAGAGTGACAGGGAAGGTTAGCTCCCACTACCTCAACTCTTCTCCCAGTCTGTGCAGACCCAGGAGCCAAACACACAGTCACATCCAGCAGACACACGATTCGGTCCCAGAAGCAGCAGCTGGAAGCTCTCACGTGTTCATCAGTCTCACATGCACTGGAGCTCAGGGTAGAAGGTAGCTGTGACCCCCATGGGTGCCCTATAAACCCACAATCCTGCTCACATGGGTCTGAAACGCTTATGGACCTCTTGTCTTAAAGGTATTCCTGAAACACCCAACACAGTCTCCCTGGCCTTACTCTGAACTCCACCGGACCCTTTTCCCATTAGCCCAGTTAGCAGAGAAGCATTCATACCTAGCCAGGAACTCTGCCAGGTCTAGCAGCAACACCTAGAGAAATCAGGGTATGGGTTTGTTTATCCTAACTCTTCCTTGCTCCAATGTATCCAGTCAAAGCCCACGGCAGAAACCAGATGTTGTTAGTAACATAGTAAGAGCCCCTATTATGCCCACTTTCCCAGGAGTGCAACTGAAGGATTTTCTGTGAATCTGGTAACAAGTGACAAATTGTTCATGTCTATTTTCATGAAATGTTTTGACTGCTGAAGTTGTTCCATAGCAGTTCATTAAAGGACCCATAAAATATGTAAGTTTACATTTTATAAAAAGATCATCAGGAATTTCTTGGCTGATAGAATTCCTTCTATTAAGCATCTGTTTTCTATTTTCCAAAGGCTTGAGGCAGAAGTTGTCCAACTGTATATTAAGAGCAGTTGAGTTAAGCTGGATGAAAACATTGTAACTTCTTATTAAAGATTCGCAACCCACCAATGAAGCTTCTTTTGCAGCCCATGAGCAATGTGCACGTAGCACATCTGGCTTGGAAATATTAAAAAATGATAAACACTCACCGATACAATCCATCTGTTCCCCACATAATTGTCCTGTTTATAAAAATAGGACAAGTACCGAACTTTGTGTTACACAAAGCTGAAGACTTTTTGTTACTCAGCGTCCAGGCAGGGGTGACTGGTGGGCGGTGATTCTGAAGGAACGTCTCTCTTACCAACTTAGAGTTGCATATGCAGGCATCCAGGAGCACAGTTTACAAATGAATCCCACAATAAGGCAGCTGCCCTGGACATGAAACTGTGGATAGAATCCTGAAACTCACAGACTAAAGTTTTTATTCAAGTGTTAGGAGTGCAACAAAGGCCTCTTCTTTGACACTCTTAGTAGCAGGAAGCGGCTGTTAAATGCTTAGCCTGTGTCAGGCACCAGGCCAAACCCTTAACCTGCATTGTCTCAGCGAAGCCTCATAACTGGGTCCACCAACCCTATTCAAGGCAAGGAAATGGAGTTATTCTATGCCTCTTGTGCTGGCCACAGAAGGACTTCTTGGTGAGGCCATGTCCTTTTTTGCTCAGTGTGATGGTAGGGACCACTCTTGTGTGTCCCTGCTGCTAGGACACAGAAAATACCTTTCAAATGAAGTCCTGCCATTTAAAGTATTAATAGTTCTTCCCGAAAATTGATGTGTAATATTCAGAACACATTTCACAGCTTCTGCCTCATCTACAAATTTATTAGATGAACAACAATAATTATTATGAACGCTTGTTAGTATGAACTGTATTTTGGACTTCTAAGAACTCTTTAAAGGTAATTCATTACATTCTGAGAGGAAGACTATGACCTCCCTCCCCCTTTTACAATAAGAAAGGGCTGGAGGCATCAGAGTTAAATAGTGTGCTTAGATCAGTGAAGGCATTTTAAATCAGAAACTGACTCCAGCTACTACTGACCTGAAATCTTACTATATGTATCACTTACAAACTGGAAGACAAGCTAAGTGCTAGGCATTTGATGGGCAAAATGTAGGTGGCTCATTTTATTTAACAATTTTTTCAATGTTTATTATACCATAACATGCATCAACTTTTCAGGGGGTTGGGTTGGTTAGTTTAATAGTTTGTGTATGTTCAATAGTTTTGGTGTGTGTGTGTGTGTGTGTGTGTGTGTGTGTGTGTGTGTGTGAGAAATACTATTTCCTTGGCAGTAAGTCTGTAATCTGTAGTTGGGAACCTGAGTTGTTTCCAGATTTTGGAAATTGTAACGATTACTGTTACACCCATTGTGCCAGAATATATTTGAGACTTTGTTTTCAGTGCTTTGGAGTAAGGACTAGGAAGAAAATTGCTCTGCCACAACCTCTTGCTACATTTAGCTAGATAAAGTCATGTAAAATGAAGCAAAACCTTCCTCCTTGTGTTGGCAGGAGTCAAGTTTTGGTAGGTGGTAAAAGGACATAAGTAAAGGCTGTGTGCCGCACTGACAGCCCACGGCAGAGCCGAGAAGGCTCACTGTGGGGCAGGGATGAGGAGATGCTCTGACCAATAATGGCAGAGGCGTCTGGATCAAGGAGGGAGAAGGTGCTAAGGATGAACACGGGTCAGAAGAAGGAACTCTTCCCCAGCAGGGCTGGAAACTGTGAGCACTCGCCTGCGAGGCTGCTTAGGTTTACCTGTCAGCTTGCCTGAGCCCAGGGCATGTAACCAGGCATTTTGTTGGCTTCATCTGTCAGAGTGTTTTGAAGTGAAATTAATATTTACAATGTATTTTGCTCTGAGGGAGTGAATGCACATTATCCTATTAGTAAGCAGCTCTCATCCCAGGCAGAACAAAAAGCCTAGTTCTAATCCCAGGAGAAACTCTTCATGATCTTTTTCTGTCCCAGATTTGAACTGATTCTTTAAGGGCTTTGGTGGCTTTTTTATCTTATTAATCATTGTATTCATTTGCAATTCATGTGATATCACTCTTCCCGGTTACCTTTCCGTCAACCCCCCAAGCTCACCCCCCCTCTCCTCCCTCTCCTTTGCCTCTATGAGGGTGTTCTTCCACTCATTCACGCACTCCCACCTCACCCCTCTAACATCCCCGTGTGCTGGGGCATCAACCCTCCCTCCTCCCATTGATGTCACATGAGGCCATTCTCTGCTACATATGCATCTGGAGTCCTGTCTCCCTCTGTGCATACTCTTTGGTTGGTGGTTTAGTTCCTGGGAACTCCGGGTGGTCCAGCAAGTTGATATTATTCTTCTTATGTGTCTGTAATCCTCTTCCGCTCCTTCAGTCCTTCTCCTAACTCTTCCATTGGGGTCCCCAGGCTCAGTCCGATTGTTGGTTGTAAATATCTGCATCTGTGTTGGTCAGCTGCTGGTAAAACCTCTCAGGGATCAGCCATACTTCCTGTCAGCAAGCACTTCTTCACATCAGCAATCGTGTTGGGGTTTGGTGTCTGCAGGTGTGATGGATTTCTAGGCAGGGCAGTCTCTGGATTGTCTTTCCTTCAGTCTCCGTTCCATTTTTGTCCCTGTCTTTCCTTTGGACAGGAACATTCCTCGGTTAATTTTTTTTTTTTTTTTTTTTTTTTGAGATGCTTGGGTGGCCATGCATATCTGCCGGAGGTGGTCTCTACAGGTTCTCAACCCTTTGTTGGGTATTTCAGCTGAAGCCATCACCATTGGCTCCTGGGAGCCTCTTGCTTCCCTGGAGTCTAGGATTTTCTTGTGGCTACCCCCAGTTCCCCATGCCCCACTGCTACATGTTTCTATTTAATTTCTCTCTAATCAACCAAAGTCTACAATCTAGAATAAAACTTAAAGCATAATTAACAGGTGGAGTTTCTGTTACATATTTGTCAATAATTCCATCCTGATTACATACACAATTTATGAAAATACATCTTCTTTTTTTAATGTAAGCCTTAGTCCCAAACAAGAATCTTATTTCAAATCACATTTGTCCTGGAGCTACTCCTCAGGTAAAACATCAGTAGGTCAAACAGCCATCTTGGTCCTGTGGTTGCCTTTGAAGGCTGTGCTCAGTATATTTCTTTAGCTGCATTGTAGCTAATTGTGGCTATTCCTAGATATCACCTACTTCCTGTCAGTACTAAATGTCACACACCACCCTAAAGATTGCTTTTCTTGCCGGTAATACCGGTGAAGGCTTCTCTAGCCATGAAGAACACAAATTGAACAAGCTGTGCCCCTTTGCCTGAGCTGTCTCAGAACTTGCCTGGGAAGCTGGTGCTCTGTACCGAGTCCTCTTAAGGGGAGGAGCACATACCAAAACTACCACCACTGTCTCCCACAGGACACAGACCGCTGAATCCCTTCCTCCTTAGTATGACTTCTTTCCCCTTTTAGAGTGCAGGTTTCAGATACTTCCGTGAAATGTCACTTATTGTCCTAGGTGAGAAATATCTGCCATGGATGGGGACTGACATGTCCTCCCACAGGCCCCGTGGTGAAGGCTTGTTTCCCAGTGAGGTGGGAGAGCGCGGCTGACAGTAATGGAGGTGTAACCACTAAGGGAACCAAGGGACCATGTTCTCTGTCATTCTCTTTTGCACACTAGCCAGAAGTGAGCAGCTTTGCTCTACCACGCCATATGCTGCTCATCAAAACGGCAAAGTAACAGAAACAATCCAGGAGGACACGGCCTCTGCAGAAAAGCCCCTTCTTATTATAATTTTGATATCTAGTATTTGTTACAGAAAATTGACTCAGCCAGCTGTCCTTTCTTAGTGAAGAAAGAAGTCTTCAATAAAGGAAGCATGTGGCAGAATATGTCAACAACAGGCCTTGGAAGCCATTACTGCCTGGAGCTGAGAACTCATGTGTCCTGGTTACTTCCTGGAGCTGAGGACTCATGTGTCCTGATTACTTCCTGGAGTTGAAGACTCTTGTGTCCTGGTTACTTCCTGGAGTTGAAGACTCTTGTGTCCTGGTTACTTCCTGGAGTTGAGGACTCATGTGTCCTGGTTACTTCCTGGAGTTGAGGACTTGTCTCCTGGTTACTTCAGTGTTAGTCACTGGTCTGCTGTTCCGCTCCTTTTAAAGGATGATTATCCATAAATATATGAAGCTTCACAAAGCGGGTTCCAACCGTGTTTCCTCAGGGAAGTAAATAGAAAAGCCGGAGGCCATTCGCTAGTCTGAAAATGCAAAGCCCCATGTTGATAGGACTACGTTGGAGCTGCTCTAACACAGTGCCCACAGACTGCAGCCGCAGTTACGTCCAAATTCATTCCTTTATGGAATTGCTTTGATGTCTCAATTGCTGTCAAGAGTAGAAAGCAAGTGTTTGTTGATTTCTCGGTGAAGTTGGTACTTGGATGCTTCTGAACGTGTGTCGGTTTGATATACTGCAAAGAAGAACGACATGGGGAATGAGGATTTTAATATCATACACAAATAATGGAGCATATACTGATTTCTTTAGGATTTTGCTCTTCATTGTGATAAGTATAAATAAAAAAGAAGCAGCTCACATATTTTTATTATTCATAGAGCATCAATGTTACCTCTTTTAACTATGAATGGCATTCAGTTCCAAATGTCAGTCCATTTATACTCTGATTCAGTGAATTGATATTATCAACACGTAGGTGGTTGAGTCATAAATACTTCTCTAGAGTAGAAGTTTGTTTGCAGGAAATATCCATTGAAAGTTTTGGGTTCGAGAAAAGCCATGGCCTATGGGTTTCCTTCTGTTCACATTTGTTTACTGAGAGCATTCCAGGGACTCGCCTAGAGAACCCACTCCAGTGGTAGATCTCAATCCAGGCGTTTGGGTTTGTGCTAGGTATATTAACTTTTCCCAACTCAGGAAAGGACTCGGAACAAACCTTCCATTGATTCTTTCCTGTCCCCAATCATATGTAACACATTGAGCGTCTACTCTTTACGTCATTCATTCGCAGAATCAGTCATTCCAGTGCTGGGCCAATACAGTTGAAAGAGTAGCTCAGGGGATTTGAAGACTTCAGTGTTCCACTTGCATTTGGAAGTGATTCATCTAATGCTGGGCACATCTTAGAGAAAGAAAACTGTGTAGAGAAACAAAAATGTAGCAGGTCAGCTGGGGTCCAACTAGCAAGTCCTTCTCCCAAGGGCAGGCTTTCTCCATAGTAGATGCTGAGTGGTTCATTGCCAGATGAGACATTGTGTGAGAGTCACAGACATACGGCAAAAGCAGCAACTTTCAGAAATCGGCACAGGAAGTGTTGGGCCTCACACAAGGTGCCAACCCTGAGAGTCCTTGAAGAGGAATGAAAAGTGAGTTGAAGTCTTCTTTACATAAAGCTGCAGGATGTAATGAATGACCATTTGTTTTGTGCTGTTTGATCGTTTACTTCCCTGACAGAGCCAGAAAGCTGCATGGAACCTCTATCAGTGCTCGCACTTCTGAGGATGTATGATCCCAGGAGCACAGCTGAGCAACTGTAGTTACTCACATTGGGAGGGGGGGGGGAAGCTCCATGGGAAAAAATCTAATAGTTTTAATGTCACTGCAAGACGTTTTGCTGATGTTTTAGCTACGGATTAAAAAGAAAAGAAAACTAGAAGAGAAAAGTGGAGATTAGGTCCAGGATAATATGAGTCATGGTTTAACAACCAAACAGAACCTCCAGATTATAGGAACACAAACACAGTCATGTCAAGATTTGTGGTCTGGACCTACTGCACCAGATGATGACTGCCCAATAGGCTTTCTTTTTTACTAACAAACCAATTTTTGCTTTCTTTTTACTACAGCAATTGTTATTCTTGTAAAATGATCTTTGAAAAGTAGCATTTTCCTAGTCTTCGTAACCTCATGTAAGAAAACAGCCATATTTCTCTTGCCTTTATCACAGAGGACGGCTGCCTCCCAACTTCAGAGAGAACAAAGTTATAGTCTTCTGAAAACATGGGTGGTAACTTGAACTTGACCTAACACAGTCAAGATTACAAGTAGCCTAACTTCCAGAAAGAATGCACAAGCTCAAGATAGAGATGCTATTTGGCGCTGTAATGTGGGGGTGGCATGCGTTTTCCAAAACATCTGGGAGGTAGGCAAGTCAAAGATGGTCGTGAGGACCAATCACTGTTGCTGATTTCTTATTTTCTATACATTAGTGAAAGAGTTAAACAACATGTTTGAACAGAACATTTAATAACAGAAGACATTTATGATGTTTACTCAGTGTTCTGGACCATTAAGTATCAATGACATGAGTTATTGTATGTAATCTGGCCAAAAATCTTTGACCAGGCTGCATTTTACAACTCTCAGGGCTGCCAGCATCCCAATTTAAAATAGCAATCTGTGGTTAGACCCTTGTTTTCTCAGAGGACTTTGGATTTGAAAGTATCTCGTGCTGCCAGAAAGTACCTTTTGAAGTTTACATTAAGATGGATATTTATTTATTTTTTGCCTATAACAATGACAGTGGTTGAGATAAACTGTTTAATTCTAAATAGAAAACACATCTGCTGTGTCTGCATTGTTTGTGGTTGCTGGAGGGGTGACAATTTAAACCAAGTAGCACACATGACATTTTAAGTGAGATGCTGCCTGAAGGCTCACAGCTGCTAATATTGTCCTCTGCGCTCTGCGTGGCCCAGTGTGGGTGCCAGAGTCAAAGCCCCCATAAGTAAGCCTACTGTGGATGGGCAGCCAGTGCTTTCTGGGGACTCAACCCCAGGGTTCCTCTAGTAATAACTACATGTCAATTTATGTCAAAAACCATAGGTATCTCCTCACTTGTTTGCAGTTTGTTTGAACATGGAGAATATATAGATTCATCTGGAAAGTGGTCATCTTTGTACTCTCTGATTCTTCTCTACATGTTCCTCATGTTTCATAAAAATTGAAATATCTCCACATACATAGTATTACATAATTCTTGTTGATTCTAATGCCTATGTATTTTTTTTTAAAAAGCAGCCATTTTGAATTGAATATAGCCCATAATATGGACCTTTCTCCTTTTCATTTGTATGAAGTGGAATCAGTGACTTGACTGTCAGTTTCTAACCATTAGACTTACCGGATTTCCTATTACATTTTTGCTTTTCAGTTCATAGGGGTAGAAGGCCTTGTATAAGTTATAATAATGTTGGTTCCTATAGCATACATAAGACACTCACTTAATTTTCATTTTTCAGTTAACTGTCTAATATGGTCAGTGCAATTTAAAAAATGATAGCAATGCTGGGAATTGTAGTCAGTTTTCTGATACGTTTGCAATACTAAAGGTAGTCCACGAAGATTAGGAGACATGTATTGTGATCAGAGTTTCCAGCTTATTTCACCCAACTCCATCACTCTGCCTTTGTTGATGTTGAGCATGGTGGTGAGGCCATGGACCATGGTGGACCACACAATGCTTCATATCATGGCAGACAAGATGTGACCAGCAGAGAGAAGAAGTAGGGACACCTGGTTTCCAATGTCCCCTGTGAAGCCATGCTCACAGTGAGCTAATCCTCTCAATTCCACTCCCGACTGACCGCTCAGGTTTCCACCACCTCCAATAGCACCCCAGCAGGGAATCAGAATTTCAGCATACAGGCTTAGAGGAAAGCATGTAAAGATTCAATTACAACTCTATACATGTACATTTTTTTCTTGATTTCAAAAGAATGGTCTACTATCATTAAACCTCATGTTACTTCAGTTCAATTTACTTATTTTCAACATCATATGTTTAATATGCCTGTATAAATGATAGAGAATTTTTAAAAATCTGTCCAGTTTAACAATTTTAATGCTTAATATTATGAACTATCTAGCCAATAATCATATTCCTATTTTCTTATGACTGTCATAAATAATTCAAAGGTCAGCATCTAAAACAACCTACACATGATGATTAGTTAATCAGTTTGAAACTTTTTTTATTAAATTTATGTACTTATTGAAAGTTTTTAGTATATAGATTCCTATACTAAATTCTCCTTTTCCCAATCTTATGTTGAGAAAATTACATTATTTATTCTTCATAATTTTTTATAGTCTGACTTTGCTAATTGTTATCCCCATGGTATTATTTATTTTTGAGAAGATAGTTTTTTTTCTGTTATCATCATCATCATATCATTATCTTCATCATCATCATTATTAGAAGAGGTATTACTATATAATCGAGACTAACCTGAAACTTACTTACTAAGATTACTTTGAATTCTCAACCCTTTACCTCTTGAGTCCTAGGATTATAGGTGTACTACCTTTCCTGGCTTCCAATATCATAACCTACTCTATGCTACCTATGGCCCCTGTACATTGGTAGTTTGATTTAGAAGCCTGTGAAACTGGATCTGTCTAAGATCCTGCCTGTCTTTATAAGACCATACAGTCTGTGACCAGTGCTCCCCGCAGAAGTCATGGAATCTGCCCTGTGGTTATTAACTCAGCCTGTCAGCTTGTTACTCTAATGATACCGAGTTCTTAAATCACATTACAAATTCTTGTTTTAGACTGAGTAGTATGTGCTATTCCCAAGTCCCAATTCAAAAGATGAAAGTAATAATATAATTTTTAAAAAATCTCCAATATGATGGGTTTCAGAAGTAAATTCACTACCAGGTATTTAGAATTAAGAGAGTCATTAGGAAAGCCTCAAGGAAGTTTTCTTCTTTATTCTTTGTAAGAACACAGAAAGAAGGCATCATTCATGAAGCAGACCCAAGTCCCTTACCAAATACTGAAGTGCCAGTCCATTGATCTTTTCTTCCCAGCCCCCTATACTGAGAAAAGCACCTCTGTGGTGTCTCTAAGCTACGTAGCTCATGGTGTGTTCTCTTATCACAGCCCAAAGGGACTGACTGGCTTTTAGTGCCTTGAATCTAAATTTTATATAACAATGAATATTCTGTGTGCATGGACATATGAGTGTATGCACAGCTGGGCACTGGTATTGTGTGTGTGTATGTGTGTGTGTGTGTGTGTGTGTGTGTGTGTGTGTGTGTGTGTGTGTGTGTGTGGATATGTGCACTCACTGGAATCATTGGAGCTGGAGTTGAGGGCAGTTACGAATCTGACATAAATTCTTGGAGTCTAACTTGAGTTGTCTGTAAGTGTAGGACATTCTATTAACTGCTAAGCCTTTTCTGAAGCCCCTCCTCACCAGATTTGTAAAATATGAATTTCAGGTTCAAATTTAAAGCCTCATAACTTAGCTATTTCTCGGGCCAATAATGCACAAGGTATATTACAAGTTAAATCAGAGATGTGTTTCCTCAACAGTGTTGCAAACCTGTTCTATTCAGCAGAACTGCTTCCTGTATGGTTCCCATTCCCTCACAAGACTGGACCGCCACAGTAAGGCCTAAGAGGAGACACCCTGTTCCAACTTCATCAGTATGATTACAAAGACTAAATATGTCTGCTCAGCATTTGAAATAAACTGTGAGTGTTAACCCAATTGCGTAATTCTTTTGGATGATTAAATTTTAACACGTCTTGACTTTGGTGATACTAGAGCCAAGGTAACTCGATAAAGAAATTTTGCAGTCATTATCTGGGGAGGGATAAAAGAAGCCCATAAGGCTGGGAAAGCTCACTAAACCTACAAGTCTCAGGAAGTCCATAAAGTTACAAGATTCACAAGCCCCCTTCCCAAGATTTTATATGCAGTAACCACTTCTGGGACGAGAAACTGAGGATTGCTGCCTGTAGGTTGGGCAAGAAGCTCAAGAGATGAAGCTTTTATTCAGCTAAGCTATGGTGGACCTTTCAGTGATGAAGTTGCCTTTAAGTCCCCCTGTTCCTATAAATAGCTCCTCACTCATGATCCTATGTGTTACCCCAATAAACTCTGTAATTCTCTGAGAGACTTGGGTGGAAATATTTCTTTGGTCTGTCACTGGTGCCTCATCTGGGGTTGATAGACATTTCTTTATATGTCACTTGGAAAACAGTCACACAACACAATTTTGTAACAAACTGGTAATACTTATAGTTTGAAAATACATTTTAAAAGTAATTACTTATTTTCTATAAAAATTAAATTATTATAAAACTCCTGAAAGACATTTTTAGTATGCATTACATAAGATTTAGTCTTAACAAAATATCTAAAGTTTTACTTGGAAGTTTAGATAAAGCATTGTTAAATAAATAAAATACTGAAGGAAATATTTAATTATAGATGACTAGTATATTAGATGTGTTAAGGTCTGAAAAATTGATGTGTGTCAAGCCAGCCATTTTGAGCTGTTACTAATGTTACAAGGAAACTTTCTCATGTGCTGTAACTACTGTTACTGAAAAACCTTTCTCATACCTGGGTTATTTACATATTCTGTTATGCTTGGTGTTTTGGTGTTCTTGAAAACCAGTCACAACAGTGGTCAGTTAGAACTGCTTTGTATAATTAGCCACAATAAGCCTGGACCTGGCCCAAGTGTTCAGCATCTGTGTATGAGCTTGTATGGCTTCTTGCTTTTATAAACTGCTCTGGGATGAACCCCAACATAACAGAGACAACTACATCATCATAAGAAACCATTTAGAACAAGACTTCCATTCTGAGGAGTGGGGAATGAAGTGTAAGTTCCCAACACTTCCCCGGGAATTGATATCCTAGTTGACTGATAGAGAAAGACATATACATAGGTAACTGGCATGAATATTAGACAAGTCAAGTTCCCTTCCACAGCTGAACACCCCAACCAATGGGATCAGGGTAAGTGTACAACAAAGAGCTGTTCCTAAGGAAGTCCCTAAATACTGACTAGTGGAGTAACTTGGCACAGATGTTTGTGGATTTTGGGCTCAGTAGGTTCCTGGCTCAGGTAGTTCAGCTCCTGAGTCTGCATTGTGTCCCTGAGTCAACAAACCTGCCCTGTTTGACGGAGACTGCTGTCTGACTGGTTTGTGCGGTAACTCTCAGACCCCAACACGTTGTGATAAAATATCTGGGGAAAAGGAACTTTCCTACGAAGGAATTCTCTGGACTCGACGTTTTAGAAGGAACACGGTCTGTGAAAGCCATAGGAGGAGCATGAGGGTCACATTGCACAGCGGTCAGGAAGCAGAGAAGAGAGCGTTCATATTCATTTCATTTTCTCTTGTCTATTCAGTTCAAGCCACCAATTCTTTCAGTGGCACCACCCATGTCCAGGGTGGGTCTTCAGACTTCAGCCCAGGTTTCCTAGAGGTTCCTTCAGGGACTCACCCAGAGGTGTGTCCATTGTGACTCTAAATCCAGTCTCATTGACAAAGATGGACTCCCACACCCACTAAACAACAGATAAACAGTGGTTCACACAGACAGCGGAGTATGTGGGTGGCAACCTGGGTCATGTGTGTGGCTATGTATGACATAGTGTCAATAGTACGTAAGACATGTTCTAAAGAAGCATGTACAGTGTGTGTACATGCACAGGCTTGTAGGTACATGCACATGTGGGGTCTTGGATCCAAATGTTTAGTTGCAAAAGTGACAATGGCAGCTTCATAGGGACATCTCTTTAGGACACTTTCTCTATAAGCACTGAAACTGATGCTTCTTAAAAATTTGATGAATGTGGTCAACACCTATTACCTTTCATAATGTTTGTCATGTAAGATATTTCTAATGTCAGTTACCTTGCGATGTGATACACATTACTGGTACTCGATATTGATGGGGAAATAGCCCACCTTTCCACCAGCTCCTATTTTCTGTGTTAAAAATCACAAAATACCTACCTCAGCCTTGCTTAGACATAGGTCATGTTGGAAGTCAACATTTATGATGTGAGAACTGTGTGTTGGACTCCAAAGAAGACAGAAAGATGTAGAAAGACCTGAAGCAGAGGACGAAACCCAGGGGACCCTTGGTGTGGCTGGGACTTTGGCAGAGACTCTTGTAACAGGATGGGTTGGTGGCATGTTTACTGCCTGAAACCCTGACAAGTAGAATAGGACATTCCTAAAAGCCCCCTTAGGCCTCAACTGGCAAGTAAGCTGGTGGACAGAAAAGTAGGTGTGAAAGGAATGTAAAACCGAAATCTGGCTCCTTACTAGAGAATCAAGGTCACTTGCAAGGGGAAACTGGTGTAAGCTACTTATAGGGTGGTTGAATTATCTGCAAATACAACCTCTTCTTGGGCCATGCACTTATTACTTCTGGACACAACTTCAGAAATAGCAAATGAAGGGAGTATTCTTAACAGAGATTCAAGTGTTCTGGCAGCAAGCAGTTCTATTTGGTTCTAGGATCTACTTTAACTAGAGGTGGCTTCTCCCAAGAGTGATGGGAATTGTAGTGGGTAAAAACTGAGGGTTGCTCACAGCCTGCCTGGGCAGAGATGGGTATGTTTTCTTTCCTGATATTGTACCCTTAGATTCGCTCACCTAAGACCTCAGGGCAGCAGTTCATGAGCATACAGCCCCTAGCCTGGCAGAGTATACGTTACCTGGGAATGTACTGAAACCATAGATTCTTAGGGTCAGCCGCCCACATGCTTAAATCTGAGTTTCTGGGGCTTTAGCCCACAGTCCATACTTTACCAAAACCTCTATTTTGGCATGAACGGCTATCTTGGCAGAACCTAGAATTACCTAGGAGATGGGATGCTGAGCATTCCTCTGAGGAGCTGTGTTGATTATATTAATGTTGTGAGACAATCTATAGTGATTACAGGCAGGGGTGAATTTGTGTGGGAAATGACCTCGGAGAGTGTATTCTCCCCTTTCTTTCCCAATTTCGTGAACAGCTGCTTCTGATTCCATAGGCTTTGGTTTCCTCCCTAAGATGGGCCAAACCTCCCACTGTGAGCAAAAATAAACCCTTTCTCATGTAGGTTGCTTCTGTGGAGGTGGTTTTGGTTGTGAGCCTAACCTTTAATGATTGGGCAATTTCTCCAGCCCTAAGGATTTCTTTGTTTTTTGTTTGTTTGTTTGTTTTGTTTCTTTTTGGTTTTTTTTTGGTGGGGGGTGAAGCAAGGTTTCTCTGTGTAGCCCAGGGCTGTCTTGGAAACTCAGTTTGTAGACTAGACTGGCTTCAAACTCATAGAAATCCACCTGCCTCTGTCTCCCAAGTGCTGAAAGTAAAGGCATGTGCTTCTGCTCCTGTCTGTCAGGGTGATTTTTATTATAATAAGTCAAAAAATGACAACAGTCTCCAAATAGCTAAGTCACTCCATTCAGGGAATCACTCAACTGGAGAACACAATTTCCAGAAGTCTCTGGGAAAATTTAAAAGACTGTAGCTCCTTCCACACCTCTGTCTGCCTTCTGACTTACCCACACTTAACAACAATATGAAAACAGAAGGACATTTCAGAAGTAACTCATGTTTTAAACAACATATCGCAGCATGTGGTTATTTCGAATTAATTATAGTTGTTGCTATATATGTTTTTACAGGTAGAGAAAAAGCTACACAGAGCTAAGTTTTCATTGGCTCTTGGGAGGTATCCCTTGGAAAAGAAAAAACTTCTGTAAGCTATGAAAATTTCCCAAAGTGACATAACACATACCCAAGAATTAGTTCTTATAAATTCTGAGACATAATTTTAATTCCTGACTTATCATTATTTTTCCAAATTAATGACTATCATGTTTAGCAAGATCAAACTTTATATGTGTGAATGTATTCATATGCCATTATAACCCAAACTATTCAAAACTGATCTATGCACATGTCACATTTTCTTCCTCCTTTTTATGAGAGACTGCTTACAGAATTGTCATGGTGGTCTTTCCTCCTCGTCTGTGATCAGATGGAGTCAGAGAAGAAGAAGCAGTAGTAGCAGCATGTCCATTTCTACAGAGGGACAGTATGACCTCCCTGTCTTCTCAAACTCCCGGGGCTCCATCCCCTTTCCACCCCAGCTGAGGGGCTCCTCAGTTTCCAGAAGATACTGTGAGCCTGCATCCTGCCCCAGCTCTGTGATGGAGGGAGGGCACGGGTACCATCCCTGACTCACACTGTTCTTCTCCCAGCTACCATTAATTAAGCTTGTCAACTGAGTCATTGTGCCCCCGACATGGACACGCTGTCCTCACTATGTTAAAACAAACCCGAGCCCTTTTTACCTCATTTCCCCGTATCATTCTTCATCTATTGCACCATATTTTTCCCTGCCCCCTGACCTCACACAAAACCACAGATTCCCCCCCAAAGGACATATTTATCCTCACTACCTACTCTTCCTGTCTTCTCCATCGCTTTTGGAACAGCCAGCCACTGGGAAGCAGCCTGCATTGTCACCCATACCACTGTGCTCTGGAGCCTACAAATGACCTTCAGTGCACATTAAAGGGCGTCTTCCACATCCTCAGATTGTTCTCACTGCCTACAGCATGACATATTTGCTGCATGTGTGTGACATATCTGCTGCCACTTTTGGTGGCTACTTTCCCTCCGCTTTCTACTCCCATTGTCATTCTTGTGTTCATTTTGCTGGTTTTTTTCCCCTTCCCCCTAAGCTCCAAACACTGAAGGCTCCCAGAGTTGTCTTTAGTCTCTCCTTTCCTCCCCTCTTCCCTTTTCTCCTCTCTTCTGCATTTCCATCTTCTTGTCTCCTTCCTCTTTTCTTCATCTACTATAAGGGAAGGGCTTCCATCATCTTGAATACTCTATATTAGTGGCCGCCCAATGTAGATCCCTAGACTTCACCTCCCTGGCTAGAACGCCGCCTCTGTAGCCTTTCCACTTGATGGAGGGTGGCGGAGCTCCTCAGTCTAGGACTACCAGAGGACCAGAGGCGCATACTGAGATCCAGCTGGATAATGGAGGCCAGGTGACACATTGCAGAGGCCAGTATTCCTTCCCCCAGGACACCTCCTATTTGGGATAACCTAAACACAAATGATCCATCTCCTCGTTCACTTTCTGTTTTTACTTGTGTGTCAGGGTGTGGAGTGTGTGATGATGGTTTGTGAGGAGAAGAGATACTGATGCTCAAGTGCATGTGTTCACAGAGGCCAGAAGAGGATACCGGGCTCCCTCCTATGTCATTCTGCACCCAATTCCTGTACACAGGGTTGGTTTATGATTGAAGTTAGAGCTAAGCTGGCAGCCAGCAAGTCCCGGTAATGCTCCTGTTTCTGCTTCTGTAGCCACAGGCACTACAGTAATGCCCATGTTGTTATGTGGGAATTTGAACTCAGGTCTCTTGCTAGTGCAACAGATATGCCTATCCCCTGAGCCATCTATTTATAAAATTCTGCATAAACCCTCGTTCGGAGACGATGAAGATGGGGTCATTGAGAGAAGGGAAAACAATGAGAACCCACAAGCATATTCTTCAAAGAGTGGGAGGACCATCTAACAGGAGACTGGCTGCTAGACTTGCTGAGATTTGCTTCAAAGCATTCTAGAAGCTTCCAGGTTTCTGGATCAAATAACAAAGAGCATCATCTAATTGAGGACAGAAAAGCAACCCATTTTTTTCTATTAATCCTGAATCTACTTATTAATAAATCAAAGCATAATCATGGATGAAGTTTGTTATTCTCTGTCTCCCACCTCACTTATCAACAACTGATGATATCCTTACAGCCCAACTATGTCTCAAACATGTCTCACATCCTTCACACACACACACACACACACACGCACACACACACAAGATTATAATAATTTCTCTCCTGTTCTATCTCAGTAAGTCCCTTGTTGGCCTTCCTGTTTGACTCATTTATACATTCCTTTCCCATATTCCATAAGAATGATACCCTTGGAAATGTAATCCCAACTTTCCATGTCCTTACAACAAAGCTCATAACTGTTCCGCTGTTCACAAGAGAATACAGAGGCAATGGGCCACAAGCCATGCATACTCCTTCTAGCCAACTTTAGGAGCTCATTTTTCCCAACTGCCTGAGCTGCAATTCAACAAGTCAAGCCCTCTTCTGCATCTCAAAGACATACTAAGTAAAGACACATGCATTTTCTGTGTTTCCCATGTCTTTACAGATAGCCACAGGAGTCCCCTCTCTCATAATAATATTAGTTTATTGAATTAGAAAGCCCTTCCCTGATTATCCACCTAACTACTCCTTTGTCCATTAACTTGCTCTATTTTACAGCAACTCTCATTTCTTGGCTTATTTTGTTTATTGTTTATTGCCTTCTCTTGCACGACTGTAAACTCCTTTAGGATTGGGTCTGTGTTACTCTCTGTCACACTAAAGTGTGTGCTCAAGAACAGTCCAGAAAAGGCCCTGAATGCTGCAGATGCCTAGAGCTAGACTGTTTTTTATCTCTGTTGTTCTACAGCAGTGTTTCTCAAGACCATCAGAGAACACAGATGTTTACATTATCATTCATAATGATCGCAAAGTTATAGTTATGAAGTAGCAATGAAAATAACTGTGGTCGGGGGTCACCACAGCATAAGGGTTGCAGAATTATGAAGAATTAGAACCTCTGCTCTAGAGAGTTCTGGAATCATATGGGGCAGTGTGGAGGATGGCGCCTCATGAGTGAAGAAGACAAAGTGGGCAGCACATGCTGAGAGGGGGACTAAGAATCTACAGTACACAATGGTCTGACCCATTTTCTGGGGGCCAGGTGAACAATTTTGGGCAAAGGATCCACACTTTCTATGAGCACTGTCTTCTACTCTCATAGGAAATGTTTCTTGTGATAATTAAGAAACAGAATATTCTGACTTGTGGCTCCTAGTGTTGGGCATGGCATAAAACAATGTGTAGAAATAGAAACTCCATTTTCATTTTCTTCTGAGTTGTCATTCCTTACACTGACTGCTCCAACATTCTCTTTCTCCCAAATTGTTTCCTAAAAATATACTGTTAACTCCATGACATCAAGACTATACACATCAGACCTGTCCTGGTTGTCTGTCTGCCTGTCTATATCCCCCTTCCTTCCTTCCTTCCTTCCTTCCTTCCTTCCTTCCTTCCTTCCTTTCTTTCTTTCTTTGTCATTTTTGATACATGTAGAGATTAGTAATAGTTGTTGCTGTCAAGAGTTTTGCACAATGAGTTTTAATTATATTTCCCCCTAAACATTTCTCAAATTCATCCCTGCATCCCTTCCCACTCTGGTTTGTTGGTTTTTACTGACCCCCATTAAGGCCAATTTGTGGTACCCAAATATTCTTGGATGTATGGTCTTCTACTAGAGCATGGTCAACTTATCAGAGGCTACACTTTTGAGAATAAAATGGCCCTTCTTCTCTCAGCCACTAAGAACTGTCAGTAGATCCTCAGGTGGGGGTGAAACTTCGTGCTCAACTTTTCTCTCCATCCAGGGTCTGGTGTGGCTTGAGCTCATGCAGGTCTTGTTCATACTGTCACAGCTACTGAGTTCACATGTCAGCTGCCCTGCTGTTGCCAGAAGACACTCTTTACAGTCATTCATCACTTCTGACTTCTACAATCTCTCTGCCCTTTCTTCTAGAAGGATTCCTGAGCGTTTGAGGGAGAGATATGCCACATATGCTTCCTTTGGAATTGACCTTTCTTTAGTCTTTTATTTTCTTCACAGTGGGAAATTGTTGACATCATCATCGGCATCTACTATAATGGAAGTTTCTGTAATGAAGATTGAAAAGTACCTTTTAATAGTATGTGGATAGTGTGCTCCTCCTGGTTTGCACCTATGCTAGGAGTGGAGCCTCTGCTCTGGATTCCCAGCCACTCAGCTAACAACCCAGCTACAACTGGACCCCCCAGGTGTTCTGACACATCCAGTATCACAGGTGAAACCCCAAACCCCACCCCAAAACCTGGCATAAGCCGGACCCCCAGGAGTTCTGACACATTCGGAATCACAGGATCACAAGAGGGGCAAGCTCCAGCCAGAGACAGCGAGGTCAACTACTACCAGAGAGAACCAGATGGCAAGGGGCAAGCACAAGAACATAAGCAACAGAAACCAAGGCTACTTGACAACATCAGAACCTAGTCTTCCAAGCACAGCAAGTCCTGGATACATGAAAAACAAGATTCAGATTCTCATCTCATGAAGATGATAGAGCCCTTTAAGAGGGACATAAATAATTCCAGAGATTGCAACGTCATAGGAAGAACAATGTTGGCTGGAGGAGCCACCCAGTTCTCCTAAGGACTAGACTACCAACCAAGGAGTGTACAGGTAGGGATCCAGGACTCCAGATACGTATGTAGTAGAGGAGTGCTTTGTCTGACATCAGTGGGAGGGGAGGTCCTTGGTTCTATGGAGGTTTGATGTCCTAGCATAGGGTGATGCTGGAACCGTGAAGCAGGAGTGACTGGGTGGGTTGGGGAGCACCCTCATAGAGACAAAGCAGAGGGGAGAGAGGGCAGATAGAATGGTAGGGAGGGAGAGGAGGAGAAAAGGAGAGTGGGGGAACAGAAGTGTAGGAGATGATGACGTGGATTTTATAGATATAGTCATCAGCTGGAGCTGGTCCTCCAGCAGGCCATTTATATGTACTTCCCATGACCATTCAGAGAACTGATTCTACATCACGTTCACGTGAAATCTACTGAGCGACACTGGAGCAGAGTCTGCTCCCACCCACAGCAGATGGTACTGATGGAGTGTGATGTGTCTGAGATGTGATGATGATGAAGATGACCATGATGATGAGGATCTATCTTGATCTTGATAAAGAAGAGAAAGAACATTCTAGCACCTCAAACGCCAAGTCAGTACTTTCCAGTCTAAATTAATCTTCTAGTTAACTAACGGGAAAATTGAGTCTTAGCATTCCATTATTAAACTCTGGGAACTTAACAGAATTCCACGGATTTTTCCACCATCGTGTGCTCCAAGTGTTCTTCCTCCTTTATATTAGGACTCTTAAAGGAGCACTAGAGTCATTTCTCAGTTTACTCATGAAGTAATGGCAAAATTCTGTAAGGCTGGTTTATAAAGCCAGAAGCATACCCTTATAAGTTTAGAGGCTACAAAGCCCAAGGTCAAGATGCAGTATACTCGGTTCCTGGTAAGGCCTACTCTCTATTTGCTAACACTTCCCCCACAATACCTTTTTAAAGAGCCTCAATAGGAGGGAGGTGTGTTTGGTAGAACAGCAATATTATTCTTTATTTTCTGAAATTTTATTTTATTAGAAGTATATTCTTTTCTTTCAGACATTATTCAGAGATGTAAGAAGCTTGCCATGAAAGAGAGTTTCTTCTAAATTGTTAACTTTTCAGATTTAATTAATTTTTAGCAGAGTAGCTATGTGATGCCTGATTCTGCAGCTTTGAAATAACAGATGTTAATATTAACTATCACTAAAATGATGCTTGAGAATCTTCCATTAGAAATGAGTTCAAATTAACCTAATACAATAGCAAACTCCTATTATATATACATATATGAAGGTGATTCAAATCAAGTTGCTAAATAATGGGGAGATAGAGTTCCAACTAGCAATGTCTTGTTCCCAAATGACACTTCCAACCAGGATTGGGTTACATGTAATTGAGTTCTTGGCCACAGGGCCCTGTGTGAATCCTCAAACAACTCAGGCTGTTGCCAAAACTATAGTGTGGTCTTTGTAAACTGACAGCAAGACCCCATTGCTGAAGATAACACCTATATCACTCATTGAACATGGAGGTGTCAAGCTGGTGCCTACACAGAGCCTTCAGCCCGATGTTCCAGAGTCCTTGGTACAGAAAGATCCTCTAAATACTCTCCAGAAAGAAATGTAAACACTGAGCTACCCACAAACCCTTTATCTACATTGGTGACACAAAGCTTGTGGAAGTAACCAACCAAGTAAAAATAATTTATTTGACTTAAGGATGACTCCACAAGATGGAATCCATACCTGATCCTGATTGGGTGACCAAGAACCTAATACAAGGTAGCTCAGGGACCTAAAATAAAGCTAAATTATACTGATCTAAAAAAGAAAAATGTAGTATTAAGATGCCTCCTAATGGTATTCTGCTATATTCATCGATCAGTGCCTTGTTCAGCCTTCATCAGAGAAACTCCCTCCTATCCAGATGGAAACAAAAATGGTGACCCACAGCCAAGGTTACTCAGAGTGAGAGACCTTCTAACACTCAGGCATAGATGAGATGCCTTCGTCAAATCTTTCTACTCAGAACTCAGGGAATTCTGTGGAAGGCAGAAAGGGTATAAGAGACAAAGAGGATGGAAGACACTGAGAAAACAAGGCCCTCTAGATCAACATGAGCAAAGCGCACATGAATTCAGAGATTGGAGCAGTACGCAGGACCTGTGCAAACATATCCCTGGTCCTTCAAATGTAGTGTTTCCATGGGACCAAGTGTGAGAATGAGTAGGTCAGTGATTCTTGTACCTTCTTGGCCTCTTTTCCTTCTATGGTTTGTCTTGTCCAACTTCACTGATAGTTTTATTTTTATTTTATTATATTTCCTTTTGTTATATTTTAAGTGAGTGAGTGAGTGAGTGAATGAATGAATGAATGAATGAATGAATGAATGAATACCTAGCCACTAGGGTAATGGGTAAAAGTTAAACTGTCACTTATACCTGCTGGAAAAGAAAATAATCATTTTTTCTTCTAGTAGAGAAAAACCAATTTCTCCAATAGAGAGACACTGAGAAGTTTATCAGTCACTGCAGGACGGGTCTTCTACTCAAGAGTAGCTGACCACCATAGAATGGACTCCAAAGATTTTTCTATGTATGTGTTTTTATTTCATTACAGTTTGGTATTTTGTTGCTCTTTATTTCTCTGTTTGTATTGTTTGGTGTGTGTGTGTGTATGTGTGTGTGTGCAAGAGTGTGTGGGGGTTTTTTTTCTTTGTTTTGAGGATTTTTGTTGTATTGGGTTTCTGTCTGTTTTGTTTTTTGTTTTTAAATACTTAGAATGTAAAAGGACTTGAGTATGATGAAACCATTTAAATTTAAAAATATTTTAAATGATTAAAAATAAATAAAATGTAGTAAGTTTAAACTGACTTCAGACCTCGAACACTTTAACATTCTTTATAGTGTTTTATTCTTCACTAATTATAATTCAAGCAATGCTTACTAAATGCATTCATCTAAACAACCCTCCCTCAGATTCCCACCGTGCCACTAGCCCATCTCTGTTTCAGTGTCATGGCGTCTTTTTCAGGAGTCTGTGTGGCCAACCACTGGGGCATGAGAAACCTATGAACAGTTACATGGCCAAAAGAGATTGACTCTCTCCCCTTAAGCCATCAGCTGCCAACATCCACTCTGCTAGAAACAGACCCTTACGGACCCTTCTGTCCATGCTGGGTCTTCACTGACTCCAGCCACTGTAGCTCGACTTACGTGGGAGCCACCTAATGCGCAGAAGGCAGCATCCCACAGCTCTTCTTACCGTGGCTTGTTCTTGTGTTCTTCCTGCTCCCTCTTCTGCAGTTTCCTGAACCTCGGAAGGTAGGAACACCCTACATATACACCTTCCACAACTGAACACCCACAAATATTTATACTCAGATCTTTGACCAGAAATGAATCCATGTTGATTACTACCCAGCTGAATATTCGCCAAGATGCTGAGGTGGGAAAGGGTGGTTGAGAGAGGGAACACCTTCATGGAGGCAATGGAAGAGGAAGGGGGAAGGGATTCTGGGAAAGGGATAACATCTGAAATGTAAATGCAGAAAATTTCCAGTTCAAAAAAAAAAAAGCATGACCGTTTGGCAAAACAACAGTCTTTTTGGTCAGGTTTCCAGTGCCAGGAATAAATCCCTGTAGAGTGAGCCTTGTGTCCTACCAGAGAGCAATTGGTTATGCCTGTCACTACCATGCCACTCTTACACAAGTAGTGACATCTTGCCAGTGTGTTGGTATTTTTGCATGCAGGACCTAGTTCTCACTCCCCTAGGCAGCCACCATGGCCCCTTCTGTCCCTACATACACTAGCAAGTAGGAAGAGTTTTCCTGATTAGGTCCTACTTCAACTTAGGTGTGATCTCTAGAATATTACCATCTAGTTACCACAGACAACCAAGAGCAATGGCCAAAGTGTGTGACACTTTTGGGTGCCACTAGGGTCTCCTTCACCACTAACCCATAGGAGGTGTTGTTTGTGGCATTGAGATTTTCATTGCTTGTCTTCTGAGAGAACAATTGTCCACCCATGTGGAGCACTTCTGTTCAAACTCTGTGTGCTACAATGGTATGATATGATATGATGAAAATATACTATATGCCTTTGTTAGGGTTTCTATTGTTGCAACAAAAACAACATGACCAAAAAGCAACTTGGGGAGGAAAGGGTTAATTCAGCTAACACTTCCACATCCTAGTCCATCCTCAAAGGAAGTCAGAGCTCAGGCAGGGCAGGGACCTGGAGCAGAGGCTGAGGAGAGCTGCTGCTCCTCATACTTGCTCAGCCTGCTTTCTTATAGAACCCAGGACCAGCAGCCTAGGGATGGCTCCACCCACAGTAGGTTGGTTCCTCCCCAACTGATCACTGAGAAAATGTCTTACAGTTGAGTCTCATGGAGGCATTTCCTCCACTGAGGCTCCTTTCTCTCATAGGACTCTGGCTTGTGTCGAATTGACACAGGAAAGCAGCTAGTATAATATAATTAATATATGTAAATGTATATATTTTAATTAGATTACAAACTACTGGATTTCTCTATGACATCTTTATGTCCCCTCTTTCAAATATCCCTATTCTCTGTTTCTGACCTTTAACCCCAAGGATTTCCTTCTCTCTTCTTTCTTGCCCCTGGTGTTTTGCTGTTTCCACAATTTGAAGACTTGGCTTTGAAGCATTTATACCTCCATGTAGCTTCTCAAACACCTTCAGTCTTGTTAACCTATCAATACCCCAGTTTTCCCATTCCTCTCCACACTTAACAGAATTAATTACAAGGGTGTGCGGTTTAACCATTCATAGCTCAGCTGAGGGCGGATAGGTCCTTCCTGTGCCCATAGTGGATTTGCACTGCCTTTTATTTGCCATTTTTCTTAGTCCTCGTCAGGGCTCTGTGTTATGTTTTTCACTTGCATTGCTGTGTGTGTGTGTGTGTGTGTGTGTGTGTGTGTGGGTGTGTGTGTGTGTGTGTGGTTTTTTTTCTGCCTGCTTTTAGTGTTTGCTCATGTTGGCCTCAAGTTTTCCACCCTTGACTTGACCTCCCCAGTGCTGGATTGCAAGACTGTCCCAACATTCCTAGCTTTGTCTCTCCAGTTTTATAATTTTCTTTCCTTTGCACTACAATATCTGCATTTGAAATGTAGACACCATCCCTCTGACCAGAGCCTTCAGTGCCACACACTAACTGCTTAAGCAGAACTCCGAGCGAATGCGCTCTTTGCACAGAAGTCGTCAGAAAGCAGAACACGTACTCCATAAAAAAGGAACTCCACTGTGCAACACTATCATGAGTTCTCCATCTTTTCAGCGGGGCATTATTAATTGTTTCAGTTATTGTTATTGAAAGAGTCCCAAAAGATTGCAGGGTGATTAGAACAAGAGTACAAACATTTTAGCAAATATATCAGCTGTTATGAAATAAACTGCCGTTCCAGAGCCAACTTACTATTGTAAGCCATGTTATGCAACCAAATAGAAACACCCCTAAGTGGACACAGTCCCTTGTTATCTCTTCAGATTAAATTACAGCATTGTTCAAATGGTTTTTGGTATGTGTGCTAGAGTTTTGGAGAGGATGTTGGTCTCATCGGGGCACAAATAAAAGTGTGTCCTATTAAAACACACTGTTGTGATTCCGATAGCATTTCTGTTGGTGCTAGCTTCAGGGTTACAGCCTATTTCCAGATCATTTCCCCGCTCTCTATTTACCCCCGTATAAAATTCCTTTTCTCTGGTAAATTTTCGGCATTGATTTTTGGCACAGTAGTTCACTACTAAAAGTTAAAATTTTAACTGCTGTTGTTTGCAGCTTGACATTCGATCCTGATCACACAAGATTCACCAGTGACCTCAGTCACTTGGGCATATAAGATGATGATGTATGAATGATCAAAGAAATAAATATTCTTTGTCCTGGTGAATTTCTTATGTGAAACTGTGCTCTGTTCTAACACAAAAATTAAAAGGATAAACTGATTGTGTCTATCTACCCAGTCCAATGTTTTGAAAAGCATTTTAACATTTGAAAAACCTAAAACAGGCATACTTTAGTTTATTTCAGATACTTTAACTGTACCTGCAACTTTATTTGATGCATGAATATTCTTATTTCTCTTAATGTGTTGCACAGGAAATAAAACTCTTGACTGGTGAAAACAGACTGACAGAAGTTTCACAATTGGATTTATCTGAAGCCTATCAGATATGTTAGCATAGGCTTGATATGAGATCCTCTTTGACTAATGTAATTTAGGAATAAAGTGCTGTTGCTGAGCCAGATGCTGATAGTGATGGGGATGCTGATGTTGATAGTGATGGGGATGCTGATGCTGATAGTTGTGGGGATGCTGATGCTGATAGTGATGGGGATGCTGATGTTAATAGTTATGGGGATGCTGCTGCTGATAGTTGTGGGGATGCTGCTGCTAATAGTTGTGGGGATGCTGATGCTGATAGTGATGGGGATGCTGATGTTAATAGTTATAGGGATGCTGATGTTGATAGTGATGGGGATGCTGATGCTGATAGTGATGGGGATGCTGATGTTAATAGTTATGGGGATGCTGATGCTGATAGTTGTGGGGATGCTGATGCTGATAGTGATGGGGATGCTGATGTTAATAGTTATAGGGATGCTGATGTTGATAGTGATGGGGATGCTGATGCTGATAGTGATGGGGATGCTGATGTTAATAGTTATGGGGATGCTGATGCTGATAGTTGTGGGGATGCTGATGTTAATAGTTATGGGGATGCTGATGCTGATAGTTGTGGGGATGCTGATGCTGATAGTGATGGGGATGCTGATGCTGATAGTGATGGGGATGCTGATGCTGATAGTGATGGGGATGCTGATGTTGATAGTGATGGGGATGCTGCTGCTGATAGTGATGGGGATGCTGATGCTGATAGTTATGGGGATGCTGATGCTGTCTGGTGAGGGTGATACATTGTGAGAATGCTGTAGGGTGTGGCACTGGGGGAGCCCATTGGACTGTGTAGATAGACACAATTAGTTTATCCTTTTAATTCTTTGTATTAGCACAGAGCGCAGTTTCACATAATAAATTCACCAGGACAAAAAATATTTATTTATTTAATCATTCATACACCATCATCCTATATGCCCAAGTGATGGAGGCTGCTGGTGAATCTTGCTATGACCAGGGCGTACCATGATGCCAGCTGCTAAGATGATGACAGGATTCCAGGAGCAGGGGGGCAAACGTGGGGCGCAACAGCTCGGGTTTGTGCTCAGGGAACAATGCGCTGGAGTTGGGGTCAGTTCGCTGTCCCTGACTGATGCAGGCATTGTGTGGGGAATGAATGTAGAAGACCAGAACCTTAAGAATAAGCTTCCAAACCAGCTCTGGGTTTCCTGGTGTGAGCTATTAATGTAATTTCACTTAATGGTTTTAATTATTTATTTCCTAGCAGTAAAAAGAGACCTGATAGTCCACACTGCAGTGTGGTTAGTAATGTGCAAAATGGCTTTGCTGCGAAGGTTTTATTAAAAATTTATGGACAGTGAGTTTCTGGGTTACATTATACCTAATGTCTTACAATGATCTAGTAAATTAATGGAATGACTGGGCTTAGGTGGTTACCCTTCAGTGTGCTAGAGAAAGGAGTTGTTGGGAGAGGATCCGTGGCTTCAGATTCCCAGCTTACGCTGTTCACAAATGACCAGAAGGCTTTATGTCTGTCTGACCTGAAACCCTTTTGTGGCACTGGTGACCTTTCTGAAAAGTCAAACTTAGAGGTTTGTCCTGTGAGTTACTAACAGCAGAAATTGAATTTCCAGACTTTCAGGATGCCTCCTGTTGGGCTAGTAGTGTTGACTGCAAATAAGTTTTCTCTGTGAATTGGAATAATAATGTGTGCACAGGTCACTTTAAAGATTGGTGTACAAAACTATTTCTGCACAGCCTTTTACACCAATGTAGGTAATCTTTGTGAATATGATAGAAGAATTTGACTGTATTTTAGCAGGAGGATCTGTAATAGCTTCCCCTAAAGACTTATATAATATTCCTGACATTCTCCAGGGTCCACCTCTATGGCCCTTCTGAGAACATAAACTACCATTAAACTGTTTAAGAGGAAGTATTTCATATGACCTATGAGAATTTATATTATACCTAAATCTCTGCACAATTTTTTTCTAAGTAAACAGATATCCAAAGAAAATATGTGGTGTGCCTCTCGGGGTATAGGATAATGTTAGGAGGGATATAAATATATCTGAACATCCAGTGTACTGACTCTGGACCACTAGGCACAGGTCTGGAGTAGTTCTGGTAGTTACAAATGGTTATAATACCTCATTTCATTGGTTAAAATATGAACCCTAAGGTATATAATGTATCTCAGAACTTGCTTGATAGAGCAGGAGAAAATGTCTAAAATTCTAGAAAACATGGGCTATTAGGGTGGACCAGTTATTAAAAACTTGCTCGCCCACCATGAAAGAACACACCTCTCGCTGATGCTGTTAACAGTCAATTTATGAAGAGAGTTGGGCATAGTTGTACATGATTATAAACCCAAAATAGTAGGAGACAGAGAGACAGGAGAATCATTTCCAGACTGAGGCCAGACGCTACATGGTGAACTTCAGGACAATCAAAACTATATGCAGAACCCTGTCCAAAAACCACCATGAGTATATCATTGTGTCTCCAGTGAAAAAACCTAAGTGGGCAGTCTACCGAACTGTGTCTTGACCTATATAACCAGGCAAGCTCTAGGTCTAATGAATGGAAATTTAATTTAGGAAGAACAGAAATTTAATTTAGAAAATCATTACCATCCAATAACTTGCCAGGCTTGAACTGGCTTACAGTTCCAGAACACCTAGAATCAAGGTCATAGTCCATCTCATAGAGGAAGGTCCTACACTGTTCTCTGTAAGCTGGAAATGTCTCAGAAAGCAGCAGTTCTCACCAAGTGTGTGCTTGGACAACCATTTACACGTACAAAGCTAATGAAGATTAAAAGCAAGGTTGAGTTTTCTCAAAGGTTTTCACCACCAGGAACTTTCATGTCCAAGGGTTGAAGATCCCTACTATATGCCCATCTTTGGTTCAAGTCACTAATTCAGCTTGTGCACCTTTGGGATTGGTGGAGTGTCAGAACCTTTATTGAGTAATGGCTTCCAGTGCGGTTGTTTACCAAATGTGGCCTCAGTGCTTCAGAGAACTAACACATCTTCTTGTACCTTTTACTTGATTTTTGAACCAACAAATACTTTTCTCCACATTAATAAAGGACATAAAAGCATTGTTTGCAGCTGGTGAGACAGACTGCACTTGCTCACTGATCTACCTCAGGTATCAATGGTCTAGCCTTGTCCTCAGTGAGGTTGTTACTCTTCCCTTCTAGTGAATTTCGTGCTGTCTCCAGGAACTCATGAGACTGCATTGAACAGACCTTGTGAGTAAAACTGGCCACCGCATGTGTTTTGATAAGACATTTGTGACTCTGAGACAGGGAAATAATTTTGGCAAAACAATATAATGATGTTCTTCACCAATGAAATGTCTAGGGTCTCGAAGAAGTAAGAAGCTGAGATATCCTTAGTAAGTTGTGCTATTGACTATGACTCATCCTATAACCACAGAGAGAATATGTGTAAAATGTTATACCTTAGATGAATGCACTGTAAAAGTTGGGTGGTTGGCACTGATAGCCAGGGAGGAAATTGGGTTCCTGCTAATAGAGTAAGGAGCAAAGAAACATGTGCACCTGGAAAAAGGGGATGGCTGCGGGGTCTCCTAGGCCTTCCATGTTCTGCAATTAAAGCCCATGCCAAACTGGGATACAATTCTAGCAAAAATGGCAGTGGCCCCAATTATTCAGGAATGAATGTTAAAAACTTTCCTTCAGGTAAAAAAAATGAAAGTTTTAAGCAAAAAAAAAAAACTTGATAGCAAAAAATGAATACAGGATGAACATTTTATAAGTATCAATTTTGGTCAAATATGAGTTGCAGAAATGTAAACTCTAATAGTTATTGATGTCATTCTTCATTTAATTGTGTATGCTTGTTCATGTGTTGACAAGTATTTTCAATTTCTTCTTTCACTGACTTGTCTTCAGCTAATATAAGATGTATTATCATCATAGTCCTACATGAAGTTACAGATCAAGGAACACTAACCAAGGACTTCGCACTCTCTTCCGTTAGCATGTTTGGGACCACAGAGAAGGTAGGTGGCTCCTGTTACGTGTGTTTTTGTCATCTTTATATAGATATTAAATACAGGAGCATGAGTCCAGATAACCTGAACAGGAGTCAGCTGGGCAGGAGTCAGCTGCACTGGGCAGTCAGCTTTATGCGTCTATTCAGCTGACTGAGTATCTACCTACTCAACCATGTGCTCATTTAGGTTTTGAGTTGAGGCCTTTCTCAGATAAACATAAATCCCAGGGTTGATTGACTTCATGAAAGATAATCAACAGGCCTTAGATCAGAACTGTAGCATGCTGGAGGAAGGAGAAATTCTGCCTTTTCACAAAGGTCATATTTGGAACTCTTTGGATACTGTTCCTGATGGCTGTGTTATAGGATTTGGATTTGCCTTGCCAGTCATCAGACCTGCATTAGGTAATTTCTTGCAATAAGTATCTTAGTAAATCTTATTGGCTACATTTCTGATGGATACAACTATATCTCAAGGAAACCAACACAAACACACAGTCTTCCCTCAAGTCCTCAAATCTTCTGCCTGATACCAACATTGTGTTTCCTACTCTTTCTTCTTCAGAGAGTAAAGTCCTTGGAATCCAGGTCTGGCTTTCTTAACTTTTTAAAACAGTAAACAAAAAGGCCCAAGTGTGTGTGAATAATTCCTTCTCTGTCATTTGCTTCAGTTTCTCGGCCTTGTTAGCACAAACAACCTGATCTTGAGGGAATGTGGTTTTGGGGAACAGTTTTGTTTTTCTAACAGATTTAGTTGCTGGCATGCTTGCATTTGTAAGTTTCTCTTTTGAGCTGAGAATGGGGCTCAATGGTAGAGTACTCTCTTGCACGTATAAAGCCTTTGGTGTGGTGGGTCCCAGCAGTATATTTAATTACATAATACTACTTGATAGAACATGCCAACTTCAGTGAGGCAGTTAGTTTGAGTCAGGTATTCACACAACACTATAATAGCAAACTGTCCTTTTTCCCTCCCTAGTGGCACAGTCACACCACAGGCCACCTTGACAATAGTGTCTCCTACTCCTAGTCTAATTGTACCTGAACATCACGTTGTGAATTTATAAGTACAGCTCAGCCTTTCCTTCACACCTTCATGTCAGCCTCTCGGTTTTCCACTCTCTTGCTTCTAGCCGCTTCTTCGAAGTTGAAGTATCTACTTTCAGAAAGCACACACATGGAATTCCATCTCACCGGGCCAATCATTTGTTGTAACTAGCTTATTTCTTCCTTTACTCGTTTTTCTTAGTCAGTGTTCTATTGCTGTCAAGAGACACCATGGCTCACACAGGGAAGCTGTAATTGGGGCTGGCTGACAGGTTCAGAGGTGACTTTCTGCACAGTAGCAAACCTGGAGGACGTGGGCATTGGTGGCGCTGGAGGAGCTGAGAGTTTCACGTCTGGATCAGCAGGCAGCAAGAAGGGCCTGTCTCAGTAAAAATCCCCAAACCCAACCCCACCACACACTTCCTCCAACAAGGCCACACTGCCTTATCCGGTCAAGTACGCCATTCCTCAAGACCAAGTATTCAGATGCATGAGCCTATAAGAGCCATTCCTTTCAAATCACCACACCATTTATCTCCCAAATAATCACCAAGTATCTACTATATACAATATCCCACACCACCTATCTCTGCATGGTAATAAGCCTCTTAATAACCATTTCAATTATCCTTGTCACAACCAGCCATAAAATCATGAAAATAAAATCCTTCAACACACATATTATCAGTTTTTTTAGACATATATTTCAACTAAAAACAAACTTACACAGACCACTTTGAAATGCCTATGCTATCAAAGAGGCCATAAGCAATCAAATGTTTGGAAGACGTCCAGTGATGCTGCCTTTTAAGTTTCATGCTTAACACAGTACTAGAAGAAATGATAAACCAAGCAGCCTTCTGGAGAAATCTCCCCACAGTGAAGGCTGGAGTCCTCCTTCTCCCAATAGAAACGACTAGTTCCAGTAAGGTTGTGAGAGGAATGTGATGTGATCCTGGAAATGGAGAAGCTATTCGTGCGTTCCACAGCAGCCTGTGCTGCAAGTGTGACAAAGAACATCCTGGAAATGCCCACTGCCTTTGCTGGGATTCTGGGCATCATTGCCACACATCCAATGCCACGACAGGCTGTTTTGCAGTCACATTCCTGTTTGAGCATGACAACCACCACACTGCAACTGTTTACCCCATCTCTAAATGTTACATCCACATTACCTCACAGGGGAGGTATTTGTTAGTGTGAATCCTTGGAGCAGGTCCTTCTCCCTTGCTAGGAGATCGTGAGTTGTTAGTAAGTAAGAAAGCCATAGGAAAGGAAGAAAAACATTGAATTTCAAATAGACGGGAGCAAGAGAAGAGAGAAACAAGAAAAAGGAGGGAGGGAAGGAAAAAAAATGAAGGAATAAGAGAAGGAGGGGAAGAAAAAGGAGGAAGGGAGAAAGTGCAAGAGGGAGGAAGGGAGGAAAGAAAGGAGGGAGGGGGAGAGGGTGAAGGGGGGGAAAGGACTAGGGAAGAAAGGTGAAAATACAGCAATACTAAAACTATCATCCTCCAGAACTAAATGTTTACCTGCTGACTCACAATAGCCCAGTGGTGTCATTCCTGACTCTGCAGGACAGCAAAGGAGGAGGAGCTTGGAAAGTCCCCAGTCTCAGTTTCAGAGTATAATCATGGAAATCCTCACTTCAGAATCTGAACATGTAAACAAACAAACAAATATAAACCCCCCTACATTTTGTGACTCTCTTTAAGAAAAATAACAGCAAGCTGTAGCCGACAAAGAAAAGAAGAATTTGTCCCCTAAACATCTCATTCGGTAAATACCTTTTGAGCTGTTAAAGATAGAGCTTCTGCAGTCACAGGACCCAGGGGCAGTGAGAGAAACACACTGAGGGAGTATGACAGACACCAAGACTGTGTGAGAACTTCATGCCATGCACTGCTGAGCGGCAGACGCTTGTAGATAGTCACTACCTTTTCCTAAGGAGATGGAAGCACCGCAGGAGTTTCTTCTAGAAGACATTTCTTGGCTGCCCCAGGAGAGTTGACTCTGGTAGCCCTTGGAGAGAATGGATGAAGGAGAAGTGAGAGGTAAACAGTAAAAGTGCCTTTAGACCGGCCTGCAAGCTGGACATGTCCAGATATGAAACCTTGGCACGTGGGGCTAGCAAATGCCATGGTGGTTAAGAGCATTGCTGAGCAGGTGTTCAGTCCCGTACATTCAGTGTCCAGTACCCACAAAACTATCTGTAAGTGTCACGCGCCCACGCTCCCCCCCCCCATAGGAACAGGCGTGCAACAAACAAACAGATTCTTCTGCGGACAACCTTTATTGTACAGCACTCTGAGCAGGGGACTTCTTGAGCAGGAAACTTCTCTCTGAGCCGGGGACACCCTAACGGTGTCTACTGTCTAGGCGACCTCTCACGCGCAGTCTCCCACGTGCGATCTCTCTGTCCAGTCTCTCTCCACTTGGGATCTCCTACAATCTCTCCTATCGGGTCTCTCTCCACGTGGTACCTGTCCGCCATCCCTCCACGTGGGGTCTCCCGCAATCTCTCCACTATCTTCCTCTCCACGTGGGGGAGAAATGCACTGCTATATATGCCTAGGAGACTCGTGTCACTACCTGATTGGTGCGCCCTCCAGTAACTCAATAGTATGCCCCGAGAGCGGGCTATGACGTATGTGGCGCATGCGCATTAAGTCTCTTGGCTGGGCAACAGCTCTGTTTGCTGAGTTCTCGGCGGGAAGCTGGCGCCATGTTTGGGTGTGGCACAAACGGCTCCCTACATGTAAGCCCATTTGTGAGGGATCTCATGCATTCTGGACTCCATGGGCAACGCATATACATGACAGACACATAGGCATGCATGCATGCAGGCAAACAATGGTACCCATAAAATAAGATAAAATTTGAAAAAAAAGATTTCAGCACTGTTCATCAATTAGTGCCATTGTGAAAGGACACTGGGGCCCACAATATGACTCAGGGGATATTGGAGAGTAATTCCAACCCTGTGGACCTGAGGTCAATCTCCATAACTATACGGTGGAAGAAAAGAAGTGGGCACTGCAAGATACCCCAGAATGTTACAGCAAAGCTGTGTTCTGCACACACACATACATGGATACATACAAACAAACAAACAAACAAATAAAATAAATAAATAAATAGATGAATAAGTGTAAATATTTTGAAGGACAAAAAGGGACATGTGTACCTGATACACTGTTGATTAACCCAGAATCTGTGGAGAAGAGAAACTTGGGGCTGGGGGGCTTGGAAAAGGAAGACATGACAAAGAGACCAAATGATGGCTTGATGAATTTGAAATCTCCCCAAAGCCTCTAGATTAAGGTGACTGGGAGCCATACAGAAACGTTGAGACAGTTGCGGCAGCCAGAGGTTCTAGAGAGGACAGAAATTGTACACAGGTGATGGGGGAACAGCGTGAGGGGGGACTCTAGAATCTATCCGTGAAGAATTCACAGGGAAGGAGCCTGACAAGGAAGAGAGTAGATTGCTAAACCAAGAACAAGGAATCAATAGCAAATGATTAGCCGTGGTAGAGATGTGGCTGAACGGCCATGTGCTTGCCTATCTTGGGTTTGATTCTTGGTGTGATTTCTCTATATCAGTGGTGATGTCAAATGCTATAGAGTACACATAGGACACATATAAACCCTTAATAAAAAAGAGCCATATTTATGGTTTCAGACCATTAGCTAATGGTCAGAACCCAGAACATGAGTGGAGATCTCACAAAAAGTGTAATTTGTTCTTAAAGTAGAGTAAAAATTGTGTGTGGGGGTGTTGGGGGTAGTTTGTGCGTGTGTGCAACAAATAAATAAACACACCTGCTGTGGCCATTTTGCCATTTATGTGTCTATGGTTTCAGAACTGCCTACTCTGTATTGGCCAAACAATGAAGAAGCTCATCCCAGGGAGAGATTAATTCTCCTTCTCCCCCTCTAGTTCTTTGTGTAGGTGTGGGACCCCACGAACCCCCCCCCATCTACACTAATATGTCCATCGATGTTCAAGTCTTTTGATGCACCCATTTCTGAGGAAGAGTATTTCATTGAAGAAATAATTGTTTTCTGGTATTCAAAAAATCAAAGTAAAAGAAGCTACCCTGTAAAAGTCTGGGGCGGGGGAAGGTTGGAGAGATGGTATTTGGGAGGGACCGAAGTGAAGAAAGGGGGCGAAAGTGATGTCATTCTATTTCAATTGAAAACACTTTTAAAAAGAGGAGTAAGATAACAAGACACGAAAACATGGAGACCTAGATCAATTAGTTGCTGTTTTAACTGGCGAGGTAAACTTCAAAGTTAATTTATGAATTAGGATCAAATGTAAAATTGCATGCATGGATGAGCACCGAGCTGATAACAGGGATAAACAGTTCAAATGCCTGAAGAAGGAAAAGGCTAATTTAAAAGACTAATGAACTCAGAGAAGCTCTATCTGAGCCCGGGAATAATACACTTACAGGAGCATAAAATTTCTTTATGACCTATCTCAATATTCCCCCTCATTGCAGGAAGTTGTAATGAAATGATGGGTTATCAGAGTCTAAGAGTTAGATGACAGAATGCTACACAGGCTCACAAGATGGTTAAGATGTTAATGAGTGTGTTAATTGGTTTTCCATTAGAGTAATAAGCACTTGAAATGATCAAATCATAGGAGAAAAGGTTTATTTTGGCCCCACACTTTCATAGATTGCTGTCTGTGTAACTTACCCCCTTTTGTAAAGGCTCAAGGCAAGGTAGACTATCACCAATATAGAGAGCTTCTTGCCCCATGGCCTCATTGACAAAAAGAGATAGGAAGAAGTGGAGATTTCTGTAGTCTCTTCAAGGCCCAGCCCCCAATGGCATAACTTCCTCTCAGTAGGCCCTGCCTCTTTAAGGTTTCCTTTTCCCAATAGTGCCTCACTCTGAGTACAGGGTTCTTATAACACACGGACCTTTGACAGGCATTCCAGATTCAAATGATAACACTGAAAAAAAAAGTGTATGTATTGATTACCACTAGCTTTGAAGCCAATCTTCTACTAGGTGCCTACATGGAGTTTTGAGGAGAATAATTATCCAGCTAATCCATGTTTTCCTACCATGATGTCAGCATATTTTAGGGACTGAACATTCAAAATTGCATGGCCTCTGGCTGTAACTTATACTACAGATGGGTGAATCAGTTAAAAGCATAAAGGCCATATAATGTCAGAGAGGTGATGGTAAAAAGATGCTCAGGTTCCTGGTGGATAATAAAAAAGTCCAACCTAGAAGTAGTGTGGGACAGAAACTGAAATTATTGCTGAGGGGATATTTTAGATAAGGTCCATAGAAGCACAAGATGATGCTGAAAAGGCAGGCAGAGCAGACTATAATAAACTTTATGAACCACAGGAAGGAATTTGGATCTCATGTACGGATTCTCATTTTAATTAATGGATTTATTGGATTGTCTAGAGTCATATCGCCAAACCATCTGCCTCATCCATTCAGAAAACTGAGAGTAGCCTTTATAGCCGGTGAAGTGACCTGTGACCTGGAAGACATAACAATAACAGAATGGGTGGTACTCCTGAGACTCATAATGACTTCATTTCTCATGAGCATTTCAATGAGGCCCTTCCTCATAAATATCACGATGACATCATTCCTCATAAGCATCATGAAGACACAGTTCCTCATGAATATCACGATGACATCATTCCTCATGAGCATCATGAAGACACAGTTCCTCATGAATATCATGATGACATCATTCCTCATGAGCATCATGAAGACACAGCTTCTCATGAATATTATGATGACATCATTCCTCACGAGCATCATGATGACACAGTTCCTCATGAATATCATGATTACATCATTCCTCATGAGCATCATGAAGACACAGTTCCTCATGAATATCTCGATGACATCATTCCTCACGAGCATCATGAAGACACAGTTCCTCATGAATATCACGATGACATCATTCCTGATGAGCATCATGAAGACACAGTTCCTCATGAATATCATGATGACATCATTCCTCACGAGCATCATGATGACACAGTTCCTCATGAATATCTCGATGACATCATTTCTCACAAATATCTCAATGATACAGTTCCTCACGAATATTGCAATGACATTATTCCTCATGAGCATCATGATGACATTGTTCCACATGAGGACAAAGATGATGTCTTTCCTCATGAATCTTGCGATGACTCCATTTTTCATGAACATTTCAATGACTCCTAAAGAATTTAGTAATACTTTTGGAACTAAAAGACATGGTTTGAGATACTTCCTAGATTGATGAGGGACCTTGGAGATACGGCTTGGATATAAGCACATTTAATTTCTGGGACCTTGTGGCATCATCTAGGAGTTACATGACATCAGATTAAAAAGTGAGTGTTCTATTTTGTTTTTATAGAACCTTCACATGCACGTATAGACTAATGAAAGAAATCAGTGTAGAGGGGGCATTAAAAGTGGTCCTTGCCTTCTCTTATGTCTACCTTGAGCTTCGTATGTTTGAACTGTAATCACACAGCCCCCAGGAACAGGGGGTTAGTAAAAGATGAGGTGACGATCCCTGTGGAGAAAACAATGTGCTCCAGAGAAAGGATGGACTTGAGGTGGGGGTGGGGGGTCAGGGCAGATGGTGGCATACAAAATGGCAGAGCAATGACTAGATTCAAGATAGTGGTAAAATTATATCCATGAGGCACAAGTAGCAGAAACTTCTGTAATATTTTCTAAAAGATAAATAGTTCTTGTTTAAGGTGTTTTCATCCCCAAAACTGTCAGTATTTAAGGATAAAAGCTATACAATATTTTATACAAAATACAGGAATTTGTGGAGCTCTGAGGCTGTGTGGGGATAGTAGTCATGGTTCCCTTAGGTTTAATTTTAACTTTTTTTTTATTCCACTAACTTCATTAATTTCAGTTACTTTTCTGTGTTGGAAATTTTAGAGATAAGCTTTTAAAATTACTAAATTAAACATGAAATGAGGTTGTTTAAGTACAGGTAATAAAAATATCTCTGCCTACTTATACTCTATCTTGGGCTAGCCTTAGCCCCCTAAATAGCAATTCCTTGCCCTTCTATGTATGAGGCCTAACAAAGAAAGACCTATTGGGATGTCTTTACACAGTTTGCCATTAGCTCCCCCAAACCCAAAAGCTAAGAACTCCATCAAATAGCATCCAAGGCTTGTAGCAAAGTTTCCCCATCTTGCTATAACTGCTTCTCTGATGTTCCCACCAAAGTATTTTTCAAATACCTTGATTTATAAGTCTTTGCTTTGTTACTAAAAGTACCTCCACATTGGGCATTACATCATTATATTTGCGAAGGCCTCAATGTGTATTCCAGGGCCCTGGGCATTCACGTCTGTTCCACAATAAGCCATGTCCTTTAAAATACATACTTTTTTTCGGTTGCATCTTGCCTTACAACCTTGAAAAGAGTAAATCTTTACCTAGCGTATTGCTCAGCTTTCTGTCACTCTAAGAAAATAATAAGTGGACTTGTCATACCAAAAAAAAAAAAAAAAAAAAAAAAAGGAAATTTCGTTGGTTGATGTGCTAGAAATTACCATGTAAGACCAAGCAGCTGCACTCTTTGGGCTTCTGCTAAAGGCAGCATGTTATGGTAGGAGCGCAGGGTAGGATTAGCCTGTGATCTGACCAGCTAGGGATACAATGGGAAGTCTGCCTGGATACAGTTCCCAAACCCTGTTTAGAGTCACATCCGAAATGACAGGACATGTAAATCATGCCACCCTGGGGCCAAGTCTTTAGCATGGACTTTGGAGGGACAGTCCTACAAACCACAGCACACTGTCTTCTTTTTCTATTTTAAAAAGAGCAAACTGAACTCTCTGCACTTTTGAAGATTTAAATGAGAAATGTCCTGTAGGCTCACGAATTCGAACAGAGACCCCAGTTGAGAGAGCTGTTTGGGAGTTGTGAACGGTTTCAGAGGGGCAGCTTTGCTTAAGGAAGTGTGTCGCTGGGGTCAGGCTTCAAGAGTTTTCAGCCTCACCTTGCTTCCAATTCAGCCCTGTGCTTCCTGTGCGCAACCTATTCTCTCGTCCCTGTCACCTCCCATCCCTGTCAGTCACCATGCCTGCTCCACCAGCAAGAACTCCAGTCCTCTGGAAAAAGAGCCAAAATAGACTCCAACTTTGAACTGCTTTTGGTGAGAGCATTTTACAGCAATAGAAAGTAGCTAATACAGCATCAAAGATGTGTTTGTTTTGTGATTAAAGAAAATAAGAGCTAGCTATTAGAGAGGGAGGGACAGAGACACAGAGACACAGACAGAGAGAGACACAGAGAGAGACACAGATAGACAGACAGAGACAGAGAGACAGACAGAGAGAGGTAGAGAGAGAGAATGATTTTTTAACAAGCTATTCTCTCATTGCTTTATTTCTAAATCTAAACTTTAAACTTGTGTGAGAGCAAGTCTCAGATGGTCTCAATGTCAGGGCTCTGGAGTCCCACGTAGGATTTGCTTTATACAGATCACCTGTGAGCTCTCTGGGACTCTAGTTTCCAAAGAATTTTAATCTTGGAACCTCTAAAGGGCAAAGATTTATGTGGCCATAAGTGAAACAGTTCTGGAATGAATAAGATGTAAAAGTTTAGAAGTCCTCAGGCTGTTCTCTAAACAAAGATGTGGGAAACTATTAATGTTTATATTGAAGATTCCCTTGTGTTGGGCGTCCTTCCTTCTCATTTCCTTTCTTATTTTCTTCCCTTTCGCCATTCATTGTGGGATATGAATGGTTATATCCTCTGACATCCCTCTGCTGTTGTCCCTCCGGAAAAAAACCTGAGGCTGTGGGAGGTGGCTGGCAGGCCGCAGAGGAAGCTAACGGACTTTGCTCACAAAGGGGTGAATGTTCTGCACTGGCACGCACACGTGTGTGGTTTTGAACTGACAGAGCTAAAAGTCTGGAAGGAAGAAAAGAAAGGAAAATGAAGGAATGAGGAAGTAACTTCAGTTTTGGTTTGGTGTTGTTGTTGTTGGGTTTTATTTATTTATTGGTTGTTTGTTTTTGACAGGGTTATTCTGTGTAGCCCTGGCTCACCTGGCTGTCACTCTGGAGACTGGCTGGCCTGGAACACAGAGGTCCACCTGCCTCTGCCTCAGAAGGCTGACAGTAAAGGTGTGTGTCACCATTGCCTGGCTAGTCGGCCTTTCTGAATGTCTGACTAAGCTGACTTACTTGTAAGACACAAAGGCCCCATGCTCAGAACACACAATGCTTTCAAGGATCCACAGAAATTTTTTCTTTCCTTTAGAATTAGCAATTTAAATAATATGTGGTGTTTATGTGTTTAGTTTTCTCCCAAAACAGTCAGAAGCTGTAATTAGCAAATGTGTGTTTGGAGAAAGTGGCTCCCCCAGGAGTCACCTGTGGCCCTGGAGAATACATCTGAGACAGACATCTTACATTTCCAGAACTAGGATTCTAATGAAACTATGGCTTCCTTGGTAAATTAATGCAGTAGTGTTTCTCAGAGAAAGGGCATCCCACTGAAGCTGAGTTGTCTACTAAAAATATAAGCTGATCACAAAGAAAAATTAGGTATGGAAAGGACTATAATCATGTCACTAGTGGTGAAATAAACAGGGATTCATGACGTGTGTGTGGTGTGTGTGTGTGTGTGTGTGTGTGTGTGTCTGTGTGTATGTGTGTGTGTGTGTTACTTAATCAAAGTATTTGCTATCTTAACAAGCTACCAGGTGTGTGGTCCAGAATTTAGCCCTTGGCCATGCTCTTTGCTCCCCGCCTTGCCCCTCTTCTCCCCATCCCCTTCCCATCTCTCTCCATGTATTCATGGCTGGCCTCTACTTCTCTACTTCTCTTTCTCTGCCCCTACTACTTCCTTAACTCCTTCCATGACCTGAATAAACTATTCTGTACTATACCGTCATGTGGCTGGTCCCTCAGGGGGAAGTGATTCCCAACACGGGTTGCTTGGAGGCATCCCCCTTACTCCAGGCCTCGCCACACGGCCATGGGGCATACCCTCTCCCTTCCCTTCACCATTTTCCTAACAGTCTCTCTGGTGATATTGTGTGATTCTCATGGGCTGTGAATCTCACGGTTTTAATGTCAACATGTCCTGGCACAGACTCACCCATTGCTAATCCACAGCCAGATGGGAAATGAAAGTGGGTGTTTTAAATAAAGTCATTGTTCTGTGGGGTTATATTAGGGTTATTAGAAGTTAAATTTTAGGTTTTTTTTTCTTGGTCATAGTTCTGATCTCTAGCTACGTGGTTTGTTTCTCCTGGTTTTGGATTAATGAGGAGGAGACAATGTTCTCTTTTGAGGCTAATGTATGCATATTCTATTTTTTTTTCTTTCATATTAGTGTCAACTGAAGCAGTTTTCCAAATTTCCAGTTTGTGGCTAAGTAAAGCCTTTCTATTTCCCAGACCCTTCAAGGACAGTCTCCCTCACTTAATGCCCTCTTGGCCGTCCCTACTAACATCCATTAGCTTGCTTTATGTTAAACAATGCTTATCCCTGGGACAGCACCAACTTCTCAACAGACCACGGAAGGGCTTTGCGACTCTGGAAGATGAACTTTTACTCATGATAGAATGAAATAGAAATTACACACTAACTCTGGAATCATCGTCAGAATAAGGCCAACCTAAAGCAGATACTATCAGAACAAAGCAGCTTGCCACTTATATGTACAATGTGATAATGAGCAATTTATGATTTAATGGGATGTGTGTTTTGGACGGCATAGATGACTATAGACTTGTGATACAGATCAGACAGCAACATTTATGGGCATTTTAGGATCTCCCCAGGCTTATTTTACCAGATGGTCAAGGGTGGAAAGGGAGACAACTTCAGAGTAGGTCCATTTATTCAGTCATATCAGAAATAAAACAATTCCATATTTTAATTAGAATTTAGGGAATTAATGACATGTAGGAATTAATTGGGCTGAGGATTAAATTTTGTCCCTTCCTCCTTTTGTCAACAGATATGCCAAGTAGAAAAAGCATAAGAATCTGCAGTTTATAGACTTTGTATGTGTTACATTTAACAAAATACAAATATATTACAATCATATGTGTGGTCACATTTGTGCAGACAGACTTTTGGATTCGATATGTGCTTTTATTTGAAACTTACAAAAATTTCCAGAGGAAATTTTCCTCCCATATTAAAGATGTATCAGCCACTGTCTTCAGCACATCATTTTACTGAACACAGTCAGCAGATATTTACCAAATGATTGACATATTTAATAGGCATTTGGAAACCTAAGCTTAGGAACATGAGCGTCTTCTACTCATTCTGCCCAAAAGTGCTTCTTTCTGCATGAATATTCTACTGGATTAAAAAAATGATTTATGGTTTTAGGGTTAATTCTAGGAACGGTTTCATTTGGCTCTGCCTTTAGCACTCCTCTCTAGCCCTACTATATAATATAATAAGAACTTAGGGAGAAGAGATGCTTAGACAAAATACATGTCCTAGAAATACCCACTGCACACACAAGCTTCCCCTGAAAGTGTATTGATGGAATTAACTGACACTTCACAAGGCCACCTAGGTCCCCAAGTTATAAGCAGAAGGAAGCACACTCCCGATGGCCAGTCAACTGAGATCAGGCATAAATGAGGAAAGATTTCTCTTGGCAAACAACACAGTAGAAATGAAAGCACAATTTTGCAGTCTGTATTTTCCTGATATTCATTAAAATATCGATACAGTTAAGCAATCCATACATTGACAATGTCACATACGATTTATATACAATGTTACGTACAATTTACAGTGTTCACACTGGTTTCTTCTTCATGCAGGGACTGAGTGAGGGTGCTAATTTCCCCAGTCCAGTTAGATATACCTAACAGTTTCCAGGCGAATAGTCCTGACGGTCAGCAGGAAAAATCGAGATTTGAGTTTAGAAGCTACAAATTGATAAAGGGCATATAATATTAAAACTGCTCAGTGGTAGGGAAGATGTGGTATTTTGTCTTAGTAAATGCCAGTAGGTTTCAATGCGCCATCTCATGAGCCAACTACTAGGGTTGAGATAAATAGTAAGTAGCTCACCTAAGATTATTATTTTCCCAAGATTTCAGGAAATTAACTGCATCTGGCATGACGTCTTTGTCTTGTACTAGAAAGACACTTAACTGAAATTTTCTTTTTATGTAAAAATGCGTTTATTCCTATTTTTCTCTTTTCTCCACGTTTATTTATAAGAAATGTAAGTTCCCTTGGAGGGAACTTAAATGACTGTAATATATTCCTGTGAAAAGTCCAACAGTTTTGTTATTTTTGACAGACAGGATCTTGTGGAAAAAAAAATTATCTGGAATTAAAGTTTACACAGAGCATAATGTATACAGTAGAAAAACTGAAGAAAACAAAAACTTATGTCAGAGTTCCTAGGTAATAATTTAGGTCTTAATTCTTATATCAACAGAGTGGTTATATTTCTTTTAACATCAAAATGTTTCTTCAGGTACACATACCTAATTTAATGTTTATGCATTCATTTTCCAAGTAATCTTCACATTTTATGTGCAAAAAGATACCATCTAAGGAGAAAGAATGAGATAAAATGTTGTTTTGCTTAACAAATTTCAGCATTATAGAAGGTTTTTTTTAATCTATCTGCTATAATTCTACCTCTTTCCTCTGCTCTGACAGTCAGATCAGAGGAGTTACTGGACAGAAGTCCTCAGTCTGTGAGCAACTGTGCTTCCACTCCTGGCAGTGAAGAATCCACACTGTCTGAGGCGAGGCCTTCACTAACTTTCTCCTTAAACACTGAATTCATTGTATAGCAGTGTCAGGGTGACCACTTCCCAGTTGAGACGGTTATGTACTTTAAGAAAGCGTATTTTAATTGAATAAAATGATGTCTGACTCTAAATCAGTGATTCTCAGCCTTCCTGATGATGTGACCTTTTAGTTCCTGTCCTGGTGACCCCAACCACAGAATTGTTTTTGTTGCTACTCCGTAACTTTAGCATTACCACTGCTATGAACTTTAACGTAACCATCCCATAAGCCGGACTGCCCTAGGCCACTCTAGTTGGAAGAGTTTTTCAGCCTCCTTTTGTTCTCCACTGAGAATCACTCACTATTCTAAATCCTAGCGTTCTGGAGGTAGGAACAGATGTACCAGAGTCTAAGGTCGTCCTCAGCTGTGAAGCAAACTTGAGGTCACAATTGACTGTTTGAAATGCTGTTGCTCATACAACAACAATGAAGGTAAATAAGCCCGTGTAGACTAATTTTTCATTGCCTATTCAGCTACTTTCTCTCGTATGCTTTCTACTACAAGGGGAACTTTGAAAGTAGTTGTTCCGTTTTTCACTCCATCATTTCTTCATTCCCTAATCTGCGTTTATCCCCATGTACCTATTGTTTTCCCACAGTCCAGCTGATAATGCCATGGAGGGTTTGCAAGCATTCTTTCTGTGCTGGATGCTACTGTCTCAAGGTCTCATTTGCATGCTTAGATTTTAAACAAATGCATGATGGGAAAGGGTTCCCTTATCCCCTCAACGTGAAATTCTTCTACTTCTGGCCCCAAGTCCGGACCTTTATCCTAACTGGGCCTTTTGTCTGGTCAGGAGGGGCTATTTATTAGGAGCCACACAAAATAAACATGAAACGTTTGCCATAAAATATGACAACCACTTTAAATAATGTTGACTTAATTAAACTTTAAACTTTATTTATAAATTTTATGGCTTCAGTGTGAGCGCTTCTCGGATGTTTATTTCAGTGGAAAATCCATCATGTGAGGGCCTTGAGAGAATTAATCCCCTCACCCCTGGCACAGAGCTCAGCTCCAACAATCCTGATCTAAATATTTAGTGATGGATGATACATGTTTATGAACGGACCGCAGAATGACACGGAGATGTGAGCTGCACTTTCCTTCTTGAACATTCGCTTGGAAAGACCCTGGAAACGGAAATCATGCCAACCTGTGGAAGTTAAGAGTTTGGGGCAGGGGCGTTGTCTTTTCTCCACGTCTCTTTTCAGTCTCCTTTGTCCCTTCCATCTGATACTGGAGTCTTTATTTTAAAAAAGGAAAATCTTCCAATCGACTCTCCAGAAACGCTGGTCGGCTGACTCTTGTGGGCTTGGTAGCACATCCGTGAGTAAACGGAGAGCCGCGCTGGGTGTCAGCCAGAGGTTACGGGCCTCTCCAAATATTTCTAGAAAAAAAAAATGGTTTATCACTAAACTGAAATTTCTCATTAGTAACCCTGTTGTGTCTAATCTGCAGAATTACATGATTAACTCCTTTGCAGGGTAGGCTCTGGTTGAGCTGCAATCCCATGGGAAGTTATTAAAAATACCGGCCAGATAATGCTTTGTACTTGGCCTCTGGGGTAAAGGAAATAGATCATTAGATGAACACTTTATAATCAAGCCATAGATCACTCACAATTATTAAATGGCTGTCAGGGAAATTATTATTTTAAAAGTTGAGGACAGTGTGAGTTACAAAGCAAATAAAAGCAATGAAAGACTTTCTAATTTTCTTTGTTCAGGAAATAGAAGGGAAAAGTAACGCCCACCACCCAAGTGTTATTGGGAAGCTGATGTTTGAATGTCTCTTTCAAACCCAGATAGCTTACTTTTGTTTTTCCTGAAGTTGCTTGACTGTCCCCTGAACAAAAGATAGGGCTGTGTAGTAAGAAACTAAATGGGGGCAAAACAAATGAGAAAGAACATTGGGTGGAGGTGCTGTGGATGTGAGCACCCCATGTGAAAGCGTTCTCCTGAAGACAGGCGACCATGTGCATGCTTAGTGATTCGAGGGAGAGTCTGGGAGACACTCAGTCTTTACTCAACTCATAAAACTGTCTAACAGCCATTAATGAGACCAGAATAAAAAAGTATGTGAGAGCAATGCAGTCTCAGGCCTTAGGGCCAGGAGCCGGGACACAGTATGGCTGCCTTAGGTAACTTCACTAGAACGTTTGGCTTATTGAGCTAATAGTCTGGGTTCTGAATTTTATTCACTTACTTTGATCCAGGTAAAGATGTTTCAGATACCAGCCTCTTACTTTGCTATATCTATTGTAACTTTCTCACTAAAAAACACAAATTTCTAATCAAGCAGGTTTGTAGGATTTTCTTTAATCAATCCCTGACCAGGCTAGGGGGTTAAAATAAAATGATGCCCATTGCACAGGACTGAGGAAGAAGGAGGAAAGTGATAGAGAAAGAGGAAGGACCAAGAGATAACACTGAAGATGCTCTGGGAAGCCATAAGCAAACCTATTATTTGTAAGCTTACTTCATAATGTATATATTCTTATATAGGTTTAATGGAATTACCTTGTGCAGCAAGATAATACCTCCTAGAATTTGTAGGCTCACAAAACAAAAAACAAACAAACAAAACAACCCAGTGCCAAGAAAAGAAATACCTTTGTTTGAGTCAAGGAGTCCAAGAGACCCTTACAATAATATAGACTATCACTATTGGTATAGCTCTTGGCTGCCTACCAGAATATCTTCATGATGCAATAGGTGTGACCTATTGCTAAAGACACCACACACTGCAGTCCCAGGAATTCAAGAAGCAGTTATGCTAAGAAATCCAGGTGCTTGAGCTGGAATTCTCCTTCCCATATCTCTTACAGTACACAAAGGCCAAGTGCAAGTTGCCAGGAGAAAAAAAGACATCAACAGTTCTACCCAGGTGTGAAGTCCATGAACCACAACAGTGGCCAGACGGGCAAGATATCCTCAATGGTGCAGTAGTGGCTCTTGTGTCTTAGACATAACCAACAGAACTGTCTAATGCACTAAAGGCCTGCTCTACAGAAAGGAACTCACGCCTGGTACTGTAAAAATAACCAAGAACCTGTGGATGGAAGGTCATAGACGCTAAAGGAGAACTTACCATTACTGTTCCTAAATCAACAGTTTTCAACTGCTTCTTGTATCCATAGATAGGAGTAGCTCTCCTCTCTCATCAAAGAAACTTCCTTTTACAGTGTCTGTTACTGAGATCCACAACTACTCATAAGGCAAAGAGTAAGTGACTAGGTGGTGCCCAGCCCCAGGTGGAATATCTGTTAACACAACTCCTGCACCTACGTCTCAGGAAACATTGAGGAAGAGCAGAGCAGGCAGGAAGATTGGAAGGGCATATGTACAAACACAGAGAAATGCTGCTCTCATGAACTCTCAACAAGATGGCTGCCCACACAAGACCTGCAAAGACCACACCAGCCAACTTCCAACACAGATGGGAAACATCATAAGGCCCTATTCCCTGTGTGAGGAGCTACAGGCAGTCAATACCTGCTGAGTGAGGGAGAACTAATTGCCTTTCAGGGCAATTCCCCAAGTTCTAAGGTCATCCCTAAAATCATGTATGTATAGGTAACACTAGCTGGACTCAATATTATGAGTATGTGTGTGTGTGTGCACGCATGTGTGTATGCATATGTGTGTGTGTATATATAAAGCAATAACAATTATAGACAAATATACCATGAATTCAAGAGGGGATAGACATCGGAGAAGCTAGAGAGGCAAAATTTTAAAAAGGTAAAATGACAATAAAATAGTCTTAAGTAAAAATATATATGTATGTATATATGTATATATACATATATGTTTATATTATTATGTATATACATATATATTTACATTAAAGCTCTGTTGGTTATTCAATCAACCATTCAGATGCCTGAGTCAGATCAATCATACTGACACTTGGCATCCACAAGATATCAAAATCTAAAGTTGCTGAATAGACTCAGAACATAATGCCTGTGTTATAGGAAACCTCTTACCCACAAATTTCCAAAAGTTATATTCAATAAGGGAAGCAAAACAGGACATCAATGAAAGATTCATTTTATTTAGTGTACATTGCAATTCTCTGATTCTATCCAGAAAAGGGACATTGTGCTAAAGTGTCATTAAAGAACAAATGCATGACAGTTGTAAAAAGCAATAGAGGTTCCACTCAGAGCTGAGTAGTTATATAATAAGCTTCTGGTTTGTCAAGTATTATTGCAAAAGGAGAACGTATCTTCCACTTCAGGTCAGTACAAGCATGAAGGACAGAGTAGCCATTGGCTAGAGCAACACCTCTTCTCATCCTTTTTGCCTCCTCCCTCTCCACCCTGTAGACATTTTCCGACTGCTCTCACTTTTTCTCAGCTCTAACCCACTAGCTACCTAATCATTATCGGCCTTGCCATTGCACTGGGTTGTGGTTCTAATCCCGCAGTCTCCAGATCTTTTCCTCCCAGCTGCCCTTGATGTAGTGAAGGCCGATCGCCTGCAGTACCCACCCACCCTGTTGGTTCTCATCACCATCTTCTGATCCCCACTTCCTTAGACTTGTGACCCCCACTCAGACCTGTTCTGAAATCTTTACCACGGATTTATATTAATCTCTATGATAATGTCACTTTATTAAAATTCTTGCTTTGATTCCACTCTTACACTCCTAAATCACGGTATTTAATTTGACCGTATCTGCTACTTGAACTCACTCTCACTAAGACAACAGGTTTCTGGTCTCTCCCTCCAAGCTTCCCCAAGTCCTAGTCCAGATCACCTCTCTAAAATACACAACCACCTGACACAGATATCAACCTTGTTTGCCAATCCTGTCACTCTTGTGATGGGATTTTATTTTTACTGTGATCTTGACACAAACTAACGTCATCTGTAAAGAGGGAATGCAAATTGAAGAATTGCCTTCAGCAGAATATAGCCTATGTGGTAATGACCTGACTGGTTATTTATACCATATGACAGGCCTGTTACCACCGATAGGGGAACAGATGAGCTCTGTCTTAGAAAGGTAGCTGAAGACATAGCAGTGCCTCTGTGATTTCTGCTTCGAGCTCCTGCCTTGAGTCCTGCCTTGGTGTCCCCTGATGATGAACTCTGACCTGTAAAACATATCAGCCTTTTCCTCTCCACATTGGTTTTAGCCATGGTATGTATCATAGCTACAGGATAAGTCACACCCTCGAGAGGAACTGGTGGCTACTGCTTTCTCTTTGACCTTCAGAAACCACCCTTTGCAGGAGGGGGTGGCGCACCTCCTCTGATGAGGTCTGTAGTTGATATTGGGTAGAGGCATCCTGGTCCTGGACTCTAAGACTGAAACTCGGACTCAATTCTTGCTTTTCTAAGGTCATGGTAGGTGGCAGGGGTGGGTTTTGGAGGCAGATCTCACTCATGTTCCTGCCATTCCTGCTGGTCTGAACTTATGGGGTGACGGTAAACTTTTAAAGGAGCCTAGTTCAATGATACTTGCCATGACAACTAGACACCCACCTTGGGTGAGATTACCTAGCTAAGAGGAGCTGTGGTGAGTGTTAGCAGTGAGTATTGGTTCAGTGGATCAAGACAAATCAAAGCCACTGTTCTTGATTGCACTAAACACTGGCAATCAAGAACAGTGAATGGCTTCAATGTTCCAAGGTTTGCTGGTAGTCTCTAGAACTAGCTTTCCGTGCCAAGTTTACTCAGAAGTAAGATATATTTTGACAGTTCTTCACGTATTGCTTAGTGTTGTTTAAGTTTTATATCTTCTTACTTAATGTTGCCTCTGGTTTTTTAAAGTTTAGATTACTATTTTCAATTCATATTTGAGTTTTTAACTGAGTATAATTGGTTGTCAAAATAGAGAAAATCTGCTGTGATATTTGTTTTTATTTATCTGGATACTTGGTTAATTTTTTAGGCACACTCCTAAGTATTTATTTTAATTATGGAATAACTAAATCATCTCTTCTTTAATAGCTATACAGATTACTTAAATTTGTTTTCTCAGTGAATTTCCTAGAGACTTCTGATGATGTTTTATTACAGTGATATTAATTAGCCTTCTGGTGATGGTGAATTATAGATAGTGTAATGGCATCTTTTATTTAATTTTGTTCTACTATGGACACTACCTCAGTATTTAACTATTTAACATGCTAGAATTTTTATAATCATCTTTTAATTAATTTTCTCTCATTTACATTCCACACAGAGTTAGCAAAATGCCAGGGATGGATGTGGTGAGTGGAGAGAACCCCTGAGCCTACAGCACAGACTGGAAACAGTAAAGTAGAAAAACTCAGTGGAAAGGACAAAGGAGGTTCACGGCAGGTTGAGGATGAAGCTTCGGGTATTAAGTGCTCAGGCAGAGAGGCAGGCATGAGGAAGAAATAGAACTCTTTCTTTGGCCAAACAGAAAACAGGGAAGGATACATCCTGACTGGAAGAAAGAAGATGCTTGCTTCCTTTGGGCATCAACTCCTGCTCCTTTTTTGGAAAATCTGCTTATACAAAATGAGCAGATGAAGTTACTTTTATTTACAGGATAGTCACAGGCAAGAGTTGCGGGCATGACAGGGACCTGCAGAAAGACTTTTGTCCGATTCACATCTCAAGAGTGATCACTGCCTTGTGCTATTTCTTCTCTGCCATTGAAGTAAACAAAATGTAGTAGAAAAGAAGTGACTGCAAAAAGGAAAACAAACGCTGATCTAGTTTTTTGTAATAGCATTCAGAATCAAAACATTTCTGAATTTTAGATTTCCGTATGTGCCTGTGTCTGTATGCTGGGGTGTGTGTGGACATGCGTATAGTTGCCAGAGATTGATGCCGCATGTCTTCCTTGCTGGCTTTTCTTATATGTTGAAGCATGGTAAACTTGATCATTTGGACAGCCTTCCTAGCTAACTTGTCCCAGGGTTGTGCTGTCTCAATCTCCTGAGTGCTGGGGTTACAGGTAGGTAATGGCAACCCAGCAGTAACAGGATGCTGGAAATCTGAGCTCAGTCCTCACACCTGCACACTGAATGCTTTATTTATTGAGCTACCTTGCCAGCTGCCATTCTGCTTCATTTCATTACATTTATTTACTTATTTTGTGTTCATGAATTATGCAAGTGAGTGTGAATATGTGTGTGTGCATGTATGTATGTGTGAAAACATTTCTGCCTTAGTGTGTGTGCATGTGTGCGTGTGTGTGTGTGTGTGTGTGTGTGTGTGCAGTTCAAAGGGCAGTTTATGGGCATTTATTCTCACTCCTCCCATGTGGGTCCCCAGGATCAAACTCATGTTGTTAGGCTTAGCAGCAAGTGCTTTTTACCTGCTGAGTCTTCTTCCTGGCCTTTCACCTTATTTTGTGAGAAAATGTCTCACACTCAGCCTGGAGCTCACCGATTTCACTGAACTGGTCAGCTAGTGATCTCAAGGGATCATCTAGTCTCTGTGTGTCCCTCCAGTGCTGGGATTACAACGGTATGCCATTGAACCTGGATTTTGATGTGGGTCCCGGGGATCTGAGCTCGGGTCCTCAAGCACCATCTCTCTTTCCCCATTTTAGACTGGTGTTCTCTTGTTTCCAAAGGGCTGGCATAGATTTCCCTCCCATGCCTTGTCCCGTCATTGCTTCACGAGACCCTGTAGCCAGATCTGTAGTTAGATCCACACTGTCTGGCCTTTCGTCCTATTAGATGAAACACGGCTCACAGGTGGTTGGTAGTCATTTGTGAGGTAGACGTTCTTAGAAGCGTGCGGGTTCTGGTCTTACACTGGGCGAAGCTGGATTGCTAACCCCGGAGTCTTTGGTGAAAGCAATGTAGTTACAATTGCTCTCTCATACAAAAATGGAGAAAGTGGCCAAAACCAACATTAGAGAATTCATCTTTCACATGGCCCACTACTGATTTCGTAATATAAATGAATCTTGCCAAGGCATTTTTGTAAGATTACAGCAATTTTGTTAAGCAAGAAAACTTTATTTCAAATACATAGACTTAATCATTTGTTTTAATCATCAATATTTTTATTAGACAACGTATTGAGCAAAAACCTTAAGGAGAAAAATGCCAAATATTCACACATAGTCAAGTGTTTTGTAATGCTCTCCCTTACATCACTCATTTATTGGTCTATGAGCTACAAGAATTCACTAAATTGGGAATTAAAAAGGTGACTCAAGTCGCTAAAATGCTGGTTGTACAAATCTGAAAACCCAAGTTCAATTCCCAACACACGCGCGCACACACACACACACATACACACACACACACTAAACCACTTAGGGGTCATGAGCTCCAGAGCTAGGGAGAGAGAGACGGGAGGTTTCCTGGAGTTCACTAAGCAGCCAATCTGTTGAGCCCCACATGCCAGAGAGACGGATAAGATCCTGACTCAGAGAACACTAGTGGAAAGCTTACAAGGGTTGTCAATGGAGGGTGCCCTCTGGACTCCACATGTATGTTCACATCACACATACATGAATGTGCACACACACATTTTAAAAGCCCAGTCCCTTAAAGTGTTTGTTACGTCATGTAATGAGTGAACAGAGACAGCAGTGCCATCAGCTTCATAAAAAAACAGATCAAGGGTTGGAGAAGAAAAAGCACAAAGCTACTAGATTTCCCTTTATTATAATTAGTGCATCTCGGAGAGGAATAGAAACATACTGCTCATGTGCTTTAGGAAAAATAATTTAAGACATCCCAATGAATAAATAGAACAACAAAATCTGGTTTTAATGTTGTATATAGTTAACAAAGTCAACGAAAAGGGAGAGGGAACAGATGGAAAGAAGCAAGGTGAATTCACACAGTCACAGAGACGCAGCCACTAATGACAACTGTGAACGCCAGGTAGCTTTGTCCCACAGAGAATGGTCTTTCACTGAGTTCTGTCAGATTTACTCTCTTCATGTTGTAAAATGTGTACCTGTTTTTTTCAACAAAAATACAAACATCCTGGTTTCTTGCCAAATGCAATGCTGTGGTTAAAATTAAGGCAAGAGTGAGAGCTACTCCCGAGGCAGCCTTCCAAGTCTTGTCTGTCTGGATTGATAGTCTACTATTTTCACTAATTGGCCTTAGAAAGACAGCCTGATATCTCGGTTCAGTCTCTTAGCTCTAAATTATACAATGGAAGATAAGTCTTGGGTTAAAAAAAAAAAAAAAAAAAAACAGCAAATAATCTGAATGTGTTACCTTTCTCTTACTGTAGTAAAACACCATGACCGAAGGCACCTTGAGGAAGGCACAGTTTACTTTGGCTTATGGTACCTGAGGGTTAAGAGTTCACCACGCTCGATGGGAACATGCCTTAAGGGATCATATCCTAAACTTCAAGAAGAAAACAGGTAGTAAACAGGCAAGAGCGAGAGGCCAGGAACTCTCGCAGACCACCCTCAGTGACACACTTCCTCCATCAAGGTTGGCCCGCCTCCCCAGACGGAGCAGCCAATGGGAAGCACGTGTTCAAATGCCCGAGTCTTTGGAGGACAGTTCCGTCTAAACCAGCAGTTATGTCGTTTAAGAACTGCTGGGCTTCTGGGAGCTTCCAGTTCCCTTCCTTACTTAGTAAGCAAAGGTTTAGGAAAGAACAGAAATACTGCTGAAAACACACACACACAGACACACACACACACACACACACACACACGCATGCGCGAGTGTGTGTGTGTATATATACATGTAATTGTGTACTAAAAATTCTTCTCTGGCATGGAGAAAAATTCCAAGATCAGCAATGGAAGGCTTCTACAAGGAGCAGCAGTTCTTGGATGACCATTTTCTTTCAAATGACATATTTACATAAATCAAACACAAGGGAGGTTAGGAAGAGTCTGCCGAGAATCTCTTCCAGACAAATGAAGCTGGCCCTGACACCGAGAAGAATCAAAAGAGGTTGGCAACATTTTCTGGGTGCTGAGGAAGGAATGTCCACACTGGGAAGCATGTTGCTGATTTTGAAAGCAGACTGCCACTCTCACTGTTGCTAGGGTCTAGCCTGTTCACCCAGGCCAGCTGCTTTCACCTTATGTTCAGCTGCTCTCCTACCTCCCTGTGCACACCAAGGAATAGCTTTTTTCCCATCTGTCTCACTCCATATTTAATGTCTCCCCTGCCTCCTCTCCTCTTCGTTCCCCTCTCCCCCAGACCCACTTCTCCTCTGTTCCCCCTCTGGAAAGAGCAGACCTCCCAGGGATATCCACCAAACATGGCAGAAAAAGATGCAGTCAGACTAGGAACAACTAGTGGGAAAGAGGAGGAAAAGAGTCCCAAGCCAGCAAAGGAGTCAGAAATACTCCTACAAACACCCCAAGCTAAGCAATAAGAGCAGGTATGTGAGAACTTAGCGCAGACCCTGAAGGCTCTGTGAGCCCCATTAGCCCTGATTACTTGATTCAGTGAGCCGTGTTCTCCTGTGTTCTCTTCCCATCCGGTTCCTACAGTCCTTCCTCCCCTTCTTCTGCAGGATTCTCAAGCTCTGCCTAGTGTTTGTCTGCGTGTCTGTATCTTCCTTCATCAGTTTCGGGAGGGAGCCTCTCCAATAACAATTGAGTACTGTCTCCGTTCTTACATTAGTTCTGTACCATCTGGTGAGGAAAGGGCGACACTCATTAAGACGTGCACCTAACTTAGAAAGTCAGGATTCCTATACGTCCCTTTACCCACCAGTATACACAAATACACAGTGCTCTGCACTGGGTCCTAATCAGTCTTCTCTTTGTGGGAATTTTTTCCTGTGCTGAGATGAAGATTACAAAAATGGCTGCAGAATTCAGCAAGATACAATAAAAATGGTTTGACTCCAAACACACTGTCTGTAGAGCTGATGTCTAACCCAGATGGAACCATTGTGACTATGGATTTGACCAGTTCAGGTCAGCCAGCTTGCCTAAAGAGTTCAGTTGAGAAGTAACATATATATGTGTATATATATATATATATATATATATATATATATATATATATATATATATATATATATATGTATGTATGTATGTTAGCAGTCACGTATGAAACATGCACACGTGTGTACGCATGCAGTTCTGTGACAGATGTTCACACAGAGTCTGCACATGCTCTGACATCCTTCCCTCACTTGCAAGTTTCAGGGTGTCTGCCCTATGTTTGCTCAGGAGTCAGACAATACGGTGAGAAAGGACGTCTTAAGGCTTTTCCCAGAGGAGGACTGGCCGGGTGGACACTAGACTGAAGCGTGGGGTAAGTGCCAATCTTAATAGGCACTGGCTTTTTGTTTGGAGGAGAAAGGGGAGTACCTGAGGGCAGACTCGGTCTCTGCCACATGGTGTGCCTCCTCCGGTGACATCAAACCTTAACTTTTGTTGCACCAGGGATAGTTCCTAAGTTTCTTCTAAGAAGAATTTTCAACAGTCTCATTTTTATTAGCCGTTTGTGCCCATTATGGTTTTCTAGTTGCTAGTTTGTTATGTCTTTAACATAAATAAAGTTCTAAAAGTGTCTCATGTGAGGATTTGCAGGGCTGGGCATGCTATTTAGACCATATAAAAAGCCATGCAAAGGACTTCCCCATGTAATGGGACTCTTTTATATTTAATAGAGCTGTCATATAAACATATACTAGCATTTAAAAATGCAGTTTCTGGACTATAAAATAAACACCATTTCTATTATTGATGTTGGCTTTCATGTGCACAGAGCTCAGTTCATTAACCGATCTTTAAGTCATTTATGTGAGACACACCATCAGAGATCCACATAAAGAACATTTTGTCTTCGAGGGTTCCATCATTATCAAGGAAAGAATGGTGCAAGTCCGATATGCCAAAGGTTCTATGTAGATTTGAACAAGTTATAGCTAACACTAGGACCCATATGATGCCACAAAACCAGTCGATTACAACAGTCATCTATTATATGAATATACTGACTACAGAAAACGCCATTAGTGTCAGCTTTTGTTATAGGTAAAAACCGTTAACGTCACATGTAAATACAGAATTTATGTTACTGTTGATATTTCAATGGATGCTTTAAAATTTTTCTTGCTTTTAATTTTTGTGATGCATGTATGTTTGGGATATTGTTAAAAAGTTCATAGGATTTGTGGTGTCACTTTTTAAACAAGATTGTGTGAGTATAGAAATGATATTGGTAGCATTTTAAATAACAAGTTATGTTTATAAGAAAACACATTGTCACTGCTGAATATTGGGGTAGTACTTGATGCCTGGTGTTAGAACACGTGACCATCCCTGGGTGATAAAGAAAAGAGGGGCAAAGGCCTGGGAAGCTGGAAACTGCAGAAACTTTTAGGCAAAAACCTAGAAAGTTATTCTGTAACATTAGGACACAGAAGACCTTCTCAGATTGGTCCTTAATCCAACAGTCAATATAAGGAAAAATGATTGACATTTTGTCTCTTCATATTTCATTTTCTGCATCTGGTAATGAAATAAAACTTTACAATGAAAGCAAGTCATAGATCAGGCAGTTATGTTTAGGTGTGTTAAGTCCTCCATTCCTGGAATGTTCTGCCTACTACAAAGCAAAGGAGAGCCCCGTGAGGTATACAAAAGGAGCATTGAGAAGAAAACACACTGACTAGGAAATTCGTAATGTCCCCAACCTCTGCAGGATGATATGACACTTATTAATGCTAGCAGGCCTTGCTTCTAGCTGCTGCATGGTGGCCTTGCATGAGATTAAGTCTGTTAACGTAAAATAAGGTAAGTTCTGGAAGCATTTCCAGTCCGTTTTAAAACACAAGACAGAAACAGGACTGTGGGAGCCAAGATTCCAAAGGGAAGAGAAGAACACACACACACACACACACACACACACACACACACACACACAGAGAGAGAGAGAGAGAGAGAGAGAGAGAGAGAGAGAGAGAGACAGAGACAGAGAGAGACAGAGAGAGACAGAGAGAGACAGAGAGAGACAGAGAGAGACAGAGAGAGGCAGAGACAGAGAGACAGAGAGAGAGACAGAAACAGAGACAAGGAGACGGAGACAGGGAGACAGAGAGAGAGAGAGAGAGAGAGAGAGAGAGAGAGAGAGAGAGAGAGAGAGAGAGAGAGAGAGAGAGAGAGAGCATTGCTAAATCTACTGCTGCCTGGATTATGGAAATATTTGCCAATCCATAACTAAGAGTCATGAGGGCAAAGCCAGGTGAAAACTATGGCCAACACTCTCAGAAGCGGGGAAAGGAAAGCGCAAACAAAACTGGAGCTCAGTTTTGCACAGAAGGAAGTCCTGAGAAAGCTCTTCAAGTGCTCTCCCTCGGAAGATGGACAAGCCACCCATGCTCTGGGCTTTAGGAAAAGGGCCTAGAATGGGCCTCACTGTCACTAAAACATGCTGGGGTCAGCTCAGCGGCAGGAAGGCAAAGGCTGCGATCTTTTTATTTTCTGATTGCTCAAAGCTAAAGTGCGTCAGATTGCTCAGATTATCTTTAAATCACTCCGCCGTCACAATGTCACATGGAAAACAGCATCAAGAACAACAACGGCAAAAATCACAAAGAGTGAAAAAAATATACCCAGCGGAGAAACCGGAGGAAACAAACATAGTTCCACAAGAAGCTCAGAGTACAAAGTAATTAACGAGTTTTTAAATGACAAGATAAAGGACCATGCCTAGGATTACACACAAAGTCTCACCCGTATCAGGCACGCATGTAATTATTGGCCTTCAACCCCAGCAAGACACAGACCTTCAACTGAGGATAAGAATCGAGGGGGAAATCAGATAAAAGTTCTACTCGGGAAAATAGAATAGAGTAAAACAGGCTGGTGCGATTGACTAGTAAATAGTGCTAAAAGTGGGTCAGTGGGTTAGCAGATCGAAAAGAACGAGACTGAACCAAGCACACTGCGGGGTAAGCGTACAGAACGGGTTCCAGGGAGCAGAAAGGACGGGATTCAGATCACTAGCATGGTGTTCCGATCCCTTTCGGAGCTGGTAGTGTCCTCTGGGGGAAAACCTTACAACTCAAGATGTTGTAAAATGTGACTCCTTTAGGCTCTGGAGGTAAATAACTCCAAAACTGTAGCACGTCCCTGAAATGGGCCAGAGGCATTAGAAACCCCGCCCCCACGAAGCTTAGACAAGCGGTGGGACTTCTGAGACTCTCAGACAAACACAATAAACATTTTCAGGTGTGTAAAAACAAAGGTGATCTCCTGTGAACACGACTTTAAAATTAGGGGCATTTTGGTTTTATTTCTTTTCTTTTGTACTGTTTTGAGACAGTCTCTCTACATAACCCTGGCTATCCTGAAATTCACTACATAGACCAGGCTGGTCTTGAACAGCCTGCCTCCACCTTCCAAGTGCTGAGTCTAAAGTCATGTGTCACCAAGCCCACCCCCCCCCAAAAATTAGTTTTTAAAATGCTGAAAAGAATAAATATAATGTGCATAGATGCTAATCATATTGTCTGACACACTGTGTGGTCTCAAAAATGCCAAGAAGTAAAATGCACAACAACCAGCGGATCAAAAGCTGGGAAAAGAGCCTACACATTGTTGGAAAGTTCAGAAGCAACTCAAAGTTTAAAAGAAATAAATCACAGATCCATGCTTTAATCTCTACTCAAGCAGTGAAAAAGAACAGTAATAAACTATCAAGCCATAGAACGTAAATAGGAAACTATAAAGATGCTCGATTAATACCAAAGAAGATAAGAAACAAAAATAAAAATGATAATTAAAAAGATATCTAGTAAGATGAATTTGAATCTAAGTAGGGGCACTGTTTAATTAAATGCAAGCAGTGTGAAGACTGTGATTAAGGCAAGGTTTGTTGGGTTGGACTTCTTTACAGCCACCATGGACAATACTCAATCTCCATCTTTAATGTACAGCCAGTGGGACTGCTCCTAAGGTTTTGTTGCCGAGCCTGATGATCTGAATTGAAGCCCTGGAACCCAAGTGTCAGAGAAATGAGTTCCAAAAGTGTCCCTGTATGCTCATGGGCCAGCACACATTCCCACACACATACACAGGCATACTCACAAAATTAATAAACGCAATTTTTATAAACAAAACATTCTTAAAATGAAAAAAAACTATAAGGATATATTAACCACCCAAAACACTGCTTTAGTTATACTAACAAGAAGACAAACTTGACTCAAAGAAGAGGCACTGAAATAAAAAAAATAAAACTCAAAAATGAAAAAGTCCTAGCCCATTGGAACATATACAACACATCACTAAGCCTTAACATATATAAATTAATAGCTGGCATACTCTTAAGACTGAATCAATAAATTAGTAATGATCAAGCATTTTATTATAAAAACTATAAATGTGGGGGGATAGGAAAATGAAAGATTCAGCAGCCATGACCAGTCTTAGAGAACTGAGTAAGCACGGGGAAGCTCACCAGCACTACAAAAGGCGCATCTTTTAAAGACACTGGAGCCTTATCACAACTGTCCTCCTGCTAGCCCACAGATGAGCATTCAGTCTCATCAATATTTGGGAAGTAGAAACAAAACTCACAGTGAAGAATTATCATTATATACCAGACTGGCCGAAATGAGAAATACAGAAAATGCCTAATACTGAGAAGACTGTGGGCCAGCTGGAGTATACAGCTCTTGGGGTATATACTGCCATATCAGTAAAGTTTTTCCCAAATCTATAAAATCCAACTATGTACATATATTAGGGCCCATTCATCGCCTCTATGAATCAGATAATATGCAACAAGTCTTCATTCCATATTAGAACCAGAAGTCACTCAAATGCTTTAAACAGATGCAGCGAAGCCCAGAGGACTGAGAAGGGTCTCCCCCAGCAGACTCCAGTCTGACCTCACTATGACTCCAGGCCTATGGCTCTGCGTGAAACATCTCTGCTCTGTTAGCTTCCTCCAGCTGCCGTAGCAACATTCTACAGACGTGGTTTACACAGCAGATACTCATTTTCCCACAGCTCTGGCTAGTCCTCAGGCCAGACTCTTCGAGGGCCCTTCCCATGGCTTCTATCTGTCCTCCCCATGTCTTTGTATAGAATTCTTTCTGTATCTTTGACCTAATTTCCCTTCAAGTTGAACTATAGCCCACTCTAGCAACTTCATTTCAACTATACCTTCTCCTTAAAGCTTTCAAATGCAGTCACCTTCTGTGGCACTAAGGTTAAAATTCAAATACTCATATTAGAGCATAATTTAGTTCATAGCATTTAGGGTCGTATCACTGAGGAGAGAGAGTACGTTTGGACGTGGTGAGCTGGAGAAGGTGTGAAGGCCATTGTTCCAGTTGCTGACCATGCATGAATGCTTACTTTATAAACATTCTGTAGCCTGGCTCTATGATTACTAAGCACTTAGATGTTCTTGTTGCTCTGCATTTTAAGTACAATTCAATAAGGTAAAAATAAGTCCATTTTAATAAATGTGTTTAATTAAAATCACAGTTACATTCATCTGGTTGCCAAAATATAAAACATGTAATAAAAAATGAAAAAATGCCAACAGTATATTCTTAGGATATGGGCATCTGTCACCAAGGAGATAGACATCTGTCACCAAGGAGCTAAAAAAAAGTCTCATTTTCATTTTACATTTTGAGTCAGGGTCTCTCACTGAATCTAGACCTAAACAATGCAACCAGACTGGCTGGATAGGAGCCCTAGGCATCCACCTGTCTATCCTGAGCACTGGGATCATAAGAATACAATGTTGTATATTTTACTTAAGTGCTGGATAGCATATTTAGATCCTCATGATAACACAACATGTGCTCTGGCTACTGAGCCATCTACCCAGCTATAAATTTTAAAGAGCAAAGATGTCTGGTATTTCCCATATAACAGCCCAGAGAGGCTAAAAGAGCAACTCTTCTGTCCTAGAAATGGAAAATCCATCACTGGTACCAAAGTTTGTTTTCTCTCACTATTTCCTCAGTAGTAGAAAGAAGAAAGCAAGTAAGCATACTCATAGACATGTATCACTGATACCCCATGAAGCTGTATAATACACACACACACATACACACACACACACACACGCACACACACACACACACACAGGCACACACACACAGACACTCCTACTGAAGGTGTATATTCTATAACCCAGCCATTCACAGTGCACCTGGATAAAAAGATCAGTACAAAGATGATCATTGCAACATTTGTTTATTAAAACAAGAGACCACAAAATAAGAATAAAGCCAATCCTGTACGCCTTCAACACAGAATAAATACAAATGATTTCTTTGACATTCCACCACCATAAAAATTTACAAATTAATGTTAAAGAATCCCAAAAAGGTAACATTTTGTTTTTTTTTTTAATTTCCAAAACATGTCCCATAGGATAAAGTAACACTTAAGATGTTTCATAGACACCCAAAATATGTATTATTTATGACTTAGTGCATATGAAGTAAGTGTTTAAGACAAATAAAAGAGTGATGTTCACTGATCTGGCCCAGAAGGTCATTCTTCAGTGACAGGGGTCCTAAGTGGAAGAACCAGGAGATAAGATAAAGAAGACAGAAAGCCAGGGTCTGGGAGGTCTTACATAAGCTGATGGCTTATGCTAAGAAAGTGTATTTAAAAGTAGAGCATTTTATATGCTCTTTCCAGGGGAAAGTGTGATAGAATGGGCAGAGTGTCACACAATGGGACTAAGTCAGCAGGAGGCTAATTAAGGGAAACTGGGGGGGGGGGTATCTCAAGTGCATCAGAGACACAGCAGCCTTAGGGATGATAACTCCAGTCTCTTCAGGAGAAAAAAATAATTCCCATGGGAACCAACCCTTAACTCCTAAGAAGCCAAGGCTCTAAACCGAGACTAGATGTTGCCACATCTGTCCCTGGACAAGGACACAGAGGTAGGTTCCTCTTGACCTTTCATCGGGGCTCAGAGAAAGCCTAAGTTTGGCCTGGCTCTCAACAGTTCATAAATACAAAATAATAATCAGTAATGGTAAGATGTCAACAAACATTTAGTATGAGGGTGAAATTTTAGTGTATATAGCTTTTTGTATGTCTTTTCAAGTTGACAGCACAATCTAGATTTTTCCCTTTAAACACAATAACAATACAGCATAGATTTCTTGAGTTTTTCCATATAGGATATTCCTGTTCTTCATAAACTATTGAATGCTTCACCAGCACTGTTGGAATGTCCCATACATGTAACATCACTACATGAATCCAGAAAACATTGATTACATGTCAGGATTAATTAACTAGGAAGTTAAAGTTCATGTTTCATTTTTTACAGTGATGTCTGAGAGAAACCATTTGGCTCATACATGAAGTATGTAAATCTCACTGTCTTAGCTCTGAACTTCTTTCCTTCCTCATGTAAAAACCAGTCCATATTCATCTTCATTGATTTTCCATGTTCAATAGTCCATTGGATAACCTGGTGGATATTTTAATAAACATTTTAGTGCTGAAAGAAAAAAGACAGACCTCATCACATTGTGACTAAAGTTATTAATAATGTAATTGGTGGAACTTGGATTTATCTGATGAATCAAGCACTCTTCATGTCTTTTCTAGCCACATGTCTTTTGTAGGCAAGAATGGAGGGGGAAAAGGAAAAGAGAGAGACTGAAACCAGGCTGGGCCACCAAGCAGGAATGTTGTAGATTCAATATGATTAGCCTGGTATCTAATTATTCTTGAGGCTCTATCTGTCTCGGAGACTGAAATTAAATACAGACATGCTGCCTTTGTTTAAAACAAGTTTGGGAAATAACACTAAAAATTATTTATTGCCCCATCAGTCTTTCCTCTTATCAAATGCTGACATGTTCAAGATACATGTTGGAATTATTGGCACCTAAATACTCATCTCCTTCATTCTTTAAAGTTAGTGGCTCACCAGACTAATACTTAATCCCTCCTTTAATGAGACAAGAGGAGAGAGTTTTGTCTTGCATCTAGACCAAAATCACTTTATTACTTAGGACAGTTAAACTCATCAGGTTTTAACAATGGGTTTCTCTGCAGGTTATAAGGATATTGTTCTACAGACAAAACAAACAGACTTTTATAAGAGGGCATTCCTAGTTCAGAAAGCATTATAAATGGTGTGCTATCACTTTCAGACCCAGCAACCAAGAAGACAAGATTGTAAAGTTGAAACACTAAAATTGATTTGTTGATAAATGCTTGTCAAATAAAGGAGAAACTATTTTATAATGTTGATAAGGTGAGCATAACACTGAGTCTGGCTAGAGATGGTTTCTTGAGTAATACAACATTGTGAAAAATTCTTTAAGTTCCCTTGGGAGTGGGAATGAGTCAAGATCAGCTGCTGAAACCTCACTGGATCCTAACTAACCTGGGGGTTGGGGTGATAATAGATCATTTCCTTATCTTCTCCCAGGTAACAAAATTATTTTACTTTATGACTACGGTCTACAAGATAAATGCATGAGACTTGTATTTGTCATATTAGTTGCTTTTAGGTTTTGTGTGTGTGTGTGTGTGTGTGTGTGTGTGAGAGAGAGAGAGAGAGAGAGAGAGAGAGAGAGAGAGAGAGAGAGAGAGAGAGAGAGAGAATTAAAAAATACTATTTTTATCTATTTTGATTCCCAGTTCTTATCTCATATCTAATCCACTTCAGCCTTGATCTCTATTTTTCTTAAAGCCACTAAGAAATCCCTCCTTACTAATTTTTTTAAAAAGTTATCCAAGGAAGCACAGGAGGATAATGATGGAGTGAAACGGGGAGAAAGGAAAGAAGAAAACAGGTCAAATGATGAATCACCTTCACTACAGGAGCTGGTGTTCCATAGAATTCCACACAGTGTGCCTATCTCAGAATTGTCCAGCAGGGAACAAAGGGACAGATGAGTTGCCTCCATCTCTGCTGCAGGAAGAGAGAAATCCCACAGACCTCACGCCCCTGCTGTCTTCATAGGCATGGAGGAAAGCCAAATGTGGTTGCTTGTGTAAGGGGTGTTCTGTGACAGGAAGTGAGGGCTCTGTGAAACAGGCTTTACTAGTGCAATAACTGGAAACCATGGCCTGAGGTTTCTGAGAACAAGCAGAGAAGTATAAGGTGTGAACAGTCTTCATCCACGTGTCTGTTCTATCTGCTTCCGAGTTTCCTGAAGTCAAGGCCATAGGAGCCCCCTTCTAGGCCACTGTAGTTTCTATCAGAACATGATGCAAGTTGCTTACAGTAACAAGCTGCTCTGTTCACTCCCATAATTAATCCGTGGACTAGAACTAACATTTTTTTATCTGTGTCTTCTAAAATCCATTCTAGTAGTCTATCTCTTTTCCTCTGCCATAGTTTACCTAGTATGTCTGTCTAGCCTCTCCTCCCTAAGGAACCTCGCTCAGACCTTATCACCTTTCTAGTCTGAAATGATGTCTGCGCCACATCACTGATTCTTTCTCCAACCTCACAAATGCCAAATAACAACTCCAAGACAGCCCAAGGTCTAGAAATCCTCTCTGTTTCCAGCATGTCCCTTTCCAGCATCTTCAGGGACATGATTTCTTCTAGTTATTCCCTTTGCAGTTGTGAGGAACCCAGTAACCATGTGGTTGTTGGAACTGAGAGTTCAAAATTACCTTCATTCTGTTCACTAGCCAAAGTGGTTCCTTCCTGGGAATTTGGACTTTTTGCTTAGTGAACACAAGTTCTGAAAGGGAGCACTGTGATGCTGAGAGGGTCCTATGTGTCTCTTTCACTTTGTGAGATGGAACCCAGCATGACTGATGACCTGGATTTGACTACTAGATAAAACACACCATCTCCCCACATATTGCTGGTGCCTTTGTTGAATTATTTCTAAGTAGTATAACTTAGTTTGTATGTCTCTTTTCTTCCCAATGAGTACCTTGATTAGACTCAAGCAATGCAGGTGTGTTTCTTCAGATGGGGGTGCTGAAAGATTCTACTGAATGGTGTCTATTATTACTACATTATGAATCCTTGTTGTGACCTATGAAGCCTTCATCCTTAAATATAAGGGACATCAAGTATAGAGATATTATTACCTTCAATTATTCGTTTTGCAGTTGTGAGGAGCCCAAAATAACAAAACAAGATTTTGTAAGGCACCCCAAGAATATTTGTACTGCCTCAAGCTCCAGAGCCACACAAAATGAATTTCCTTTGGAGGTAATAAGTACTACAAGAAACAGATAATAGTTCTTTAACTGCTATGGGTTGTTCCGGTATGCCCTAGGCCACTAGATCCACAAACTTCTAAATCTTTAAGGAGTTTAATTATCCCCTTCATTGCCATGTATCACTCTTACAAGATCCCAGAAGCCCTTGTCACTCTCTCTACTGATCTCATCCTGACATATGAGGACATCGGAAAGCATTACTATTGGGTAACAAGAAAAAAAATGCATGATGTGACTTAGTAACCTTTTGAATTTCACAGAGAACCAAGGTCACAGGGTAAATTGCTACCATGACCAGAGTAGCAAGATACGCCCAACATCTGCTCATGTGAAACAGATACATGTAGAACCAGAAAATACTATAAAAGTTTGGCGATTTAGACACATTATTGGCACTGGAAACAAGTTTCTACCTAAAAGGTAGAAACTCATGGTTTCCTCAGTGTTAGAGAGCTCCCATGTGTTCATGGACCTTATTTATATGAAGACTGTGATGTTTTAATAAGATGTACAAAGGAAATTTAGGCCTGAATGAGGAGAAGAGAAACCATTTCTTCCCTTAAATCTACGTAAACACCCTGTAGGTTTATGTTAAGGCAATACATGATTGCACAATAGAAGAGTTAGGCAGAGAAAGGTCTAAGAAAGGGGAAGAAAAGGCGGTAGGCAGGGATTGACGGAAAAAGCAATGGAAGCCGTCAATCTTTTGGCATATCTCTAGCTTGATGAGGTTGTCATGATTGTTTCTAAGGGTTTCTATGGGTCTAACTTATCTCATAGATGGGCATTTTATATTTTTGTCCATTGGTTGTAAGCTTATTGTGTAAAGGGTTTATGGATTGAAAATTTAACATGTAAACCTGTTTGATAAGTTAATGGATATGGAGTCATATTTGTTCCGGGTGGTGGAGGAAAGTGAGTGAAAACAACATGCTGGGGTGGTTATATTTACCTGAGAAAGAACAGCAGGGACAGTGGAGTGTACCACGCCTGAGTTTTGAGCGGTAGCCTGGAGCACCGAGGTAGAAATACCCTCAGTGCCATATAGCTCCTCGGATACATGCTCTAGCACAGGATAAAAGATTCCCCAGTTTGAATATTTACAACTCACCAGACCAAGCTTAGTTCAGGGACATTCTACAAACTGCCTGGCTAGTCTGCCTTCAACTTTTCTATCTCACCAACAACAAAGCAATCATGAAAAGTTGCCATATCAAGAGAAGCTTCCTGATAAATGAAGGCTATATGTAATATGACCTCCGTTATCATGAAATAAATGTTTGTCACAACCAAAAACCTATATAATGAAGCCCTAACCCCCAGTGTGATGATGTCTGGACATAAAGCTCTTAAGAGACAGTAAAGCTTAGCAGAGGTGAAGAGGATAAGGCTTAACACAGCAGGATTAATATCCTCAGAAGAGATCCCCAAGTACCTTCCCTCTCTTTTTCTACTATATGAAAATACAGAGAGATGGCCACTATACGGAAGCAGGATGTTTAGGAAGAACGGAGTAGTTTCTAACTGTAACCATGGACTTCCCAGTCTTCAGAAACATAAGAAATCAGCATGTATTCTGTAAGCTGATCAGTCACTGATAAATACTATGGCAGACTAAGATGACAAGAACATTGGTATCCTGAATGGAATGATGAAACAGAAAGAAGCATTTGGTGCAATGTGAAGAACAAATATGAACAATATGAACAAATACAAACTGTGGCTAATGATAGCAAATCAATATTGATTTGGTAATTATAATAAATATACCGTACTAAGGAATAGATTAATAATAGTAGAACTAGACTGTTTAGGAAGGAGAGAATATGGTGAAACCTGTCATTTATTCACTTTTCTTGGACATAGCTTCTATTTTGAAAATAACTTACCAACACTAAAATGAGTTAAAGTCTGCCAAATGAAAGTGGGATTGTTGAGAGATGGCTCTTGCAGGGGACCAGGATCCAGTTCTTGACATCACAAGATGACTCACAACTGTCTATAACCTCAGTTCCAGATAACCTGATGTCCTTTTCTGAGCTTGAGAGGCTTTGGTATACACATGGTGCAAGTACATGCACTCAGGTAAACACCCAAGCAGACACACATGGACATGCACATACATGCACACACAAATAAATAAATAACAAGAAATATTTTTTCAAAATCATGTCCTTGAAAATTACCATTTTGCAACTGAAATGACTGCATTGACTTGGGCACTTAGCATCAGCAGACACTAGCATCTCCCACAGAAACTTAAGAAGAGATAACAAATCTCCTAAGTTACACTGCTTGTGTTTTTGTAAGATTGACAGTGATAAACTCACATCAAGTTCTTAGGTTCAACTGACAGTTTGTATGATAGGAATGGGGCATGTAGCAAAACATGATAAATGTGTGATTTCCCAAATCCAGATGACAGAAACAAAGGGGCTTATAGCCTGGGTCACCAACCAGCAAATTGTTCACAAGTGGCACTGTGTGTGGGGCTATATTTTGAGGGACACCATGAGGTTACTGGGTTGGTTGGTTAATTGGTTAATTAGTTATATTTCAATTATAAATACACTGGGAGACCAGTGAGCGCCTGTACACCTTCTTTCTTCATTGGTCCAGCATGTAGAGATATCTCATCATGAAAACTTGATGTTCTGTTTGTAAGCCTCTTTGGATACCATGTGGCCTAGACCACTTAAAAATGTTTTCCTGTTTGTAAGTCAGAGGACAGCTTATAGGGGTCATTTTACTCCATGTGCCATGTAGGTTCTAGAGACCAAATTCAGGTCATCAGGCTTGGCAGGAAGTGATTTTTCCAGCTGAGCCATATCAAAGGTTCTTACATAGAGTTTTTTATTTCATCACCATGTTCCAGGAAGTGTCAGGAGCTCCTCCAAAATTCTAAGGTTCTTTAACAAATATCTAGTTAGATCTCAAACACCATGTACCAAGCCCTTTCTCCACTGAACTATTAGTGCACTAAGTAATTAGCACATTTTGCCAAGGCCCTTCCTGCTGCTATAGAAGCAACAGGAAAGCATGAACAACCTCAGAGTAGGATGTGGCTTACTCCAAATTTTGTGACTTGTCTTGCTTATTTTCTACCTTGGATTAGTCTAAAATATTCATATGTAGTCATGTTACATGCATATCTTAATCACCATGATGAAAAGAAGGAAGAAAGAGGGAGGAAGGGAGAGAGGGAAGGAGGGAGAGGGAGAGAGAGAGAGGGAGGGGAAGGGAAGGGGAGGGGAAGGGAAGGAAGGGAAGGGAAGAGAAGGGAAGGAAGTCTATTGTCTGTGAAACATTTGGCACAGGCTTTCTTTCTCATGAGGCTCAATGCACCCCAATTCTGTGCCTTGCTTCTCTTCCTTTAGACAGGGCCACCCTAGATAGCCTGGCTTGTTTGGACCCACTCAATAGATCAGGCTGTCTTCACAGCCATTGCAGAGATCCACCTACCTCTGCCTCATGCTGGAAATAAAGACAGACACCATCAGAGCTGAATCTTCCCCCTCCCCCTCCATTTTTTAATCTTTTCATCATGTCCATGCACCGGGTTGTATTTTCTTCATCTGAGACAGGATCTCCCAGACTTCTAGAATTTTTTTTTGCACAGATGCCACCCTATTCATGAGACCTTCCTGGCCACCTCAATTAGAAATTGCTATTTCCTTCTTGTACCCTGTGATGGCTAACTGGTGTGTAAATCTGATTCCCCAGAAAGCTGTAAATTCCCCTCACCTGTCAATCTACACACTTACGTCTGCACTCCAGTGAGTCTTCACAGTTTGTCTCATTCCTTCCCATACCTGCTAAAAGGATATTAGGCATCCATTTGGTTTTCTCGGTGATACATCTCAAGCACCCAGAATAGTATCAGGTACATTATAAATACAGAAATGAAGACTATTTGACTTGAAATCAGGAGCTAACATCTCAACAAAAGTCGGTAAAGGTTGGAATGAGGTCCGGTGGTACAGTGCCCGCACAACATGCAGGAAGCCCCATAGTTGTCCTTCAGTACCACCATAAGAAGAAAAGCAATTCAGGGTGCTGGGCCACTTCCTCTGTTTTCCTAGACATGGGACTGCAGTAAAGCCAGCTGTTGTTACCTTGTGGTCAACAGCAGTGGCAGTGTTGCCTGTGGATGATGTCTAGCCATGGTTTTTATTTGGTGTTTTCTTTAGCGAGTGTCTGCATGTAAGGTTCCATTCTCCAGTCCTCCCAGATCTGACTGTGAGGATCAGTCTTCACACAAATGAACAGAAATCAGTTTGGGTTATTTTCTGCTTCAATCAGCCACCCTGAGTTTCTAGGGGCCGTTTGCCATACACTAAGAACATGTAGAACTGTTCTTTCAAGTATAATGGAGGATATTTCCAAGATAGTTTGGACAAGGTTGTCAAAAGTCAAAGAAGAGAGATTACAAGAAGAGAAGTACCACCTAAAGAGCTATCACTGAATCATGCAGATGTCATGGCTGATTCAGAATCTCAGAACACAGAAAACCTCAAAATGTCAAGAGATAACTGTTCTCTTCTGTCATCAGAGAGGTGTAGGTTGATGTCAAGGTGGTACATGATTGGACAGTAGAGAGTGGGCAGGGACAGAGTTCTGGTAAGGAGAGAGGAGGGGGGGGGAAAGAGGAGATTGAGGAGACCGCAACACAAAAGCAGACGTGGATGTTTCTCTTGGCACATCTCTATATAGATAAGGTTGTTATAATTATTTCTAAGGGTTTCTATGGGTCAATTTATCTTATCTAGGTGGGCAGTTTATATCTTTGTTATCTGGTTGTAAGCTTATTGTGTAGAGGGAATGTTGATTGAGAATTTAACATATAAACCTGTTTGATAAGTTATTTATTGTTGAGTCGTGACTTTAACGAGCTGTGGAGGACAGTGTGAGAAAGCAGAAAACGACATGCTGGGGTGGAGTGGATCACACCTGGGTCAAAAGAAGCTGGGATTGATGTGTACTATGTGTGTGTCATGGAGCCACTAAGATAAAAATATCCCCACAGTGCCATGTGGCTTTATGGGAGCTGACACTTGCATAGGACAAGAAGTTATCCATTTTAAATATTACTTCTACAGAGAGGCATCTTTATTTTAACTTCTCTTGATAGAGCTGGCCTTGAAGACAGCTGTGGAAGGACATCACTTTTACAAAACCATCACTCAGATCAGTGGACCATAAAAGGCCATGCCTGGGGAAAGTCCCAGTGCACATCCATATGGTTTGTGAGTCATGTTCCCTGTGACACTTTTATGAAGGTTATGTGTATGTCCCGTTCATCTTCATTCTCCTGGTGCTAATTGCTGTCTCTTTCACTGCTACTGTGTGTACAGACCACGTGCTACCCTGACACTGCCCCAGCTGTGGTGTGCCACATGGCCCTGCTGTCCTCAGATAGAAACCTGCTGCTGCCTGGCCACAACAGCTGGAAGTGTTCTGCCCTGAACGGAATTATGACACAGCTGACAAGTCCTGGGACTGAGTGGATTCTCTAGGGGAAGCCTGTGACAACTAAAAGCCTCCCATGTCCTGTTGGACGTGGGTCTCATGTCTGGAGCTGATAGTGAGGCTCCACAAAGATACTTCCTGCAAAGGAAGTCATGTGTTGCAGACAGAAAGATTGACACAGCTGCGTTTTCTTGAGCAATCAACGCTTCTCAGTTACTCATTCCTCCTTATTAGGAGTAGAGAGAAACAAAAGGCAACGATACTTAAAATTGTCCTTTGTCCTTTATCTCCCTAGTATTATATCTTTACATATATATGAGTGTACGTGACCTCTTTGTGACTTAGTAATTATCTCCAATAAGATTGGCAGCACCATTAATAATTGATTCCTTGATTATAATCTATTACGTCTCTCCCTCCCACTAAGTTGACTATTATCTACAATTTTATGTTTAAAATTCTCATTAATTTAATAATTATTTCATTATTTAGGTGTGTGTTTGTTTAGACAGCAAAGTGCTCTGCTTCTGAGTTTTTTAAAAGCACTGTCATACTAACTGTAGTTTAGGGGAGAGAAGACATTGCTCCTGCTTGCCTTTCCAGAGAGAGAAACTCCACCATGGTATGAAAGGTATATGGCAGAAACAAGCTTGTTCTTTGCTGGAGCAGTCTGTAGGTAGACAAAACAGCAATCAGAACCGCCCCTTGTGATGTTTCCACCAAAGCTTCTTCACCTTCTAAAGCGTCCACTACCTTCCCAAAGAGGAGCCACATTCCCAGCTGCATAAGCCTGTGAGGGGCATTCCATAGTCAAACCACACACCATGCCTTCACGTAAACATTCGTTAGGTTCATCCGTACCTTTCTGAAGATCAGGGATTACTCATTTGGATCCTTGAACTCACTAGATTTCAGTATTACTGGACTAAAATTTACCTGTGCCCTGCTAGGGTGTGTTCTTTCTGGTGTTCTTTGGCAATTGATGCGTGGCTATCGGTTCAGGAGATTCATGAATGCATCCAACAAATGGACGGCTTTGGATGATCACAGGTATGTTTCATTACTTTAGTGAGGGGAAGAGTTGCCTTTCCAAATCAGCTGTTCTATTTCCCAGCATTGTTGGAGGTCCAGTTGATCTATATTCTTTCAACACTTGATTCATTTAAATTACTCGAAATACTTGATGGAATGAAACCGATGACCCTGGCTGTGAGGATGAAAAGAACAAGCAACGGCTAGTGCCTTCCTGTGCCTCTGACTTCTCCCATACCAGTGCCCTTAGCTCTGTTTTGCCACATGGCCACTCATACTCTGGTTTCTCAGAGACAAGGTCACAGGCATATTGGTGGGTGCTATATGCATGAAGACTCCAACTATTTATTTTAACATTCAAATACATGGGCCATCCTCAGAAACTGGGCATCATCTTCCTGATGCCTGCTGGACTCTGCATTAATGTACATAGGGTGCTGCCTTAGGGTTTTCCTGCCATTAGCAGACACCATGACCAAGGCAACTCTTATAAGGACAACATTTAATTAGGGTTGGCTTACAGGTTCAGAGGTCCAGTCCAGTATCATCATAGCGGGAAGCATGACAGCATCCAGGCAGGCATGATGGTGGAGAAGGAGCTATGTATTGATGTGAAGGCAGCTAGAAGGAGACTTTTTCTTCCTCAGTCCTGCCTCCATAGTCGACCTCCTACTAGTGCCACTTCCCCTAGGCCAACTATACACAAGCCACCACAGACACCTGTAGCACTTGCACACAGGATGAGTTCTGAGACAAGCAGAGAAGATAAGGCATAAAAGCAACTGGAGAGGTAATAAAACTTGTGGTGACAGATAGTTGACTTAAATTTGAGGCCAAACCAAATCTCGTTTTCAGAAAATTTAAACAGAATTGGGTTTGGTGAGTCATGCATGGGATTTCACTTTCCAGCAAAGCTACAGGCTTCTCCTTCATGCCCTTTTTAGAGCTTTGGAGATCATCTTTGTAATAAACCTCAAGCTTTTAGAATAAAGCCCCAGCATGTTCTCTCCAATGTAGAGCATTTCTATGTTTAGAAAACCTTTATCCAAGGCTGCGGTCCTTTGAATTCACTCCCTTCTTGTTTTCCATAAATTCAAATGTAAAGTTTACCAAATAATCTACCTCCTGTTTTTCCTCAGAGGTCCCCCCCAAAAAAAAACATGGGACAGATTCAAAGTCACAGTTTGCTCTTAGCATTTCTGGAAATTTCTATGCACTCTACATGCTTTATGCTGACTTATATCATGGGAGAAAGTCCCTCCAAACAGAGTGGCTGCTGTTCATCTGGTATGCACAGTTGGATGGAAATGCCATTTATTTTTTAAGTGGAAACCTGTTCCCATTAGAAATGCATTGTAGAAAAGAAGTAAACATTAAAATTTACTGGCTAGAAAAATCCTGAATTGTAAAAATGAAACTCTTGCCCAAAGGATGTTTTGCCTCTTATTCTTTGACATCAAAACAAGAAGTGTGTATGTGTGTGATAAACCAGTTGTCATTACTCTTTATTCCTCCGGAATAGAGTTTTCAGCTAACTAGATGCTTTACAAATTAGGCAAAGGAAATTGGAAGATAAATTTATGAATCTAGTTTCTGGGTTGTAAGCCTACGGCCAAGTGGACAGAGCTCAGACAAAGTCGAGGTGGTGTGACACAGCCATGGACTCAGGACAGGGTAGCTGGCCAGTCAGGATGAATCATGACAGAGTATAATCCTAGATCTGGAAGGATTTTAAAGGTCATCTAGCTCAGCCATATGATTTACAATGGAGAATTCTTTGGCTTAGCAGTATAAAAATCTGAGTAGTTTTCTAGAAGCAGTTCCAAAGTACTCCAACAAAAATCATATTTTCCACAGAACTTTATTCTAGTCTCCAGTTCCATGGACATTTATTCATTTGTGTTCTGTGGATGGGCCACAGGAGGAACTGAAGGACCCTATAAATGAAAAGCAAAGTCGTTTGGGTTTTGAGGACATGTGTGCCCTGTTCTGAACGGTAACTATTGATCGATAGAGCCTCGAAGAGAAGCTCATTTGTATCTCTTGTAAGTTTGAAAACACCATGAAAGAAGCTTTGGGGCTAATGACTTTAGTACACCATTGAGGACTATACTTCTGTGTCTTCTACAAAAATGAGTACAAGTATTTTTACCCTCTGAGTCTAGAGCAAATAATCATAATATTTCTAAGTTGGACGATGCTCATTACTGTCCTATTGCTGTGCAAAAGCACCGTGATTAGGAAAGCTTATATGAGAAAGGTGTGGTTTGAATAGGGAATGGCACTACTTGGAAGAGTGGCCTTGTTGGAGGAAGGGTGTCACTGTGGGAGTGGGCAATGGGACCCTCCTCTTAGCCACATGAGATACATGTCTTCTAGCAGCCTTCAGATAAAGAGGTAGAACTCTCCTCCTGCGTTATGCCTGATTGGATGCTGCCATGCTCCTTCCTTGATGATAGTGGAGTCAATTTCTGAATGTGTAAGCTAACCCTAATTAAATGCCATCCTCTGTAAGAGTTGTTGCCTTGGTCATGGTGTCTATTCACAGCAGTAAAACTCTAACTAAAGAAGAGGGTTTGCTTAACCTTAACAGTTCCTGAGGGATAAGAGATCATCGCCATCAGGTAGATAGTGGATAGGAAGTATAGCTGCTGGAACAGCTACTGAAAACTCACACCTTAAACCGCAAGGTGAAGAAGAAGGAGGCAACTTCAAAATGGCACAAGTCTTCCAGCCACCAAAACCCACTGCCAGTGACATCTTTCCACCAGCAAGCCCACACCTCATGAGTCATCACAAAGAGGCCCACCAAATGAGGACAAATCATTCTAATCCAGACAACCATATTCCACCCTCCGGGCCCCCACTTGCTTGTTTATGTTAATGAATTGTGGTCTTGCCTTGGTCCAGCATTATCTTACTATGCCCTCATTCCTCCCTTTGGAATGGTAATGTACTTTTTGGGCCATCACTAAATGGAAGTATGTAATTTGTCTTTTGATTTTTACAGGGAGTTACAGCTGAGAAATTGCCTTAGAGTTTTAAACTGTTGATACTGAAAGCCTATGGGGACTTTTGAAGTTGGACCAAATGCACTTTGTTTTATGATATGATGTCAGAGAGCCCCTCCTTTCTGCTTTTGCTGCTTTTGACCTACTTCTGATCTCTCTCTCTCTCTCTCTCTCTCTCTCTCTCTCTCTCTCTCTCTCTCTCTCTCTCTCTCTTTCTCTCTCTCTCTCTCTTTCTCTCTCTCTCTCTGAGATGGCCTAGTCTTTGCATGTAGCTTGCCTTGGAAAATCCCACGGCTCAGGCACCTCTATCTTGGGCTTAGGCTTTACAGGCTTCACCTTCATATAGCCACACAATGACCTTTGACCTTTGGTAGGGATTACCCTGCCACACATTGACTGGCTACAGCCCTTCTCTGTAACTGCGAAGGGTTGATGATCCTACAACAGCTTTTGTCATGTATCCTTTCTGATTACTAAACTGCATCACACAGATGACATTGATGAAGTCAGCTGCTAGTATAGTTAGAAACTGAACAACATTTACAACAGCTCTTGTCTGTTGCTCCCTTTCTAGAAATGGAAAATCCTTCTGTCTTTTTCTTTCATGGATCTGAAGCTTATCTGGGTGGTGCCCTTCCAATTCCAATACAAATCATGCTTCTGGGTAATTTCATTACATTTTTCAGTACATTCCTTGGCTGCAACATTAAGTTTCCTGGTGTTCTTTTTCTCCTTTTTATTTGTTTATTGTTTGCTTTTGCCTCGTTTTCTCTTTTTTGTTGTATAATCATACAACAAAGTTAAGAGCAGGCTGTCTTAGAGTCTTTCTTTACCAAATAAATTAGCCATTACTTTTAAATTTAGCCTTAAGCAAGTCCTTAGAACAATGGCAGAATGTAGCCACCTTTTTTTCTGCCACAATATCACAGGAAACGCCTCTCGCATTCTTAACTCTAATCTCTTCTGTAACCTCTGGACCTGGGCCCCTCGGTCTTCGTAAGTGTTCAGCGTCACTCTTTTTTTTTCATTTTGCTTTTATTGGATACATTTTATTTACATTTCAAATGCTATCTCCTTCCCAGTTTCCCCTCCATAAATCCCCTATCCCATCCCCTTCCCCCTGCCTCTATGAAGGTGCCCCCCACCTTCCCACCCACCTTCCTGCCCTGACATTTCCCTACACTAGGGCATTGAACCTTGGCAGGAACAAGGGCTTTACTTCCCACTGATGTCCAACAAGGCCATCCTCTGCTACATGTGCAGCTGGAGCCGTGGGTCTGTTCATTTCTACTCTCTGGATAGTGGTTTAGTCCCTGGGAGCTCTGGTTGCTTAATATTGTTGTTATTATGGGGTTGCAAACCCTTCAGCTCCTGCAATCCTTTCTCTAACTCCCCCACTGGGGACCCTGTTCTCAGCTCAATAGTTGGCTATAATCCAACTATAAGCATCTGCCTGTGTATTTGTCATGATCTGGCAGAGCCTCTCAGGAGATAGTTATATCAGGCTCCTGTCAGCATGTGTTTCTTGGCATCAGCAATGTTGTCCAGTTAAAGGACACTGTCATTAGGACAAAATGGCAACCAACAGAATGGGAAAAGATATTTGTTAATCCTGCATCAGATAGAGGGCTAATATCCAAAATATACAAAGACCTCAACAAGTTAGACTCCAGAGAATCAAATAACCCTGTGCAAAAAATGGGGTATGAAGCTAAACAAAGAATTCTCAACTGAGGAATATTGAATGGCTGAGAAGCACCTAAAGAAATGCTTGACATCCCTAGTCATTAGGGAAATGCAAATCAAAAGAACCCTGAGATTCCATCTCACACCAGTCAGAATGGCTAAGATCAAAAACTTGGGTGACAGCAGATTCATGAGGACCCAGATATACTCCTGGGCATACCAAAAAGATGCTCTAACATATAACCAGGATACATCTTCCACTATGTTCACAGCAGCCTTATTTATAACAGCCAGAAGCTGGAATGAACCCAGATGTTCTTCAACAAAGGAATGGATACAGAAAGTGTGGTACATTTACATGTTTACACAGCTATTAAAAACAATGACTTCATGAAATTCTTAGGCAAATGAATAGATCTAGAAAATATCCTGAGTGGGATAACTCAATCACAAAAGAATACTCATGGTATGCACTCACTAATAAGTGGATATTAGCCCAAATGCTTGCATTACTCAAGATTCAATTCACAACCACATGAAGCTCAAGAAGAAGGAAGACCTAAGTGCTTCAGTCCTTCTCAGATGGTGGAACAAAAATATTCAAAGGTGGAAATATGGAGACAAAGTTTGAAGCAGAGACTGAAGCAAAGTCCATCCAGAGACTGCCCCAACTGGAGATCTATCACTTTCTTTCAAGGTTCTCCTAAGTGGCTCGTTAAATTCTGCTTACAATATGCAATGACTTTTCTAGTCAAAAGTCCCAAAGGCTTCCAAGTCTCTCCAAACCCAACACGGCCAGGTCTGTCACTACCATAGTCCACTCTCAGCTACCAGTCTCTGCCTTGCTCATGTTTCTAAGGCTATGACAGAACACAATGACCACAGAAACTTACTAAGGAGGGTGGTTATTTTGAGCTGATGGCTCCAGAGGGATAAGACTCCATCACCACTATGACAGTGAAGTGTGGCAGTGGGCAGCGGGCACAGCAGCAGAAACCTCTGAGAATGCACATCTTAAACTACAAACACACAACAGACAGGAAACTGGAGATAGTATTTATGTTTTGAAACCTCAAAGCTTACCTCCAGTGACGTTCCTCCTCCACCAAAGTCACACCTCCTAGGCCTCTACAACAAGCCAATCACCTAGGGACCAAGTATTCAAATACCAGAGACTGCGGAAGACATTTTTTATGCAAACCGGCACATGGAATGATTCCAGTGCCTTCCTTTCTTCAGTGGCATAGAATAATCAACCAGGAATTTAGTTTAATCACTGAGTCAGAGATGATCCTAGAGAAACCTATTTTTACAGTGACAAAGTTGAGTTCCAAGAAGGATAAGTGAAGTCTGTCACCAGCAAAACAGGCCTCTAGATTTCAACTGACTGTAGGATAAAGTCAAGTCTCCCAGGCCGCAGGCCACGTTGACCGCTTAGTCCACAGGTCTCTGTCACTGGAACTCTCTGCTTCTCTTCTGTAACATTCATTTTTACTTTATTTAAGAATATGTGTGTGTGTGTGTGTGTGTGTGTGTGTGTGTGTGTGCTCCTAACTGTGGGGAGGAATTCGAGTATGAATCAGTCATCTGCAGAGACCAGAAGAGATCTCTGGTTCCTCTGGAGATGGAGATGGTGATCGTGAGCTTCCTGATGTGTTTGCTGGAAACTGAACTCTGGTCTTCTGGAACAGTAAATGCATGCTTTTTCCGTGTTGATCTATCCTTCATGCCAGACCTCAGCCTCTCAAACTGTGGAACATGGGACTAAACGAGGAGACTGACAAAAAAAGAAAAGGTCTATGCAGATGTGTACTGATTCTGGGCATGAAACAAACCAAAGTTGATTCAAAATCAAATACCTAGTCGATCCAAGGCACTTTTTGGCAGTTCTCATCTGGGTTAGACCCACTTCACTTGATTCTCAATCCATGACATTCATGGCGACCTACACATGACATCCCGCCAGAAGTTAAGGGAATTTGGGGCTTTGGATTAGGGTAGAATTTTTAATAATTTTAGAAATTTTAACTACATACTATAAAATGTAAAATGAAAAATTATTGGAGCTGAAGAGATGCCCAGCAGCTAAGAGTGCTTGCTGTTTTTGCAGAGGACCCAAACTTAATTCCCAACTTACATGGTGGCTTACACTGGTGGTAACTCCAGTTTAGAGGGACCCTGCACCCTTTTCTGCGTTCCGATGGCACAAGGCATGCACAGAATTGTACTTAGAGACAATAGGTGAAAAGTTTATACGTATAACATAAAAATAAAATTTTTAAAAATTGCAAGTTGTTAAAGATATTTTGCAGTATCAATAATCAGCTGAGATTTACTTCATTTAAAACAGTATATCATCTCATTAGTATGCAAATATTATTTTATCTGTAATTGTAGGTAAAAATTATATATGCATATACATATTCACACACACACACACACACACACACACACACACACACACACTCCCATTGTTAGGAGTCCCACAAGAACCGTAAGGCTAACAACCACAGCTTGTAGGCAGAGGACTTAGCATTCACCCACACAGGCTCTGTGATTCAGCTTCAGTCTCTGTGAGCTCCTATGAGCCCTGCTTAGTTGATTCCATGGGCCATGTTCTCATGGTGTCCTAGACCCCTCTCCCTCCTACAACTCTTCCCCCCACTCTTGCTTTGGATAGATATAGAGCTCAGTGTTAGAGCACTTGCTGAAGCTACAGAAGATTCTAACCTTAGCAAAGCAGAGGAGAAGGATGGGTAGATGTTACACGGTTTAACATGTAAACCTGAGCAGTAAAATTAAGAGTGTGAGATGTTTGGACCCTTCCCTGTGGGAATGAACTACCAGACATGCCTAGAGCAGCTCATCAATACACATCCAGCCATGTGCTACGTGTTCCCTGCCAACCATCTGTCAGTAAAACTACTGGAAAATTACATCTGATCATCAGTCTAATGGCCTTCCGTCTACACTGTTAAAATTAAAACAACAAAATTCATGCAATGCCCTTGATTCCCTTCTCTCCCGGATGACTTCGGGTCTGCTAAGGAGAACTGTTCAGCTGTCCTCTGTGCGGCTTAACTCTAAAAGCTTAACTTTTTCTATTTCTCTTCTCTGTGACCCTCCTCTAGGCAGCCGCCATATTTATAGCTTGCCTGCTTTGGAGTTTTTCTTTTTTTAAACTTCAGCAGAGCTGTCCTTGAGCTTAAAAGAACAAGAATATATAGAGGAATGGATATTGGCCACGTAGGGGATACAAGAGTCAAGAAGTCCTGTAAAGGACAATTTTTAATTTCTTGTGTGTGAGCCTTGTGTGTTTGTATATTCATGTATGTGTATACACAGGGAGACAAGAGATTGACCTCAATAGCTCTCTACATCATCTTTTGAAGCACATTCTCAAAGCCCTGCCTATTTGGCTAAACTGTCTTTATTGTCCTCCCTCAGAATTGGAATTACAGGTCTTCCCCATTGTGCCTGGCCACTGGGATGAATACTGAGGGGTCTGAACTTGGTCTCTCCTGCTTCCACTTGAGCAAGTTCTTTACTGACTATGGCATCTCCCTACCCCGAGAGGTATTATTATTATTATTAAAATTTATTTATACTCTTTAATTCTTTTTTAAAGTCTAGACTTCATCCAACTTGCACTCTGCCTTCTAACTGCTCCCCATCCAGTAACCCTCCCATCCCCATCTCCAAGAGGATGTTTCCACCCCTTCACTTCCACCCCACTAGACCTTCCCACTCCCTGGGGCCTCAAGTCTCTCAAGGGTTAGGTGCATCTTCTCTCACTGAGACCAGACCAGGCAGTCCTCTGCAGTAGATGTGTTGGGAATCTCCTATCAGCTATTGTGTGCTGCCTGGTTGGTGGCTCAGTGTCTGAGAAATCTCAGGGGTCCAGGTCAGTTGAGGCTACTGGTCTTCCCATGGGGCTACCCTACTTCTTAGCTCCTTCTAGCTTTCCCCCAATTCAACCACAGGGGTTCCCAGCTTCTGTCCATTTATTGGGTGCTAGCATCTGTATCTAACTCTTTCAGCTGCTTGTTGGGCCTCTCAGAGGCCAGCCATGCTGGGTTCCTGTTTGTAAGTATACATACCATGCTATCAGTTACCAGTGTCAGGCCCCAGACCTCCCCAAGTCAGATCCCACTTTCGGCCTGCCACTTGACCTCCTTTCTCTCATGCTTTTCTCCATTTTTGCTCCTGCAGTTCCTTCAAACAGAAACAATGCTAGGTCAAAGCTTTTAACTGTGGGATGGCAGCCCCATCCCTCCACTTGATGACCTGTTTTTTCATTGGAGGTAGACACCACAAGTTCCCCTCCCCACTGTGGAGCACCCCATTCAAGGTGCCTCCCTTTGAGTCCTGAGAGTCTCTCAGAGAAGTACAGTTATGAAGCTGGTTACAATCCTTTGGAGCTATGAGAAACCACTGGTGAGGCAGCTAACAAGGAGCCCTGATGTCATGTCACTTTATGAAGATCACATTCAGTGGTACAACAATAGGCCCCTCAGAAAGCCTTACCAAGTAGCAGTCCATCTGAAAAGCGGGGATAGATTTCCGAAAGGGAAACTGGACGGACCCAGTAAACATTTCAGAGACAGCGTGTCACTCATGAAAGCCATTTGGGGATCATAATTCAGGTTTTTAATCTGAGTTACTAGAATCATCTTTATGAAATTGTTTTTTCTGAAAAAAAGTGTCTTGCTTAGCTGATTGGCTAACTAGATGATAAGTGATGTGAGTAATTTAGCTTCAAGTGAAAGATTTTGTTTTCAAATCTCTAGGGAAATGATCTCACTACAATTCTCTGATCAGGCTTCTCCTACTCATGACATCCAGGAAGCACCAGTGTTAGTTTTTCTGATCTATTCTGCATTTAGTTTCTCAATTAGTAATTTGGACTGTCAAAATTAGGCTGTGCTTCTCCAGGTTTTCTCAAAATTAAAGGGAACGTGGTTGAAATTTAGCCAGAGAATCTAGTGCAGACAAATGCTTAGAAAAGCCCAAGAGACTGGAGAGGAAGTGATTGTTGCTTCTGGCTTTCTGGATTGCCCTGGATATTCATAAAAAAAAAAAAAAACATAAAATAAGAGAGAAAATGGAAGAGCAGAACAGCAGGAGAAAGGATAGCCATGAGTTGTGGAAAACCAGTGGGTCTGTTGCTTCCTAATGCTTGAAGCTGTTAGGGTCCGAGGATTTGGGAACTAATCCACTATGAAAACCAACTTCAAGCCAATATAAGTTTTCTTATTCAAAAAGCCAGTGTAGTAGGAAGATGGCTGGCTTTGGGATCCATACTGTGTGGGTATGAAAAGACCAACCTTATAAAGCAAAAAACTACAAATTCGGTAGGGTAAAAGGTAGAGGATAGGGATCAGGGAGAGATAACCAATCAGGTACATGCATGCATTGCATCGAATGCTGTTCCAACCAGTTTCACACCTGGCTCCATAAGTGGGTTGTTGTCTGTCAAGTACCTCAGCTGTCTTTCCTGGTGATATGGCCTGGACGGAGACTTTAGTGGGTGCAGGGTTTCAGTCCCGGCTGGGTGCCAACCAACAAAGCACAGGGTGGAATAGTGTGCCCTAAGTTCATACAGGACACCTGGGGACAGAAGCCACTTTTGCACAGTCAGTTGCCTCTTGAAATTTAGCCTAGTATAAAGTAGAGACTATATACAAGATGGTGTTCCTGTGGCTGAGGGGCCATCAGCAGGACAAAGGACAAAAGAGGGGCAAGAAAGACCCCTCATAGATTTGTTTTCTCTGGAAAATAATTTGAGGGTTGTTGATAGTGCTGATGCCACCTCTATGCATCTGCTTAAATGGTTACAATGGCTTCATATGGAAGGCAAACTTCTATCCTATCGATTTTCTGGGCATCACTTAGGCAGAGTGAGGAATGTCTTAGGATTTTGTACTGTGAAAACACAGGAGAAACAGGATTGGAGCATTATCACAATACGTTTTCTGTTCTTCCGTAATTTCAATTTACATATGCAGTAAGCAGAGCACTTGACCTCTGAGGCTACTCGGGCTATTGTTTAATTGTGTGAAGTTTGCGGGTAACTTCTTACAGCTTGGCTTGGCTACCTTGTCTGTAAAGGGACTCACAGCACTTCTGTTTCGGTTTGGATGTAAAGTGTCTGACAAAAGGGCTCATTATTGCACGTCTCATGCCTGACGAGAGAGGAGATTGGCTAATGAGGCATTAGTTTGATCCATGGATTCAAGCCACAGGTGAGTTCACAGCTCAGCTCACGTGTAAGAGGCGAAGCCTATCGGGAAGCAGATCTCTGGGAGTGTGGCTCTAGAGGTATCACTGCCACCCATGTGCCCCTTCTCTGCTTGTGTCTGTTTCCTGGATGTCCTGAGAAGAGCAATTTTCTACTGCCATGAAGAACTGCCCCACCACATTTAAGTGTCCTCGGACTGAAACTCTGGAACTAAGTAAATCTTTCCTCCTTGACTTCATCCTCACAGAGATTTTGTCAGGGTGACATAAAAGCCAGTTAAGACATTGTCCTGGGAGGGATCTTGTAAATTTTACAATAATAAGCATACATCGTCAAAACACCACGCATGAAATAAGTATTGCTTACACTCAAAAATGCTTGTATGGTAATATGCAGTCACTGATAATTGGATACTAACCCCAGAAAGCTCTGAACACCCCAGAAACAACTCACAGACTGTGTGAAGCTCAAGAAAAAGAAAGGCCAAAACAAAAAAAAAAAAAAAAAAAAAAAAAAGAAAGAAAGAAAGAAAGAAAAAAGAAAAAAAGAAAGCCTCAGTCCTTAGGAAAAAATAAATGTATAGCACCCTCTCAGAGTGTGGTAACCTGGACCTCAAATCATTAATAACCCAAGAGCTAAGATAATAGCCTTGCAGCAATTTTTGGTATTCACAGATCATTATGCTTAATCTATACCCAACAAGAAATCTGTTTCCATGTTACATTCTGTCGTACATGTACTTCATGCTTATGGTAACTAGTGGGATTTCAGCGCATGCTATCAAACCTCTAAAAGAATTAAGTACTGACAAAATTATTCATATAATGTTATGCCAAAATGCCTTTAAAATCTGTAAATGTATCCCTCCTTTTTGAAAAATAAAGTGGTAAGGAATAAAAAAAAGTTTTTTAAATGCTTGTATGTAACTTTTTGTTACCATAATTGCTCACCAACTGTGGCTGATGAGCCAGACTTGTTTTAAAGTATAGATAGAATGGACTTGTTCATTTTTCCAGTATTAAAACCACAGAACTGAAGACATGTATAGTGTGCAAATTATGTTTTTTAGGTTTAGAATCTTGTAAGGGCATGTGGTGGTTCATGCAGGCACTGGGAGCGATGTGGCTGTGGACACGGGAGTCCAGCTGCCCTTGGAGAGTGGTGTATCCCCTCCTCTGGGCATATCCCTAGATGAAGAGCTTCTTGTAGCATCATGGCTCTATTTGCAATTTCCTTGAGAAAAGCTGTCCTGCTCTCCGTGGTGTCCTCACAATCTACAACTTTAGGGACAAGTGTCCATGCAAGGCTTGCCTTTTTCTGCATCCTTATCAGTGTGACTCTTTTTTTTATTAAAAATAAACAAATAAAATACCCTAATTTGTGTACAGCAGTATCTGTTGTGGTTAAAATTTGCACCTTCTGGTGAATAGCAACACGGAGCACATTTTCACACAACGGTCTCTCATTTTCATATCTTCTTTGGCACGGGCCCTGCTCTGCTCTCGTGGTTCCTCACTGCTGTGGAGTTGGGTGAGTACCTTACATGTTTTAACTAATTCTTAATCAGATATGTGATTTGAAACATCGACTCCTGTTGTTAACCTGACTTCTCCCACAGTTTTTAGTCATGAGGTGACAAGGGACAGTCTCATCCGTTAAGTTCAACCTAACCTCTCCCTTTCTCTTTCCACTCTGTTGAATTCGGAACTGAACGCTTTACCCTGACTGCTGCTGATGCATCTGCTGTGTTTTTACATTTTAAGCAGCACCCAAGTCCCAAAGCAGCAACCCTGAATTCTTTCTCCTCCCGAAATTACAGTTTCACGCGACCATTTATCAGGTGTGTATTAGGGGAGTGTGGCTTTTAGACTTTCCATCTACTATGCGCTACTTCTGACCTTTGTACAGGCTGTCGTTTGTCACGGGAGTTGGCTCTCTTTGCTGTGTTTGGTTTTGAAGACCTTGAGAGCAAGTCAATCCATATTCAAACACCAAGTGATATAATTTATTCAGCACCCAAGACTTGACTGCCTTCTACCCACCTCTCGGTAGACAAGTACTTAGTAATGGGTAAGATCAGTAAAAAGTGTCCCTCTTGGCAAACGTTGAAGATTCATAAGAAGAAATCGTGAGTCAGTCCCAGACTCAGAGGCATCTGGCATAGTGTCAAAATACCCTGAAGTGTTCATTTTTCTGAAATGAGCCTAAAATAACCAAAGTCTCAATGTGCCTGGAGATTTGTTTTAAAAATCTGTTCAAAGCTGAAATGTTAGAGGTTGGTAACACTAATTCTTGAATACCCACTGACATTTTAAAATCTAGATCTGGTGATGCCTCTTTAAGACTTCCCTCTCTGCTTTAAAAACTGAATCCCTCTGCTCCAAGTCCCCAAAGCATACCAGTCCTGTGTCAAACAAAACTTGACTCTGTTCTCATTTCAAGCTTCTATTTTCTTCTCTAAAAGAAACCTCTATGTTATTAATGTAACCATAAGTGATTGTGATTAATATGTTAAGTTGTTGCCTTTAAAATATGGTATTTTTCATAAAACAAACAGCAAAAGTTAATGAAAATATATTAAATATTCTGAAACTTAGTTTATTTAAAAATATACATATATTTGAATTGAATTTTTAGTTGAGAGACTTAGTCCTATGCACAAATATATATATATATATATATATATATATATATATATATATACATATATACATATATATACATATATATATGTTTATATCAAGCATGCCAAAATTCATGTGATTCTTGGCTAATGAAGTCTTTATTATAACTTTAAATCTAAATACAAATGTTATAACAGGCTTGGAAGGTGAATGTTGAATGTTGTCAGAATTTGAAACATTGTATTGTAAAGATAAATGTGAAAATCCTTGGGGTTCTGCATGAAAAATGGGCCAACCCAATTATTCATGGAGATGTATATCTCCTAGATCACTAATAAATAATGTGTGTTATTTATAAAGTGAACAATGGATTATCTACTAGCATACCCCATAAATATGTAGTGTTAATGAACCTACCTACTAAACATTAATTAATAAAGAACTGAAACGATTATTACTAATTACTAACATGAGATTATTCTCACACATGGAAAGTGGAAGGTACCTAGAATCGCTGTGCAGCCCTGGAGTCTGCCCTCCACTGTGCTGTAAGAAGGGCAGGGGTGGGTTGATGTCTGTCATGCTAGGGTCATTGACAGTGACCTATGAGAAGTAAACTTTGCAATGTAACCTATCTGCATACCCAATAAAAGTAAAACAATTCCAACAATGCTACAGTTTTATACATATACATTTTCATTATTTTTCCCTGTTACATTACAGTTCAGGAAATATTTTATTCACTTATTTTGTGTACATTTTTACAGATTTGAGGCACACACATGCCACGGTACACATATGTAAATCAGAGAACAATCTGTGAGAGTCAGTTCTCTCTCTGACACATAGGTTCCAGGGACTGAACGCAGGTTATCAGACTTAGCTGCAGGCCCCTTGTCTTAGTCAGGGTTTCTTTGCCATCACAAACATCATGACCAAGAAGCAAGTTGGGGAGGAAAGGGTTTATTCAGCTTACACTTCCACATTGCTGTTCATCACCAAAGGAAGTCAGGACTGGAATCCAAGCAGGTCAGGAAGCAGAAGCTGATGCAGAAGCCATGGAGAGATGTCACTTACTGGCTTGCTTCCCCTGGCTTGCTCACTTTGCTTTCTTATAGAACCCAGGTCTACCAGCCCAGGGATGGCACCACCCACAATGGGCTGGGCCAGGGATGGCACCACCCACAATGGGCTGGGCCCTCTCCCCTGGATCACTAGTTGAGAAAATGCCTTACAGCTGGATCTCATGGAGGCATTTCCTCAACTGAGACTCCTTTCTCTGTGATAACTCCAGCTGTGTCAAGTTGACACAAAACCAGCCAGTACACCCCTCTACGTACTGAACCATTTTACCAGCCCCTCTATTACATTTTAAAATGCTGTTTCCGTAACACAAATTTCAGAACAGTGATACTTTGACAGGTACATCTTAGGTCATGTCTGATATGTCAAGTTTTTAAGAAGACTACACTCATATTGATGATCCTGATTAGTAGCTGCAGTGGCCTCTCACAGTAGCTCAAAGATGACAAGTGCTAACCTACTCCCTAGGTCCTGACAGGTTGATGAGAACTATGTGTGTGTACATGTGTCTCCATATCTATCTGCTTGTCTGCCTGACTCTGTGTGTGTGCATGCTTGTGTCTGTCTGTCTAGTACATACTGTGTCTGTCTATGCATGTGTGTCTGTACATGTGTATATGTGACTGTATATCTGCTTGTCTGTCTGTATCTGTCTATCTATGCACGTGTGTATCTGTCTGTGCATGTGTGTTTGTGTATGTGTGTGTGTATGCATGTGTGTCTGTGCACATGTGTGTATCTGTCTGTCTTTCTCTCTGTTTTATGTGTGTATGTGTGTGTGCATATGTGACAGTTTGTGTGCATGTGGTGTTTACTCACATGTGAGGGGGAGGGGCGGGGATACAAGCTCCCATACTGGAGACCCACTGCCTGCTTTGTCTGTCTCCACATTCCCTAAGACTTTCTCATTACACATGGAGCTAGGCTGGCAGCCAGCAAGTCCCATGGATCCTCCTGTGTTCCCCAGGCCCACCCGGCTCTGGAATTAGCAGTGTATGTGACTGTGTTCAGCTTTGTATGTGGTGCCTTGCCTTCTGCTTGCACGAGTGTTCGTACAGGCTGAGCCACCTGCCTAGCCACCCGTGAAGACTCTGGGCTTAACCCCAGTCAGGACATTTTCTAATATGGCATACTTGGCTCTTGCCACCCTGGGTGCTTACCCGCCATGACTACTGGAAGGTTTATCATGTAAAGCCTTGTTTAGCTGCCATCCACTGTCCACTCTGGTTAGTGCTTCATAGGGATGCTGTCAGAGAAAACACTGACGTCACCAGCTCTGTGTGTCGCTCACTTTGTAGCAGGAAATGGACTGCGCTGTGTCTCACAGGGTATTTTCATCCATTCAAAGAACTTTCCTATGGGCTAAATAATACATTTTCCTTAATAATTCAGGGGTGGTGAGGATCATAATGTTACAGAATTTAAAAAAAACAAAAACAAAAACAAAACAAAACGAAACAACTACCTGGCCCATAAGAGGCATTTACTTTTCTTCAGCTGTTAAGACAAGTTTCAAAAATACTCAGCAAATACCACTAATCAAAAATAGAATTATACATTTATATATAGCTTATAGTACCAGTGGACAGAATTCTTGTGTCAATACTAAGCCTGTATGGTTTTCTGAAGTTAGAGGGCTGGGGGCCGGGGTCAGTTCCTGGCCTCTTCAGCTTACTGACAGCCACATTCCACTCAGCTCATGGCTGTTCCCCGTCTTCAGAGTCAGCAGACACAGGCCTCTGACCTCTGATTTTCAGTCACTCAAGCCTCACTGACTCTCTTGTCTTCTCGGAACCCTTATAAGGATGGCGAGGCCTCTGATTACATGAGACGCACCTGGACATCCGGGATCACCCAACTGTCTCAAGATTCTTAACTTCCTCACATTTGCACAGCCCTTCTGCCTAATAAGGCAATAATTACAAGTCCCAAGGATTGAGCCCTGATATCTTCGGGGCCATCACTCAGCCTCCTACATGTAGAATAAACATTCCTTTTAAGTGTGCACAGAACATTCATCTCTATAGACTACCTTCTGGCCTATAAAGTCAATCTCAATAAATTTATAAAAATTAGAATTATACAAAATGTCCTCCCTGACCCTAAGGGAATTAAGCTACAATTTGGAATGAAGAAAATATCTAGAAAAAAATCTTTTAACTAACATTTATACGATCCTAACTCAATCTGAAATATTAAAAAAAATAAAACAAAAGAATCACACGAAACATTAGAAAATACTTTGGGTAAAAATAACAACTCAATGTACCAGCATTAGGGGATGTCCCTGGAGTAGTGGTAAGTAGAGCATTTCATAAAAAGAAATGCGTAGAAACAGTAAACTATACTCTCACTTTACAAAGAGAACAAAATGGAAGAATGCAACAGGAAAAAATGGCAGAATATTTTATAACTCCAGTTGGACGCCTCAAACTGATTTTACATACAATGGTGATCAGAAATATGTACTTGTGGTGTAACGGCATTTAAAGATGAAGGACACAGATGCTGGTGTAGGAGATCAGAGGACAGACTGGAATGTGAACAGAAAAGGTGGCACACAGCTCTAGCATTTGACACGGGGTCCACGGTGTTTTACCATGGAAGGTGAAGTCCTTTTTATGCATATGACTTAGACCACAATTCTTGAAACTACAAAAAAATTAACTCAAAATGAATCAGAGACTTATTATAAGTAAAAATCAGTATTTTTTTAATGTAAAGTCTTTGTAGGCAACGATTTCTTAGAAAAGATGCAAGAAGCATGAATACAAAAACATTTTGAGTGCTTTCATGTCAACTGAAGTGATACAGATATTTTAAAACTCTGCTTTTTAAAATAGCACTCTTAATAACTGAAAAGCAAACCACGGACCTGGAAAATAGCATTTATGCATCCTAGTTTTGTTATGTCTTACAAATGAAAGGTAAAGGGAACCAGCCTGAGTGTATGAGCAACAAGTGTCGGAATCTTTTCATGATGTGCGGCATTTGAACACCAGTCTGAGTCGAAACATTGTCAACCTAACAACGCTGTTTCCAAGCAGTATGTACTCTGAGTTTGTGAAGAGTTTTCACGTGATTCTTACTATGATCAGACAAGCTGAGCATTTAGCAATGAATGAAGTAAAATGAAGTTTACATGTTTCAGAAGGAGATACTTTAGAAAACAGATCTTCAGTGGCTTTAGAAATTATACACATCCTTTCTACTGTGATTCTGCTCCTAAGTTTTCACCCAAGGAGGGAAGATGAAAATATTTGTATTCTTAAACACTTGCAGATAAATGTTTGCACCACCTTTACACATAAATGTCAAGAGCTAGAAACAAGTGTCTATCAATGAGATTATGCATAAACAAGCCACAGTGTGTGGATTTATTTAAATGACAAAAAGGAGACAAAGAATTCACATATACCCAGCAACACGAGTTAATCTCCAGAACATGTACTACACCCCCCCATGTCAAAAATCAAACTACTATAAAGTGACTGAAGTCAGAAGAGTTGGATCCCAGCCCCCAAGAGAGAATAACAGTGGTCCATTGGAAGGAAGGAAAGAAACATCGGGAACTTTCATAATGATATAATGGCTTCATATGTTATTGTAATAACCAGAAAGGCATACCCATGTTCCAAAAAGGCATAACAGAAGAAATCAGTGATTTGGTCAAAGAAACAGATAAAAAGGTGAAATGAGAGGGTACAGTTAAAGTATCAAATGATGCACAGAAGTGGGAGCCCTAGCATTTCACCCACATCCGTGTGATGCTGGTTTGCAGATATGCAGTCATGGGATCATGGAAACTTCCACCGAAATTTCAGTACGGCTCACTTCTGTGGCCCCTGCTAAGCAGTTGTCTCTGTCAAGGTGAAGCTGAATCTCCCCTTCCCAGGCAACATCTCTCAGAAACACGTTGACATGGATGATGAACACAAGCTTCATACTGGCCACAGAAGGAGCCGCTGATGCTCTGGGTAAAGAGTGCAAGGATTATGTGACCCGAATCAGTGGTGATAGTGACAAACAAGGTTTTCCCATGAGGCAAAGGTCAAGATGGCAGAGTGCACTTGCTTTTCAGTAAGGGGCATCTTGTTACAGATCAAGAAGAGAAATTCTAATTTGTGGTACAGTTGGATGTCAATCTAAAAATGAGAGAAAGATATTCCTGGATTGACCAATAAATACTACTGTGTGTCAGCAGGTGGAGTGCCGCAGAATGCACAAGCTTTTTGATCTCTCCAAAGAAGACAACAACCACAGACAGGTTGTCAGAAAGCCCTTAACGGAGAAGGTGAGAAGCCCAGGTCCAGAGCACCCAAGATCCATCATGCTGTTATTACTTGTGTCTGTCCTGCAACACAGTGATACGCTACTCCAAAGAAACAACACACAAGAAAAGCAAAATGAAGCCTGCAAAACATGCTAAACATTTGGCCAAGAGAAAGAAAGAAGCCAAACGAAACTCCGGGCAACAATCAGCAAGAGGCATAGGCTGTCTGCTCTAAGAACATCGCTGCTAAGTCCAATCTAACCATATCACAAGGCCAACGACAGGTAGACAGGTCTTACTCCATGTTACTTACAAGTAGACAGGTCTTACTCCATGCTACTTACAAGTAGACAGGTCTTACTCCATGTTACTTACAAGTAGACAGGTCTTACTCCATGTTACTTACAAGTAGACAGGTCTTACTCCATGTTACTTACAAGTAGACAGGTCTTACTCCATGTTACTTACAAGTAGACAGGTCTTACTCCATGTTACTTACAAGTAGACAGGTCTTACTCCATATTACTTACAAGTAGACAGGTCTTACTCCTTGCTACTTACTTACAAGTAGACAGGTCTTACTCCATGTTACTTACAAATAGACAGGTCTTACTCCAGCTCTTATTTGCAAAAAAGGAGCCATCATTGTAGATAAGCTGAGATCGTATATTCATAAAATAAGAATTACTAAAGAAATCTGCTCGAATTACATGAGAATAAGATTAAGGGGAAGAAAGGCAATGTCAGAAGAGAGGACTGTGAGCTCAGGTAAACATGCAGTGTTGGGTGCAGAGGGCTGTGAGCTCAGGTAAACATGCAGTGTTGGGTGCAGAGGGCTGTGAGCTCAGGTAAACATGCACTGTTGGGTGCAGAGAGGGCTGTGAGCTCACGTAAACGTGCAGTGTTGGGTGCAGAGGGCTGTGAGCTCAGGTAAATCTTCAGTGCTCCTCTTTGCAACCCAATGCGGCCATGATCCTTTAAAACATCACAGGCATCTGTCATTCAACATGTGCCTGGCTTATAAACTGAATATGACATCCTTTTCTTCCTGATGGATGGGCTTTGTCATAAAAAGTATTAAAATTATAGTCACCGCTCAACCCAAATGTTTATATATCCAATTAAGGAAGCTGAGTCTTCAAGAGACAGAAATAATTCAACGGATGAAGACGTTATAAAAAGTTGACTTATCCTTCAAAGGAGGAAGCGTTCGCCGTTTCCCGAGTACAGATGTGGTATTCCTTATCATTGGGAACCTTGTAAAATGTGAGCATATAAAACATAGAATATCCTGGGCGTGTTTAGTCCAAAGTGTAAACACCGAGACGGGGTGGTTAGCATATAAAGACCTCAGCTGAGCCCCCTGAACTTATTACCTTACCAATCTAAACACAGGACTAGACCCTGCTAAGGGACGGGAGGTTTATTTTTATAAAGCGGCACAAAGATGTAATAGGCAGAGCTTGTACCTAAAAACCTCACAAATCTTAGATAAAGGAAGACATCTCAGCAGCCAGAGTTACAGTCAAATGGCAATCCTGAATCACAGAGCAGTGTGTGCAACTGTCCGAGTTTATGAAAAGTGCTTTGAAAAGAAAGACAGTGGTGAAGCTCTCCTACAACGTGGGAAAAGCACAACCTCCCCAGGCCATCCGTGCTTTTCAAAGTAAATGGAGAACAGAAAAAGTTTAGTGTATGGACCCTGTCAGAGTGGAAGCCCGGTTAAATAGCACACAGTTTAAGAATCTATCCTACAGTGATGTGATTGTCAGAGCTGGAGCCCCAGACCACAGGGAACTGGTCCTGGCTGGAGCCATGTGAAACACGAATGGATAAAAGGAACAGGAAGTGAAGCTTGCTTGCTTTTTACAGAGTGAAGGAGAACTGGGACAAAGACATGTTCTAGAGGGCAGGGGGCCACTAGGCAGAAGGTGCCCATGCCCGGCAGCCCCTGGGTCTGTAAATGGAGCACGTCCCTAAACACACTGCAGTTCATTCCACAAATAAATCCGTTCACACCGAACCTCAGCCGTATGGTAATTCCTAAGGACAAGCATTCGATAAGATAAGGATAAGGTTTAGATTGATTTGGGAGAATCAGGCAGGTGCACGCAGTTTGGAACAATGGGACACAGAGCGAGAAACTGTTCTGCTAGGGAAGCTTCTAGAAAGATCACTTGGCCTACGCCATGATGTTTGAAGAACTTGTGTCGTTAGTGACATGGGGAGGGAGCAAAGGTGCAAGAGTGTGAAGAGCCGGCCTGAGAATAAAGGATAGGGAGAGAAAGAGGAGTGAGAGTCTGTAAGGCGCAGTCACCGAAACTGTGAACACCAAACACCGCTGTGCACCATGCGGCGGGCCACAACTTTATCTCGAGAAGAGCAGAGAGCGGAAGAGACATGATTAAAATTTCATGTCAGTGCAGAGAGGGACGACGGGGACAAGCTGGACACAGAGCCCTTGCGGCAACGTGAGGGAGAAAGTGGTGGCCACTGTTCCTGAGAAGAAGCCACGGCGTGCAGGGAAGTGAGCAGGGTTGAGCCGCACCAAGGACAAGGCAGCACCAGGTCTGACTGATCATTGAGTTGTGAAGACGCGTGTGTTCTGGAACAATCCTGTTTGGGGTTGTGAGGGCTGCGGCTGACCACTTAGGGAAGAAGGAAATGGTGAGAGATGGGAGGAGAGAAAACAGCGCGTCCTCATCACCAGTGTGAACTGTGATCGTCTGATTTAGGCATCCGTGGGCCAGCCTAGTGAGAAGAGAGGAGAGCAAGAGAGAGAAAACATAAAAATATCAGGATATGATATGTCCTCCAAAAGTCCCTTTGAGAGGTGATCTGGCAAATAAAACTCCCAAAAAATAGAAATAAAGAAACCGGAAGATCACAGGAGCCCAAGGAAGGGAGTCTTGCGGGGACAAGGATGAGCCCAACAGCACTGAGGGCTGCAGGGAAATATAAAATGGAGACGGTAAAACACCCATTAACCTTAGTAACATTTACACAAATAATAGTGGGCCTGTGTTGCAGAGCGATGGGCCTCTCCTTCACAGGAAGGGAGGAGGCTATTTTTGGAGCTTCCCTGTGACCCGCTGGCTCTCTGAGGACATCCTCTCTGCTCCGTCCCTTCAGCTGGACACTACCTCCGTGTTCTACTGGGGCTTGCCTTTGCGCTGTCCTAAACGCTCTCGCCTTCCTTTCTTTTACCACACTGCAGCAAAATTGCCTCCCCAGGCCTCGTTATCAATGAGAAAGATTCAGCCATTATTAGCAGCTCATTAATTACCATGCCCTTGAAAGAGATGTCGTGAACACCAATCCTCACCTCTTTAAACATACATGCGCACACACACACACACACAGAGAGAGAGAGAGAGAGACAGAGACAGAGACAGACAGAGACAGAGACAGACAGACAGGTAGACAGACAGAGCCTCTCCTCTCCTACCCCCTCACCCACCCCCTCGTTTTAGTGGTATTCCTCATTCAGTGACTTTGTGTTACCCTTTAACTCGGAATGCTTGTACTCCACTTACTTTTAAGCTTCTTAGAAGCACAGGAAGCCTCTTGAGCTTGGCTTTTGCCTGTCTGCCTGCCCTCCCTTGTGCAGTGAATTCTTAACAAATATTGACCAAATTTAAATTGTTTGATTGAATAGATTAAATGCTTACCTGTTGTCCTTCAGAACTCAGCTTTCTTTTTTTTTAAACTTTATTTTAAAAAACAACGATAAAAGAAAAAAATTTTAAACATTTTTGCATAAATGTATACAAATACATTTTTGTCAGTGCTTGTTTTTTTTTTTTTTCTTTTTTTTTTAAGGTTTGATACTCTGCATGAAGGTCTTACTAGTTACAATGAGCAAAAAGTACATGTAAAACAGGGTTTAACCCGGAATTAGTCAACGTTTTCTTGGTGTGTAAGGATTGAGCATAATGGTTTTTTTTGTTTGTTTGTTTGTTTTCTTTTCTTTTTTTCTTGAACTTCACACAGTCTGTGAGTTGTTTCTGGGGCAGTCCAAGCCTCTGGGGTTAGCATCCCACTATCAGTGACTGCATATTATGTCTGTTCTTTTGTGACTGGGTTATCTCACTCAGGATGATATTCTCTAGATGCAGCCATTTTCTTAAGAATTTGGTTAAGTCATTGTTTCTGATAGCTGAGTAGTACTCCATTGTGTAAATGTAAGAACTCAGCTTTCTGTAGAGATTGGAAAGTATTATAAACTTCACTTTGGAGGCCAAAATGTGAAAACTTTAGTCCTTCTTAGAGGAGAGAACAAAACACTTACGAGAGGAGGTACAGGATCAAGTGGAACAGCAGGGATTGAAGAGGGGATACTTCAGGGGCTGCCTCACCTGGGGATCCACCCCATGTGCAGCCACTGGGCCCAGGCACTATAGCTGATGCTGGAAGGTGTTTGCTGGCAGGAACCAGATAGGGCGCCTCCTCAGGGGCTCTGCCAGAGTCATGCAGCTGAGCATGCTTGCAGCTAACCATCAGATTGAGCACAGGGACCCCAGTGAGGATGTTGGGGAGGGGGATGAAGGAGCTGAAGGGAGTTGAAGCCTCATGGGAAGAACAACATTATCAACCAAAAAATTCTCCACAGCTCCCAGGGACTAAAACACCAACGAATGAGCACACAGGGAGAGACTCATGGCTCCAGTTGCATATGCAGTGGAGAACAGCAGTGTCTGGCATCAATGTGAGAGGAGGCCTTTGGTCCTGGGAGAGCACATTTCCCCAATGTAGGGGAAGCCAAGGCACTGAGGTGGAGAGGGTGGTTAGGACAGAGTGCACCCTCCTGAAGACAATGGAGGGGGAGGAGAGCGGGGTGCTAAGGGGATCACATTTCAAATGTAAATACAGAGAGTATCTAATAAAAAAAATTTAAAAACCTACATTAAAAATCACCGAACAAAATTTTAAAATATTTACCTATGTCCAGGACTGTAAATCTTAATGTTATCAAAAGTGTCAGTACTGTCAAAACAACCTATACATTTTACAAAATCCCATCACAATACAAAGACACTTTTGCAGAGAAAGAAGAAAACCCATCCTGAAATGTATATGATGCCTTTGGTTTGAATTTGAAATTTCTCCCACAGGGTCAAATTCTGAATTTCCAGTCTCCAGCTTGTGGGTCTTTCAGGAGGTATTGCCTGAGAACCAACACAGAGAATGAGGTGTAGGAATCACCCCCACCACCCCCGGCACCCCCGGCACCCGTGTAGCTCTCTCTGTTGCCTAGTCCACCTCCCTATACGTCTTTAATACACTACCCTAACCCTGGGTAGGGAAGCTCCTGTTGCCACGCCTCCAACCACATCTAAAACCCCTCTGAACGTGTAAGCACAAACAAGCTATTCTTCTATTGAAATGCTTTGCCTTGTATTTGGGGACCCACTGACATGAACGTGGTCAGTGCTATGAAATCTCATGACATCTAAAACAGCAGTAATAGTTCTGGAAAAGACGGGTCCTAAAGTTGGAATGTTCATGCTTCAAAACACATCAAAAAGCTAACTGAAACAGCACAGTACTGAAGGCAAAGATATACATGAACTTAATAGAAAAGAGACCCCCCCCCAGAAAGAAATCTTGGCATGTATGATCAGATGATCTTCTACAAAATTGTTAAAGCCATTTAATCAGGGAAGGACGTCCTCTTGAATAAATCTTACTGGGAAAACTAGATATCCACCCAGCAAAAGTCTTCTTGCACATGTGGCTTCTTAAGTCAAACTTTGAGAAAACTCTTAACCCAGAATTGCTCCTGTCTAAAGAAAATGCAGGGACACAGACTGGAGCAGAGGCTGAAGGAAAGGATATCCAGAGTCTGCCTGACCTGGGGATCCAGCTCATATACAGTCACCAAACCAGACAATATTGCTGAGGCCAAATAGTACTTGCTGACAGGAGCCTGGTATGGATGTCTCCTGAGAGACTCTTCAGAGACTTAACAATACAGATGCTGATGCTTGCAGCCAACTATTGGAATGAACATGGGGACCCTAATGGAGGAGTTAAAGGAAGGACTGAAGGAGCTGAAGTGGTTTGCAACCTCATAGGAAGAACAATAGTATCAACCAACCAGACCCCCCAGAGCTCCCAGGGACTAAACCACCAACCAAAGAGAACACATGGAGAGACACATGGTTCCAACTTGTTGGGCATCAATGAGAGAAGAGGCCCTTGGTCCTGTAAAGGCTCGATGCCTCAGCATGGTGGTATGCTAAGGTGGTGAGGCAGGGTTTGGTGGGGGAGCATCTTCATAGAAACGGGGGATGAAATAGGGGGTTCAAGGAGCAGAAACCGAGAAGGGGAATAACATTTGAAATGTAAATGAAAAAAATAACCAATAAAAAAGAGATAACTCAAGAGACCACAAGTACTGCTGTTCTGCAGATTACCTAGATCTAAGAGAGGCAGAAGTGGAAAACAGAGACCATGGTTTGATAGGGCTCAATAGTTTGGGTGTTTAGCAGAGGACAGTGGGAGCTTCAGTTGAAACTGTCTGTCCTTTCTGTGAAAAGGGTCTTTCTAGCTCAGTGACCCACACGTTATAATATAGGCAATTTTGAAAGTAATTTTGGAAGGTGTAGTAGCTACTTTTGGTTGTCAACTTGACTATATCTGGAGTGAATCACAACCCAGAACTGGATGGCTCACCTGTGATCCTGATCTTGGGGCTGGGGGACACCTGGATGTTGGCATGCAGCTCTTAAGGCACCGTGGCTATGAACCCAGGCCAGTAAAGCAAGAGGATCTCTGAGTTCAAGGTCATCTGGGACAAAGCAAGTCCCAGATCCAGGCATGGTGGTACACACTTCTGCTGGAGACCTACAAGAGGACACTGGAAGAAGGAAGACTTTCCTCTCTTTACCTGCTTGCCTTGTGGGACTGAGCAACTGCTAGATCTTTGGACTTCCATTCACAGCTGCTGCTGACCATTGTTGAAGAGTTGGACTATAGACTGTAAGTCATCAACAAATTCTCTTACTATATAGAGATTACCCAAAAGTTCTGACTCCAGAGAACCCTGACAAACACAGAAGGCAGGTAAAGAAACACTCCTCTGGTGTGGTGGTAGCCCAGAGAAGATCCCAAGAGACTCTATTACCCACCCATTAGAAGAATGATGCCCTCAAATCAACAAAGGCAAGAACTAAATGCTAGTTGTAAAATAGCAAAGCCCCTGACACAACTCTTTCCATGAAGGCCAGGACACCCTGACTAGGACAGGGACAAAGACAAAGGAAGAAGAGAGAAAGACATGTAATGTGGGATTTTTAAAAAAATTTTTAGTTAACTGGAAGCTTGCCTTTGGAAACTTTTAACATTGCATCACATACACACACACACACACACACACACACACACACGCACATGCACATGCACACGCACACACACACACACACACTGTGCTGGCTGGCAACTATTTCAACCTGACACAATCTAGTTATCTGAGAGAAAGGAGCCTCAGCTAGAGAAGGCCTTCCTAAGATCACCTGCAGACAAGCTGTGGACAGAATGTTTGGACCTGTGCATGATGGGTCAGTTCTTGAATTTTGTCTCTGCCAATATTAATAACATGCAAATGAATTGCTTTCATTTCTAATAGGAGGTATATTCTAGAACAAGAAAGAAATAGGCAAAGGGATAGAGAGGTGGCTCAGCAGTTAAGAGCATATACTGCTCTTGCAGAGGACCAGAGTTTAGTTCCCAGCGCCTACATCTGGAAGATCATAAGCACACAGAACTGCTCCAAAATCATCCAGTACTTCTGCTCTCTGCAGGCTCCTATATTCATGTACACACACACACACACACACACTACACATAATGTAAAAATAAAATGAACCTTAAAAGGAAGTAGGTCAGAAAAAAATCCAACTATTGGTAAATCTGCCATCGAAAGCTGTGAATCGCACACTTGCAAACTTGAGAGGCTGGAGACATGATAAATCATGTTAACATTGAAGGACCTAGTTACTCCAAAGTGCCGTGTGCTAAATTTAATCATCAGAATGTATCCTCAGACCACCTCCACTACAAACACACACACACACACACACACACACACACACACACACACACAGAGGCACGTATGCATGCACTCACAGTTTAAAGCCTGCAAATCTGTAAATATTTTGAGAGAAACTGTTCTGAAAATGCTGTGTGGTTACCATGGTTACCAAGCAGCCGGGTTGTAAAATGAATCACTTTTTCCAGAATCTTTCTGCTGTTCTGCTCTCAGGACCTTGATGGTTTTTATTTACAAAAATAAACAAATAAAAGGGAGTACAGTTCATTAATTTTTAAAGTTAGATTTATCTCTATACTTGTAAATATGTGTGCACGTTTCCAAAGAACCCATGAGTTTAACTACATTTTTGCATCATTATGTGCACGTTTAACACATCACGTTAGGTCTCATGCGTTGTCCTCTTACAATGAAGCGTCCAGATGAGAAGGTGATAACCCAAACAACCTGACAGCCAATCAGCAGACACTCAGAAGAAGAAGAAAAAAGGAAGGAGAAATAATCTATAACATTGGCGCATTTCTACTATGAAGTTGATTTTTTACCAAAAATAAAAAAAAAAGATTTCCTCAATATGTATTCTGGTCAGAATTCACAGGGTTAATAAACAAGTTAAAAAAATAACCAGTGAATGTCAGTGGCCCCACCCCATCTGTCTCTCACCTTCAGCCACACGGCAAGCAGGATGCAGGCACATGGTTCTCCGTGGTAGTCACAGTAACACGGCTGACAGTGATTTGCCCTGTGCTGCATGTGAGACTGAGAAGCCCAATATGGCTCCGGGAATCCTTCTTGTCATTTGCACATATGAGGCATGTTGAGGGATTTCTAACTGCAGCTGCTTTTCATAGAGCCTGCCATTGTTTATATCTCGGTCTCCAAGATACAAAATGGGCCGTTGCTAGGAATGACCCTCTTCATTTCCTGACCATTGAAAGAAAGTCAGCCCAGAACTCTGCTGTAGGGACTTCTCCACCCGCAGGGCCCGTGCATGCAGACCAAGCACTCAGGCCACCTGCCACTGAGAACAGTAGAAATCCAGGAACGAAGGCCTGGGGAGAATGCACTGCGAGTAGCCTGGCGCATAGAGGTCTGGACCGAGCATGCAGAAAGTGCACCCCCCCCCACCATTGGCTCAGGGGAGCAGGAACTCTGCCAAAGGGACTCGGTTTCCACCCAGAGGGCCCAAGCTTGCAGACCAAACACTAAGGCCATGTGCCACCAGGAACAGCAGAGATCCAGGGACACAGGCAAGGGAGAGACAGGAACATATCACTGACAACAAGATGGCAAGAGGAAAGCAAAAGAACTTACCCAATGAAAACCAAGACAACCTGGCAACACCAGAACCCAGCTCTCCCATCACAGTAAACAGTGGAATGCCAAACACTCCAGAAAAAGAAAACTCAGAACCAAAATCATACTGCAAGATGATGATATAGATCCTTAAACAAGAATGGGAGGGAAAGTATAAAGAAATAGAAGTTTTTAAAGAGGAAACAAGAAAAACACTCCATGAAATCAAAGAACTAGAGGAAAACAGAACCAAAAAGATGAAGAAATTTAAAATTGAAATGGAAAAAATAAAGAAAACATGAAAAGAGACAACCCTGGAGGTAGAAAACCTAAAAAAGAAATCAATAATCACAGATGCAAGCATCTCCAACAGACTACAAGAGATGGAAGAGAGACTCTCGAGGGCCAAAGACAACATGGAAAACATAGACAAAAGAGTCAGAGAAGATGCAAAAGCCAAAAAGCTCCTGACCCAAAATGTCCAGGAGATCCAGGACACAATGAGGAGACCAAACCTAAGGATAATAGGAATAGAAGAGGGCAAAGAATATCAACTAAGAGGCAAAGTAAATATCTTCAACAAAATCATAGAAGAAAACTCCCCTACCCTTAAGAATGAGATGCCCATGAGCATAAAAGAAGCCTACAGAACTCCAAATAGAGTGGACCAGAAAAGAAATTCCTCCTGACACATAATAGTCAAAATGCCAAGTGACCAAAGCAAGGAAAGAATACTAAAAGCAGTAAGGGGAAAAGGTCATGTAACTTATAAAGGCAGACCAATCAGACTCACACCCGACTTCTCAACAGAGACTATGAAAGCTAGAAGGTCCTGGACAGACATCATGCAGACCCTAAGAGAGCACAAGTGCCAGCCCAAGCTGCTATACAGAGCAAAACTCTCAATCACCATAGATGGAGAGACCAAGATATTCCAGGACAAAACTAAATTTACACAATATCTGACCACAAACCCAGCACTACAACGAATTATAGGTGGAAAACCCAATACAAGGAGGGAAACTACATCCTAGTAAAAACAAGAAACTACCTAAGCAAGAAAACCAAAAGAAGAAAGACACAAGGCACATTTCTACCTCTAAAAGCAAAAATAGCAGGAAACAGCAACCACTATTCCTTAATATCTGTTAACATAAATGGACTCAATTCCCCAATAAAGAGACATAGGCTATCAGACTGCATACATAAACAGAATCCAGCATTTTGCTGCGTACAGGAAACTCATCTCAGAGACAAAGACAGACACTATCTCAGAGTAAAAGGTTGGGAAAAAACTTCCAAGCAAATGGCCACAAGAAGCAAGCTGGAGAGCCTTCTAATATCAAATAAAGTACATTTTCAACCAAGAGTTATCAAAAAAGATAAGGAAGGACACTTTTTTACTCATTACAGGAAAAATTGGTCAATAGAAACTTTCAATCCTTAACATATATGCTCCAAATACAAAAGCACCCATATTCATAAAAGAAACCCCACTAAAGCTCAAAAATACATTGCCCCACACACAATAATAGTGGGAGATTTCAACACCCCCCTCTCACCAATGGACAGATCATGGAAACAGAAACTGAACAAGGACACAGTGAAACTAGCAGAGGTTATGAACCAATTGGAATTAATAGACATCTACAGAACATATCATCCTATAACAAAAGAATACACCTTCTTTTAAACACCTCACTGCACCTTCTCCAAAATTTACCATATAATCGGTCACAGAACAAGCCTCAATAAATATAAGAAGACTGAAATACTTCCATACATCCTATCAGATCACCATGGTTTAAGGCTGGTCTTTAACAACAAAAAGCCCATATACACATGGAAACTAAACAATGTTCTATTAAACGATACCATGGTCAAAGAAGAAATAAAGAAATAAATAAAGGATTTTCTAGAATTTAATAAACATGAAAACACAACATACACAAACCTATGGGATGCAATGAAAGCAGCACTGAGAGAAAAACTCATAGCTCTAAGTTCTTCCAAAAAGAATGTGGAAAGAGCATACACTAGCAACCTGACAGCACAGTTGAAAGCTCTAGAACAAAGGAAGCAGATACTACTCCCAAGAAGAGTAGACAGCAAGAAATAATCAAACTCAGAGCAGAAATTGATCAAATAGAAACAAAAAGAACCATTCAAAGAATCAACATACCCAAGAGATGGTTCTTTGAGAAAATTAACAAGATTGATAAATCCTTAGCCAGACTAACTAGAGGGCAAAGAGAGAGTATCCAAATTAAGAAAATCAGAAAGGAAAGTGGAAACATAACTGAAACTGAGGAAATTCAAGAAATCATCATATCCTACTACAAAAGCCTATACTCAACAAAGCTGGAAAATCTGGAGGAAATGGATGAATTCCTAGACAGATGCCAGATACTAAAGTTAAACCAGAACCAGGTAAACCATCTAAATAATTCCATAACCTAAAGAAATAGAAGCAGTCATCAAAAGCCTCCCAACCAAAAAAAGCCCAGGTCCAGATGGGTTCAGTGCATTTTTCTATCAGACATTTATTGACAAAATAATACCAATTCTCTCCAAACTATACCACAAAATAGAGTCAGATGGAACACTACCTAACTCATTTTTTGAGGCCACAATAACCCTCATTCCTAAACCCCACAAAGACCCTTCAAGGAAATAGAATGTCAGACCAATCTCACTTATGAACATTGATGCAAAAATACTCAACAAAATCCTTGCAAACCAAATAGAAGAACACATCAAAATGATCATTCAACATGATCAAGTAGGCTTCACCCCTGGGATGCATGGATGGTTTAATATAAGGAAATCCATCAACGTAATCCACCATATAAACAAACTCAAAGAAAAAACCACATGGTCATCTCACTAGATGCTGAGAAAGCATTTGACAAAATTCAACACCCCTTCATGTTAAAGTCCTGGAAAGAACAGTAATCCAAGGCCCATACCTAAACATAATAAAAGCAATATACAGCAAACCAATACCAACATCGAACTTAATGGTGAGAAACTTGAAGCAATTTCACTAAAATCAGGGACTCGACAAGGCTGCCCACTCTCCCCCTACCTACTCAACATAGTACTGGAAGTCCTGGCTGGAGCAATTAGACATCAAAAGGAAATCAAAGGGATACAAATTGAAAAGGAAGATGTAACAACATCACTGTTTTCAGATGACATGATAGTGTAAGTAAGTGATCCCAAAAATTCTACCAGAGAACTTCTACAGCTGATAAACAAGTTCACCAAAGTGGCTGGATATAAAATTAACTCAAACAAATCAGTAGCCTTCCTATATTCAAAGGACAAACATGTGGAGAAAGAAATTAGAGAAAAGATACCCTTCACAATAGTCACAAAAACTATGAAATACCTTGGTGTGACTCTAACTAAGGAAGTGAAGGACCTGTATGACAAGAACTTCAAACCTCTAAAGAAGGAAATTGAGGAAGATCTCAGAAAGTGGGAAGATCTCCCATGCTCATGGATTGGAAGGATCAACATTGTAAAATTGGCCATCTTACCAAAAGCAATCTACAGATTCAATGAAATCCCCATCAAAATTCCAACCCAATTTTTCAGAGGGTTGGAAAGAGCAATATGCAATTTTATCTGGAATAACAAAAGACCTAGAATGTCAAAATCCGTCCTCAACAATAAGAAAACATCTGCAGGAATCACCATTCTTGACCTCAAGCTATATTACAAGGCAATTGTGCTAAAAACTGCATGGTACTAGTACAGAGATAGGCATGTGGATCAATGGAATAGAATAGTAAATCCAGAAATGAGCCCTCACATTTATTGTCACTTAATTTTTGAAAAAGGAGCTATAAACATTCAATGGAAAAAGACAGCCTCTTCAACAAATGGTGTTAGTCCAACTGGTACTCAGCATGCAGAAGAATGAAAATAAACCCTTTCTTATCTCCTTGTACAAAGATCAAGTGCAAGTGGATCAAAGATCTCCACATTAAACCAGATACACTGAAACTATTAGATGAGAAAGTAGTGAAAACCTTAGAACACATAGGCACAGGAGAAAATTTCCTAAACAGCTCAAGCTCTAAGGTCAAAGATTGACAAATGGGACTTAATGAGATTGCAAAGTTTCTGTAAGGCTAAGGGCACTGTCAAGAAAACAAAATGGCAGCCACCAGAGTGGGAAAAGATCTTTACCAACCCCACATCTGATAGAGGCCTAATATCCAAGGTATACAAACAGATCAAGAAGTTAGACACCAGAGAGTCAAACAATCTTATTTTAAAATGGGGTTCAGAACTAAACAAAACGTTCTCAATTGAGAAATATCGAATTGCTGAGAAGCATCTAAGGAAGTGCTCAACATCCTTAGCCACCAGGGAAATGCAAATCAAAACAACCCTGAGATTCCACCTCACACCAGTCAGAATGGCTAAGATCAAAAATTCAGATGACAGCAGATGCTGGTGAGGATGTCGAGAAAGATGAACACTTCTCCACTGTTGGTGGGATTGTAAACTGGTACAACCACTCTGGAAATTAGTCTGGCGATTACTCAGAAAACTGGACATAGTACAACATGAAGACCCAGTTATTCCACTTCTGAGCATTTACCCCAGAGATGCTCCAACATACAACAAAGATACATGCACCCCAATGTTCATAGCAGCTCTATTTATAATAGCCAGAAGCTGGAAAGAACCCAGATGTCCTTCAGTAGATGAATGGATACAAAAATTGTGGTACATTTACACAGTGGAGTACTACTCAGCTATCAGAAACAACGACTTTATGAAATTCTTAAGAAAATGGATGCATCTAGAAAATATTATCCTGAGTGAGGTAACCCAGTCACAAAAGAACAGACATAATATACAGTCACTGATAATTGGATACTAACCCTAGAAAGCTCTTAACACCCCAGAAGCAACTTATAGACTTTATGAAGTTAAAAAAAAAAAAAGGCCAAAAAAAAGAAAAGTTGAAAAATCATTATGCTTAATCTTTACACACCAAGACAACTTTAACTATTTCCAGGTTACATCTTGTTTAACATGTACTTTATGTTCATTGTAACTAGTAAGATTTTAATGCACACTATCAAACCTTTAAAAAAAATCAAGTACTGACAAAAATGTATTCATATACTTTTATGCAAAAATGTTTTTAAAATCTGTACATTTATCTTTGATTTTTAAAATAAAGTTGTTCAATTAAAAAAAAAAAAGGAGAAGGAAAGTCAGCCCAATGTCTCTGTTGTTCTTCCACAATGTTCCCTCAGCCCCCCACGCTGCATGGCACTCTGCTTTGGTGCAGCCTTGGACAACACAATCCACTCTCTTAAATTATTAGTATCCCTTTGCTTGAGATTGTATGCAGTGTAGCGATACAATAGTAACACTGAGAAGCATGTCTGGGGCCCTTTACAGGCTGAGTAGCTGGCAAAGGCTGACTAGGGAACACAGAGATGGGTGAGTTGTAGTTTCTACCATTGAGATGTTTCTAAGGTCAAGACACTTCCGAAAGGGTCAAGACTATGGATGGCAAACATGTGGACAGGCAAAGGAGCCACGTTTGTCCAGTGCCTCTACCCCACCTACCTCACAGCCACCTGCAACTACAGCCTCATGGGACCCAGCACCCCCTGCTGGCTCTGCATGTGTGTGACATACACACAGAGATGTGTGAGTTTAAAAGAATACAACTTTTACAAGTAGTTGGCTTTACATATAAATGCTTATATATGTAGATTTGCCTATCTTAAACACTTATTTATTGATTACAATATCAAAAAATAGTGAGATCATTTCATTAGGTCAAGAATTTTCTTTAAAGTTTTCAGAATGATGTACAGTGATGAGAAAACTATGAATTTTCTTTCAGAGAGAAAAGATAATAATATATTTTTATGAATAAGAGGACACTCAGCCACAGATAACCATGAGTGGATAGGTGACCTCTAAGCTCTCGAGATCAGAGCCCTCCTCACCCTGCGGAGGGAAGGCATGTTCCATGCATCCAACACACACAGTTGCTTGGTCTACTGATAACTAAACAAACACAGCCTAGGAGATTTGCTAACTCTAAGCAGACTGAAAGAGCAAAGTCAAAAAGAATCCATCTTTCAATAACAGACTTGTGCCTGCCCTTACAGTGCTCTCTGTCACCAGAAACAAACAAAAACAGCCCTAAGCCTCTTTCCAATGACCGAGCTAAAATAAGAGCTTTCTCCTCCTTTCTTGAAGCCTGTACCTGGCACCCTGTGCTTTCTGGGACGTCTCATAACCATCTAGTTAAGGCGGCATTACCAGCCCCAGGTGCTCATCGTATTGAGATGTGAGGACTACAGAATCCAAGTTAGCCTGGGCAACAGAGTAGGTTCAAGTCTGCTCTGGACCACTTAGTGAAAGGTGGCTGGTCATGAGAGTGGAAAGGATGATTCATTGTAAAAGCATGTGCCAACCACACATGAGGCCCCGGGTTCCATGCCCACCACTGCCAAACAAGTAATAAAATTAACCAAATAAGTAGATATCTGAAAAGTCACATTGCGTATCTTCTCCTTCTACCTCTTGCACGTAAACACCTCGGCCATGACACTCCCCAGCACATCTTCAGCTCCGCCATTGTTGGCGCTTTTTACTGGCCGCCTGTCCCGGATTCGCCCTTACTGTAAACAGCACTGATGCCTGTGGTCACAGGAGCACTGTCCATCCCGGGGGCCAGAGGCCCCACCTTTCCTTGCCTGCAGTAGGATGTTTACAGGACCCCTGGGAGATCCTCTGCTAATGAGTTTCAGGCTGCCTCATCCATCCAGACTTGACTATCTGCCTAGCCTTCTGAAATTCCTAACCACGTGCTTCCTCCCCCCTCCTCCAAGAGGTCCTTCTGGGAGACACTGGATCCAGGATGAGCCCTTCTAATCTGAGGTCCTACAGCCTTGTGGATGTGCACAGCCCAGGGAGCTGCAGTTTTGTTTTTCTTTCCTACTCGTCTGGTGGGAGGTTTGGGTAAATGAGAAAGGCTTCAGATTTCAGGCCTTGGAAAAATATCTCAGTGGCTCGTTGCTGTCGTTTTAAAATTCCAAGCATTCATGGAGATCTGAAACAGTTTTACTTGAGATTGTGTACTTTGACTACAGTAATCTTTCCACCTGGGCAACAGGAAAGACCTTGCACATCCTATTATGTTTTTCAAGCGAAGTTGACAGTCAACAGGTGATTGCTTCATGCAATTTGAGGATAATTACCACAGAATAAGACATCCTTACATAACCAGCAAGGACATCATTTCTAAAGTCTGATGGAGGTTACGTTGTGCTTTATTTTAAGCAAAAGGAAGGAGAACTTTGGGAACGGAAATATTTTGGATGTTTCTTTGTTTTTGATATATAAAATTGCATTTTGCCTTGGAATCTATGACTGATGCGCCTTCTGAAAGTCTGATGGTGTTTTATGTGGATATATCTTGAATAAAAGCAAAGCTGTGGTGCTCCTCAGTTAAGGGCAAACATTATGAGACCTGATTGCTTGCGTTTGCAGAGCTCAGTTCCCAGGTGACAATAAGCAGATAATCAATTTGATTGATTCCTGATCCTTGGTGAGATCACATCTCTCCCCTGAGCACAAAGGTCTTCCAAGGGGCTGCTCCTGAGGGAGGCTTCTGAAGAGGCAAGGTATTGGTTAAATAATTTCTGTTCCAGTGGGACTGTGCATCAAAGATGAACTTTATGAGTGTTGGAATGATGTGTGTGTTATACTCAGGGAGAACCTACACTTTAAAGACTATGAAACACAATTTATACTGTCCCTTCCCAAGCCTGTACACATTCAGATTTCTCCCAGACAAGACCTTCCCATTAAGATGCGAAGTTCTAAAGTCTGGTGCCGTCTGAATTGGATGTTCAACAATAAATAATTCTTGTGAATGAAAACGTCAGAATCAATCGATGACCATTCTAGTCCTAGGGTGTCTATATGACTGGTCATCGTAGTGAGCTGTCTCTTGTCTATTAGCTGTCACGGTACGAACCTCTGTGAGACGGAACCTTACATCACTTCCTCTTATCCCGTATGATCCTTTGTTGCTATCTTTACAGTTTTGTTAGCCTGGAGGTTGGAACTTGCAGTAAAGGTCTTGGAAACTGAACTAGGAACATCAAGCAGTAGACGTTTGTTAAATTACACAGACTTTGAGTTAAATGACTAATGGAACTGGCCCTTTGTCTAACTCTTGCCCACAGCCATGGAATAGACCGAGAAGGAGCAAGAACCACAATAGTTCAATTGAAATTTTAGAAATTAACAGTTCTCAATAGTTCAGAAAGTTGTTGAGCAAGCTATTGCATCTGTGCTAGGCCAAAAGTTATCTTTACATGACTAGCTGTCATGGCTAATCTGTACAATAATGTGGCATGCATGCTGTATGTATATGTTCATGGCACATGAGCATACACATGGAAATATGGGTGTGTGAGCATATGTGCAGAGGCCAGAGGTTGATCTAGATTATCTTCTTCATTCCTTTAACTTTAGTTTTGAGAGAAGCCTCTCACTAATCCTGGTGCTCAGAGACTGACTAAACCAGTGGACCAGCAAGCCTCAGTTACATACACACACACATACACAGGCACACACACACAGGCACACACATACACATACACACACACACACACATACACACACATACACAGGCACACACACAGGCACACACACAGGCACACACACACACACTCACACACATACACACACACAGGCACACACACACACATACACACACACATACACACACACATACACACAGGCACACACACACACACATACACACATACACAGCTACACACACACAGGCACACACACACACATACACACTCACACACACACACATACACACACATACACAGGCACACACACAGGCACACACACACACACTCACACACATACACACAGGCACACACACACACACACAGGCACACACACACACATACACACACACATACACACAGGCACACACACACAGGCACACACACACAGGCACACACACACACATACACACACACACACAGGCACACACACACATACAGACACACATACACACACACACACACACACACACACACACACACACACACACAGCTTTAGTTCAGGTGTTACAGGCATGTGATGCCATGCTCAGCTTTTTACATGGGTTCTGAGTATTCAAATTCAAGGCCTCATGGAAAATGTTTTATTGAGCCATGTTCTCTAACCCTAAAGTCACTTAACAGTCACAGAATGTAAAACAAGTTAACCTAACCAGAAAACTGAGAGTCAGTCTACTGTTTTCTAAGTTCAACACATTTAAAGATGTTTATTTCATGATAAGGTCCTTTGTTTTCTTTCTTTCTTTCTTTGATAAGCATTCTTAAAAGAATATATTGATAAAAAATAAAAAACATTAAAGAAAATATTTGCATTGATATGAATTTCCAATATGTTAAAAAACTCTTCCCTAGGAGTTGGAGTAATGACTCAGTGGTTAAGAGCACTGACTGCTTATCCAGTAGGCCTGGGTTCAATCCCAGCACCCACATAGCAGCTCAAAACTGTCTGGAACTCAAGTTCCAAGGAACCTAATGCCTTCTTCTGACCTCTGTGTACACCAGGCACACACATGACACTCAGATATACATGCAGAAAAATACCTATACACACAAATTAATAAAACTTGAAAGACATTTTAAACAATTCCTCCCTAAAATATTAAAAGCAATAAAAATATTTAAAAGATATAAATAATAACAAAAACTGTTCACAGTTATGGGTTTCTAGCAACAAAGATAATAATTATTAATTAAAACAAGCCACTTATTCTGCACAGTGACATTGGAAAACAGGAAAGTCATGGACCTACCCATGGTGGGGGTGAGGAGAGATGTGCTAGGAAGAGAAAATGATCCAGATCTTTGGCCATTTAAGAAGAAAATTTTGGGGGCTAGAGAGATGGCTCCAAATTGCTATAACTGAAAACAGCTACAGTGTAGAAGAAGAAGAAGAAGAAGAAGAAGAAGAAGAAGAAGAAGAAGAAGAAGAAGAAGAAGAAGAAGAAGAAGAAGAAGAAGAAGAAGAAGAAGAAGAAGAAGAAGAAGAAGAAGAAGAAGAATTCTATAACTGGAAATGAATTCCTTTCTTTAAAGCCAAGTCATCAATGGTGTTGAATAGGTCTGTGCTTTCAAGAGTGTTTGTTCAATGGACTCGTGTTTGATGGTCTAATTAGCTGGACAGAGGCCCAACTTCAGAATTCTCAAGTAACCTAATAGCATGAACCCTGTTGCATCTGTGTGCCCAACAAACCCTGACTCAGAATACTTTGGTTTTGTTGGCTTAAGACGAAGTCTTCATACAGAAACAATAAAAGACAATAGTGCTGAGAGTCCTTAAATACCTGAAATTTGGCTCCTGACACATGTTTTATTTTTCTGTGTTTAACTTTGGCATGCTACCACCTTATCCATTGTTTTCCAAGGAATGAACGTGAAAGTTTGCTGCCTGCGTAACAGAAGTTTCCTCAGATCTGAGAGTGTGTAAACATTCTGAGCTGTATTTATCCTCTGTGAGCACTGCTTTGACTGTATGTATTGACATACGTGTATCATGTGCGCACTGCTTTGACTGTATGTATTGACATACGTGTATCATGTGCGCACTGCTTTGATTGTATGTATTGACATACGTGTATCATGTGCGCACTGCTTTGATTGTATGTATTGACATATGTGTATCATGTGTGCACTACTTTGTATGTATTGACATACATGTATCATGTGCACACTGCTTTGACTGTATGTATTGACATACGTGTATCATGTGTGCACTGCTTTGACTGTATGTATTGACATACATGTATTATGTGTGCACTGCTTTGACTGTATGTATTGACATACGTGTATCATGTGTGCACTGCTTTGACTGTATGTATTGACATACGTGTATCATTGACAAAATGAGCATTCATGCTGCCCATGGAGGTCAGAAGGGTGTCAGGTCCTCTGAAATGTGGTCTCATATGGTTGTGGACCACTGTGTGGGTACTATGCAGTGAGCCCAAGTTCTCTGCCATACCAAGTGCTCTCAACCACTGAGCCTTCTCTCGGGCCTCTTTACCTTTAAAAAAAAGGGTAGTGGTGGTTATTCTTGCTATTTGCAGGGCTTTCTGATGTTAGTTCTTATGGACTGGGCAGAGCTCTGGAGAAATGAAGCAATTTTATGAACAGTCCAACTGAGAAAATAACTATGAAGCAAAATATTTTTGCCAAAGTTAGCCAGAAAATGACCAGACTGCAGTGCATTTCACCCAATGTTTTCATTAACTATATTAAGAAAAAGTATATTGTGGAATAAAAATATCTGGAAACCAGAATGTAATGAAAAGAAGCCAAACATTTTTTATTTACTCTGTTCTCTGTCTCTCTGTGTCTGTCTCTGTCTTTCTCTTTCTCTTTTCCTATTTAACTGATCTTATTTTATTTTATATTTATACATACATGTATTATGTTTTGGTCAAATTCATACCCACTTCCAATTTCTCTCCATATCTCTACTTTTCCTCTGTGTGTATGTGTGTGTTTGTGTGTGTGTATGTGTATGTGTGTGTGTATGTGTGTGTGTGTGTTCGTGTGTGTGTCTGTGTGTATGTGTGTGTGTGTGTGTGTTCGTGTGTGTGTCTGTGTGTGTATGTGTGTGTGTGTGTTTTCAGAATTCGTTTAGTGCTACCTGTGTGTGCACGGGTTTGGGACTGTGTACACAGACATAGTCTAAGGACTACCTTTCTAAGGATCTGTACCATTAAGGAAAACTAGCTCTCTCTGCCTGAGAAGTCATCCACTACCAGATAAGGGTAAAATGTAAGACCCTCCCTAATCTATTCTGAGACTTGTGCTGGCTTGGTTTTATGCATGGAACCAGAGCCGTGGGAGTTCGTATGTGCAATGTGTTGCAGTAAATATTAAAAAATAAAAATGGTTTATCTCTTTATCGGTCCCGCAGGCCCAGTCCGTGGGCCCAATTCTAGTACGGAGCCTCGTCCACCTGTGTCACCCAGTCCGAGCCACCACCTGGGTCTCACTCTGTTCACACAATTCCCTTCCCTTGGCAGTTTTCCTCCACCTTCCCTATTGCCTCTATCCTGGGTTGTCTCTCTACCCCAAAATCCCACACAAATACAACTCTATAGCTGATAGCTTTTCATACATGTTTATGTATTCAATTATCAATCCACAAACCCTCTACACAACAAGATTTCATTAAGTAGACAAATATCCAAACTGCCCTTCTATATGAGATACTAGACATATGAAATCCTTGATGTTCATACCTATTTAATGTCAATTAAGCCCACCTGGATCTAGCTCATCTTTACAGAGGTCCATCTTGGAACTTCTCTTCCATTCTCCTCCCTCCTCTGACCTCTCCTCCCTGGTTCTCTCTCTCCACCTCCCTTCCCCTGCCCAGTCACTGGCTTTCCTTTTATTTTTATTAATTAAAATGGGAAGGTTCAGATGAAGTCACCTCATGAGTCACGTGACTAGGTAGCCCTTGTTGGGGAAGTGGAATTAACATTAAAATACGTACAGCTTCAGGACAATCTCCAACAATGGCACCGTCAAGTTGGACAAACAAGTTGCTGCAAATATCCATTCTCTCTGACTCCTACAAGTCCCTGAGCCTTGGTATAAGAGGGTATGATATAAAAGTTCCATAAAGACATGAGAACTTCCCAGACTCATATTCTTTGCACTGCATGTTAGTGGTCTGTGAGTCTTTACCACAAAAACTTCTTGCATGAGGGTTGATAGATGCACTAATCTATAGATATAAAGACAACAACTTACCAAAGACATAGGCAACATTTTCAGAAAAGTCAGAGAAGAAAATTCCCATATGTTACTGGTGGACAAACAATAGGAAAAAAAGAAGAGTTACAAGCAGGCATCCTCCTGGCTGGATGATGATTTACTCATGGAAGCCATGAGAAACTGAAGGCTCAGATCCTGAGAATGCTTAACCAACATGGCAAATCCTGGGACAAAAAAAAATGTTGTCTAACTTTTCATGGTGCATTAAAAAGGGAAGCTGTTCAAACTGCTGGGATGAAACCTGAGGAAGTCTGACAGTCCTTCAGGATTTAACCACACAGGTCTGTTTGGTGGATGTTTTCGTCTTGCCTCGGTTCCTTCTGAACCACATGAACTTCCTATCCCCCGCAAGCAATGCCAGAAAACCCAGGCAAAGGAGACTTCAACCGTAGCTCAGTGGAAAACCACTTGCCCAGCAATCCAGGAATTTAAAAAAAAAAGAAAAAGAAAAAAAGAAAGAAAAAAGAAAAAGGGAAAAGAAAAAAGAAAAAAAAGCAACAACAATAATAACAAAAAGACAGAGGAAACTATAAAAAAGGTAATTTGGCCAGTTTCATGTCTTTTAATGTTAAGATGCTTTGAAAGCCCTCACCCCACCCCCGTCAAAATATTTTCAGGGTCAGGGACTAAAGGACCCGAGTGAGCACAAAGATTTAAAGCATCCAGCAAATTAAGCTCCTTCCTCTCACAGACATATTAGAGTCTCCGAGTCTTTAATATAATTTAAAGCAATTGTCCCTGTAGAGAGGTCAGCCATCTTGCACGGTTACACTGGAATAGTTGACCTGCCCGGGGAAACTAGAAGAATTTCAAGGGCACAAGTCAAGACGCTGTTTCTGTTGATAACAGTGTTCCAGAATTTATATTTATTAATATTGCTTTATTTTGGTCAGACTCCCACAGGAAATCCTGAGGAGTATCTGTTGCTGGCATATTTTATCTTCCATCGCTTCGTCCCTTTGGTCTTGCACCCTGACTGCTAGGATGAGACGTACCTTTGAAAGCCTTTAATCGAGCTGAGGATGACAACAAGCAGGGTTTCAACACTCGAGGAACACAATCCTTCTACTTTCTCCAGTTATCATTAAAATGTCTTCTAGACATAGGTCATAACTGGAAACCTATAAATGATGCCTGCGTAGCAAGCCCTTCCCACAGAGCTGGAGTCCCAAGTGATTAAAATTTATCACGCTGTTCTTACAGCTACAAATACTGCTGATCTGTGTCATTACTTAGAAAGTTCTATTCATAACATTTTGATTTCAGTCCAAATAGTTTTTTCCCCTGAATTTCCCATAAAATGCTCTTGATCTTTTTCTTAAAAGGTCTAATCCACTTCTTCTTTGAAAGAACAAAGAAAGAGGTCGATTGTTCTCTCCTTTAAATTTTGTTTAGTGTGATATATTTATTGCCTAGTGGGATGCATCTAATTTTCCACTGGCTTTTGCTGAGAAAGTAATTGGGATAGAACTTAATCTCTTGCAACCCGAAGGCTGTAAGCACTTTCATGACCTGAAGCTGTGCGGCTCTGCATGTGGTGCTATTAAAATGATATGTAACTACAAGACCTCATATTTGAGCGAAGCTTTGGTTTTTCCAAGATACACCCTTGGAACGGACAATGTTGCTCTTCCATTAGGCTGCATAACAGGTACTACAGTGGTGAAAAACAAGGTCCCTTCATGCTAGATGTTTGTTTAAATACAAGATCAGGAAGACTGCTTCCATCTCCCCATATAAAGGTCCAATGTCATTCCACAGGACTGTCTGGCCCTGTCACTGCCTCTCAGCACAGGACAAGGCTGCACAGCATAAATGGTCCTTATAGGTGTTTCACCTGGGAAGCCTTTTGCCCCATTGTTCTGTTTATCGATGGGAGAGAACATAGCGTCTACTATTCTGCCCACAGATTCATCTCTCTGAATATTAGTTTGAGATAATACTAACTGGAAAAAATTCTGGTTTGAGCTTTTGGAACTGATCTCTGAACCCTGGAACTAAGTGTACCTTGTAATAACACTAAGAGATTGGGGACAATAAAACAAAAATAAGATATTAGAGGAAATGAATGCCTACCATATATAGATGAGAAATGGATCTGAACTGTTGTCATGATTCTGATTCCTAATTATATACAGTTCAATGTGTGAATTGTATCCTAACAGTACTCTGTGTGTGTGTGTGTGTGTGTGTGTGTGTGTGTGCAACTCTGTCTCCCTCCGTCACACACACCATACACACAAACACACATACACTTTTGTATATTTAATGCTCAATAGTTTACAATAATTTACAAAAGATGTTATTTAATAACATCTCCCAGAATTAGACCTTGAATTTTTAGAGATAAAGCGGGAGGAAAGTAACTTATTTCACTGGGAATTTTGCAGAAAAGATTATTAGGGGGTTAAGTAGACAAACTGCCAGGTCTATTTTTTTTTTTTAATTTTGAAAACAAAATGTACTAGTTCTTTGCATTGCTGACATAGTTGGCTTCGTGCAACTTTTGGAGCAAATTTCTTGTTGTATAATTATCTTTCAGCTCAAAGTCATTTTGTGATGGGAACAACCAAAAAAAGAAAAAAAAAGAAAAAAACAGCTAGTGACAAGCAAAAAATGAGATAGGCTTGGTGCTGAGGAAGAAAACAATGAATCAAAGTGACTACACTGATAGTACCAAAGCAAACTCCTAAGGGTTGACTTATTTTCCATGTAAATATCTTACAGTATCAAGTACTCCTTTGGATAAGGGGACCAACCATTGGCTGGAGCTTGACATGAATGTTTTTATCGTCTCGGGGCAGCCCACGGGACCCAAGCACCCCACCGCTGAGCTGCGTCTCCAGTCCCGGAAACTGCTTTGCTTCAGGTTTTCTGGGTATGCGTTTACTTCATTCTACCCTTGTATTTGCTAGCGATGCCGAAAAGGCTGCACACATAGACATAGTAACTCCATAACCACACAGAGAGCTATGCCTCAGAGTGAAACTTCCAGTCAAGCCAACCAGTTTCTTTGTCTGTAGGACAGCAAAGAGCTCATTCACTGACGTTTTCGCTCTTTTATTGACATCAGTACATTTTCTGAAATTCTTTGAGAAGATATGTGTACCAGGAAACATACATAAATACCCTAAGCATCTTTAGGAGCACAGATGCCTGGAGCTAGATGCAAGCTGGGGAGTCCATGCTCGCTAGCCCCACCAGCAGGTGGGATACACTGAGGTCACACAGCCTTCCACTCCACCTGCATCCTCCCTCCTTACACTGAGTCAGTAACCCTTCGGCCTTTGTATACATTTAACAGTAGAAAGCTTAAACCTTTTATGCTTAACAACAAGGTTCTTTTCTCTGTGTAAAATACTCTCTATTTCCTGTGGATTTTCCTCTTTAGGCACGGATTTTATATCCTCTTAACAAGCAGAGAACATGTTCTTATAATAGGGTGGCCAGATACAAACTCAGACTTTAAAAAAAAAAAAGTCAGTTTGGACCACAGCACTTTGGAAATTAGACTCAGGTTTTTATATCTTTTGCAACCAACACGTTTGCTCTAGAGTTGACCTTTAAGCGTTGCCTGGTCGACATCAGCCCTACGCTGTCTTCACTTACACTGAACTCATGGTTAGTTAGAAGCCACAGAGCAACGTGCTTCACCACAGCCAGTGCGAACCCCTTGCCATTTGTACCTGAAAGAATTTAGTACCAGCGGAAAAGTATCCCAGGAAAGCTTAAAGAATCAAACCCATTCATTAGGACACTGTGGTTGTTGGTTTGTTCTACCTATAAATGTGTGCAGGATGAAACTCGGGCTGTGTTTACCACAGTTGGATCTTGTTTGGCCCTAATGACCTTGTGGAAAGTGAAGACAAGTTTCAGCAAATAAAAAGGAAACCAAGACAAGGTCCCCCAAGTCAAATAGAATTTTTGCATCTAATCGTTTCCAACGTGTGGCAATCCTACGCCACAGCTGGTATAGGATTCAGTGGCGTGTGCTCGTTAGATAAAATGAACTAACAGTTAGAAAGTAGTGCAGACAAAATATAATGGCTATCATATTTTTCCCCTGAAGCATACACAGGAATCGTAAGTCTTGGCATTTAAAATAAGCAATTATTAAAATGCTTGAGGAGCCGCATGTGTGGGAGTGGTCTCTCTTACTTCTATTTATGAGCTGCTTTAAATTCTTTCTAGAGAACGAAGAAGAGTTTAAAAAAAAAAAAAAAGACACAGCCACATATTTAATGAGGAGGGAGAGAAATGTCTACACCGGCCTGTAGTCACTGCCCCCCCAACCTCGGTGCTGTCCAAATGTCCTGTGGAGGTGTTTAGAAGCCTCTGTTAAGCCAATTCCACAAGCAAAGATAGAGCACAGAAACATGTCACAGACACGACACAGTGGACAGCCTAAAGCACAAATACAATCAGGATGTCTTCTGGAACATTCGAGAAAACTTGAGTTCTTAAATAAATTTGAAGGCGCTGCCTGCCATGCTCAGAGTGACCGCCAGTTGTCCCCATGCAGTGCCTTTCTCCCGAGGCCACTGAGTCAGAGCTGCTGCTTGTCTTGAATTTGATTTGGATGGGACTTAGATGGAGGAGGGGACTTCCACCTGACTCCCTCCCCTCTTACAAACTAAACAGGAACTGCATATGCAGGGTAGAGATGACACCACTGTCTGAGGCTTTGTTTCCTGCTGGTTTTAACACCCCCCATGCTAGCATTTCTCCCTCTTCTCACACATTTATTTTGTTAGAAGGAATAACCAGACTAATGTTTGTCCTATGTTATTTTGTGAGACCTCTGGCACCCAAAAGTCCTTCTTTAGTAGAAATGACACTCTATTCAAATCGCTTGCTGTTTTTAACAGGTGAATGGCATATAAATGTGGAGTAATCATGTTTTAAACCCGCTTACCTGCATGTGGACAAAACAGGGCCTCTGGAGTGTAAACTTCACCTCAGGCTCTCTATCGCCGACTGGATCCCTGGGCTTTAATGCCGATATGCCCAGGGGCACAGCACAGCCAGGAGAACAAGTCGTTTACGGCGTATCCAGTTAAATTTGAATGGTCAATAAGCAACAAGCAATGAGCTACTAGAAGCGTATTTCAGATCTTGCATAAACTCTTACACTAATACCTTAGGTGTTCAATTGAAGGTGATCTCTGTGGTCTGTCCTTCAAACACCGGCATGCCATGTCAAGCCGTTTAGTCTAGGCTTTCCACCCATCTCTGATAACCGACTGTGCCCTCTGGACAGGAAGACTCATCCTGATTGGCTTTCTTCCCACCCTCATGGCGGCCTGGCAACCCAGTTTCACCGCAAATGTAACAGCTGATCTTTTCTACCTTTGTGTTATAACTGTGCCCGCTGTGTCTTAAGTCACAAGCTGTGTCTCATCTGTGGAGATATTTGGATAGGAAGAGGGGAGGCTGGGGTGAGCCTAACTCACTTATTCCCTGACACTAGAAACTAGGAGACACCTGAAGTACTTCAGGGTGGACTGAGGAGCAGCCAGATGAGCACTCACAAACCTGGACTTGAATCTCAGGTGCCCCAGAGAACACCTCAAGTCCTCGGTGACCTTTTTGTTTTGTTTTTTTTTTTTCCAAAAAATTTTTACTGAATATTCTCTGTATTTACATTTCAGATGTTATCCCTTTCTCACAATTCCATCCCTCCTCTCCCTTCCATTGCCTCCATGAAGGTGCTCCCTCTCTCAACCTCCCTCTCCGATCTCAGCACCTTGACATTCCCCTACACTGGGAAAATGAGCCTTCACTGGACCAAAGGCCTCTCCTCCCATTGATGCCAAACACTACTGTCCTCTGCTGTGTATGTACCTGGAGCTATGGGTCTCTCCATGTGTGCTCAATGGTTAGTGTTTTAGTCCTTGAGAACTGTGGTGGGTTTGGTTAGTTGATCATTTTGTTCTTCCCATGGGGTTGCAGACCCTTTCAGCTCCTTCAGTCCTTACATAAATTATTACATTCTAAACCCAAGCATCTGTTAGTTTTTTCTGCTCTTTTCTTCCCTTCTTCCCTCCCTACCCCCTCTCTTCGCCTTTTTCATTTTTCTCCCCACCCCCACCGCCTGCATTTCTTCACTTTCTCCCTCTTCTCAAAAAAAAAAAAAAAAAAAGGAAAAGGGAAAGAAAAAACCTTCAGTTTCACTTTGCACTGTCTTAGATTTTGCCCGATTGTTAAGGAGCACACTTAAGAAGCCTTAAATCTCACCCTTTACTGGGTAATTCGGGCAGCCAGCCTTCCTCAAGATTCTTAACTTGATTTCATGCTCCTAGACTCTCTCCCTCGACTGTCAAATGGCACGTCTAATAGGAATGTGTAAGCAGAGAAAGGCTGTGCTCCCACAAACCTTGAGAAGAAGAGAGACGGCTTCTAAAGTGTTCCCAGTCTCATCTGTCTGCCCACATTTATCCAAAAATAAAAGGAAAACCAGGCAAGGAACTAAACGAACAGAGGATAAGGTGCAGCCTCATGCCTCTGAGTCAGATAAGGAGATAATTTCTGCACATACTCCATATTTCATTTTACTTTTCGGAATGCCCTTTCCACCCTCCGCCCTATCGCTAGGATACACATCCATTAATGAGGAATCTTCTTGTGCCCTCTCCTTTTTCATATCGCTTGCAGCGAGACGCTAGACTTTCCATTGAGTTCATTCACTTCAGAGCCATTAAAAAGAAAATACAGTCTGGAGACAGTGTGTCTCCAATTGGTTCAGTGCAAGATGAAGAAATAAATTCCCAAGTTTCTAGCTTTTATCTGCCTCAGGCTCTCTTTGTAAAAGCTGGGAACATTTCCAAATATCATATTTCAACCTGTGAAATGGGAGAATCATTTCTAAAAATATCTCTTTCACATGTCCTTTGTGGAGAACAGAAAAAGTTCCTGAAATGCTAGTGCTTTGTGATGAATGGTTTTCTGAACAGGCCTGCCTGGCTTTGGCTACAAAGGTTAAATACTGGTGATCATTAGATGTCATGAAATAATAAAAATAATAATAGAAATAATAATCATTACTGTAATAGCGATGGTCACAGTGGTTCCCATTTCTTTCTCCAGAATGTGCTTGTTTTCATGTGCATGTTTTCAAACCTGAAGTTACTAAGGAGAAGCCGGGGTGAATCTCAGTGGTGAAGTACCGGGCTCAAACTTTAGCACAAAGGAAAAGAAGGGAGGGAGAAAGGAAGGAGGTGAGAGAGAAGGAGAGGGGTGGAGAAAAAAAGGACAGAGGGAGGAAAGAATGGAGAGAGGAAGAAATGTTAAAGAACAACAGATAGTCAGAGAAGGGAGACCTATTTTGTAATGGTTGATTTTCTTTCCTCTGCACTTCCACCCAGATTACCAGAGCTGCAGGTTTCGAAATCCTGCCAATCTCGCCTGTCCATCTCCCTGATGTATCAGAGAACCTGGCGTGTCACATGTGTGCAGTGTGGAAGAAACTGAAGCAAAACATTCTCAGCACAGTCTCCCATTTCATCCCCATCTTGTACAACACTCCATACAATTAGATTCAGCTTTAGGATCCGTGACTGTGTTTGCCACTGATGACAACAAACATCTAATGCCATGCGAGTGTGCACCTCTCAGCCCCGCCTTGCAAGACAGGTAGATAGTCAGTGCAGAAGCACAAAAAGTAGTTCTTTGGATGTCGTCAAGAAGAAGATGGGCAAAAGGGAAAGTCACATGGAAAAGAGAGACCCAAAAGGAACAGCCAAATTATGAAGAAAAGTTTCAGGGAGCCCAGAGCACTTCTCATATTCCCCAATAGTGTCTTCACTGAAAAATAAGTTATCGAGGGTTTGCAAGATTATCATTTATTTAAAGAAATTTTACTCATGTGTGAGGTGATGTGGCTTTGACGTTTATCAGCACCATGGGTTGAACTGGATAGTCTTGGTCTTCCAGTTTCCGTATGACACATGCTTATCCCTACCTTTAAATCTGTGTTGGTAAGACCTTTCTGGGTGGGGCACTGGTTGACATTACAACATATGGAGATCCTGATCTTCAGAATGTCTTATATCAAGATTATCTACGAACAACACTATCAAAGCCATCCACTTTCTAAAGAATTCAGTGATAACCAAGCTCCGATATCTAGCAACACTGTTCAGTTTCTGCCCTTTCTGTGAGACGGGAGCACATTTCTCCCTCTTGAAGTTGATATCACATACATAACTGAATGAAATAAGAAAATCAGAGGCACACTCACAGCATCTGTCTGACAACACTCGGTAAGACACATCCCCCACAGAAAACCAAGAGAGCAGGGCTTTGAGACCCAGAAGTGTATTTAATCTTGACGTCTGTTTCTCTGAATTCAAACATGAGCACACATTCTAAAGGAAAGGGAAAACCTGATTCTGGAAAAGCATAGAGCTCTTTCATGCTTTGTTTTTTTAAAAAAAAGCATCAAAGCATTGTTTTTGCAAGACAGCCTAAAATGTCATGTACAGAGAGGACATTCACACATACATAGATGTCAGGGTGACAAGAACTCCAGAAATGTCTTGTCAAACACCAACTTGAGGGTAACGAGAAGCTGCAGTGAGGAGAGAGGGGTAAGAACAGTCAGCTCAACCCACCTCAGTCACTATCAGAACTTCATACCAATCACATTAAACACATCTGTTTCAGTGAACGGATAAACTGATAAAGCCAGGTCCTACAAAGTGTATTCCCCAACAGAGCATCCTGTGGATTCTGTACAGAAATCTCTAGAGTCAGCTGGGACACCTAGTCTGTCACAGTGCTGTTGTGATGAATGGACCACAAAAACAAGGCCTGGATCCTAGTCCCAAAGAGGGAATCTAGTGAAAGCCTGAGGTCACTCTAAATGAGAAAAAAAAATATTATTTCACTGTACCACTGACGTTTTGGTAACAGACATTCAAAATTTTACAAAGATATTTTTAACAAAAGGGGAGAAAAGGACAACAGAGGAACAGAAAGGAAACAAGAAGGCATTAAGAAAAGGCGAAGAAAGGGAGGAAAGGAAACAATAAAGGAGGCAGAATGGCAGGATGTGTCATGTATCAGGAGGCACTGGCCAGTGGCTTCAACCTTGCTTCATTAAAGCTCTTTATCGCCTTTGAACACAAGTGTTGAATCTCTGAATACTGACGCCATCGGTGTTAGAAGGACCTGGTATGGCATGTACCTTCCCTTTGCTTCTGCTTCTCCTCCTCCTCTTCCTCCTCCTCTTCCTCCTCCTTTTTTTCTTCTTTGTCTCCTTCTTCTTCCTTTTACCCTTCCTCCTCCTCCTTCTTCTTTATCTTCTTTTTTCTTCTTCTCCCTTTTTTAAATCCACTTTGGAATGGGCACTGGTAAGAGCAGAGAACTCCCTACAACCTCAGGAAACGAGATGAGAGAACTCAAAACATTCTGAGCTAATGGGAAATGACCATTCTTGACCTCTGTCTCTCTCCTCCAGAGGCCCAGGGCTCTTTGCAGACATAACTGGGGAGATTAGGCAGTTTCTCCCATGTTTCCAGGTCAAGAGAGCAAGGCTGGAGTTGTTCAGATGTTTACTGAGTGCCTAATAAGCACAGAACGTTGTGCTTGGCACTGTGGGGATCCAAAGACAGCAGATATGGCTCCTGCCGTGGCAAAAAAAGAAACAGAAGAAAGTGTATGTTAGCAGCAAAACAAGAGATTTCTGGAGGTAGATGCCAGAAACAGACACACAAACCGTGAGCTGTCCTGACCAACTGGAGTGCATTTAATGTTCACTACTTTATTTAGAAAGTTATTTTCCATCTGCAGAATGCACACATGTGTATACACACACACACACACACACACAGTCATTAAAGTTGAAAAGCAGAAATTATAATATGTATACATTTTAATTATTGAGATGTTGGCGATTATTAGGTTCTATTTATTGGGCATTTTTACCATCATAGGAATTTTGCTAAGCACTTTGAAAGTATTTTTCTCATTTTCTTTAAATAGCTTAATGCACTGGGAATCATTCCCCATTTTTAAATGTGTTAGGCTTTAAAAAGTTTTCAATAATTCGACGCTAAATAAAGTAATTCATTTTAGATGTCACACCCATACCACATGTGCAGCACTGGGCATGGCACTGGGAAGTCAGTAAGCTCAATACTCCACTCAGCTTGCTCTTCTTGAACATAGCATTTCTCAGGGAGGCTGGCTAGTGAACATGATTGAAAGACAGTCCTGAGGGAGCTGCTCAAGGAAATGAATTGTAAAGGAAGCATGTCAGCTCATTGGTTTACACTAAACTCCCAGTGAATATCTAACACGAGCAAGCCTTTTCTTCACGGCAATACAAATATGGATCTCTGCCTTCTACAGCATGCAAAGACTCCGTGTGAGACCCTAAAATCTGGGGAAGGAGATATAAACCACAATGGGCTGGAAGGTCTGTTATGGAGCCATGTTCAGCACACATGACATGGAAGATCAGGTAGGGATTGAAAGGATCTCACAAGCTCGTGTGTTCAAACACTTTACCTCTAGCTCTCAGTCTTCCTTGGGGAACCTTGGTGAGGTAGAGCCTCCCAGGAGAAAGTGTGGGGAACCTTGGTGAGGTAGAGCCTCCCAGGAGAAAGTGTGGGGAACCTTGGTGAGGTAGAGCCTCCCAGGAGAAAGTGTGGGGAACCTTGGTGAGGTAGAGCCTCCCAGGAGAAAGTGTGGGGAACCTTGGTGAGGTAGAGCCTCCCAGGAGAAAGTGTGCCACTGGGATCAGGCCTTACAGACTGGCCCCACCCACCCTTGTGGGATCCACACACAGCTCCATGGAGGAGGTCAGAGCTCCTCAGGCTTCAGACAGAGGAGCAAAACGTTACCTGGAAAACTATGCAGAGATAGGATTTCTCACAAAAAAAAAAAAAAAAAAAAAAAAAAAGAAGACAAAGAAAGCCAATGTAGAAGGACAAAGCTTCAGTATGAGAAGCCAAACACCTCTAAAATGGTAGACCCTGATGTCTCGTTTCAATTAAATGTGGCCACAGCCTGAAAAACAAACAACCCCTTGTGGGGCTGGTTAGAGGAATGGACACTTGCTAACAACCAAGCTGATCCCAAGAAGCTAAGTGTGGTAATATGTGTCTTCAGCCCGAGCACTCCTACAAAAGATGGGCGGCAAAGACAGGAGAAGTGCCCAGAAGTTTATGAACCCAGCTACTTTGGAATCCACAACAATGGGACAGACACAAGAGAGAACTGACTCAACCAGACAGAGGCAGAGAACTGACTCCTGAAAGTTGTACTGTGACCCTCACATGTGTGCCATAGCTCATACATGACCATGCACACACACATGCACACACACATGCTCACACACACATGCACACACATACACAAAGAGGAATATACATACACAAAGAGAGCGAATCACATTTTAAGAACTTCTTTGTTAAGAGAATGAGACAAATTACTTAAGGAGACTGGGGGAGAAAAGAGGAAGTATGTTAACCATGCTCCTTGCAGAAGAGCCTAGAGATTATCCTGTGCTAGATAAGACACGGTCATCAGATGCATCCAGAGGCAGAGATGCGGGCACATGGCCTTCCCTCCCTCACCCCTGTATCTCCTCAGCCAGGACATCTATCATCCACCTTCTGAAAGCCCTGTCTCCTCATTGCTCCTCAGCCTACCTCAATGCTACGGAACTAGTCAAACCTTCTTCCTGCCTAGACGAATGTTCAGACTATCCTGCTTTGCCTTGCCAATGTGATACTTTACATAAGAAGACTCTAACTATGTTACGGTTAAGGTAAAGATCCAACTGATGCTGTGATGGACAAAGGCCTCTCCCTTCACTTACCCTGTTATTCAAGATCCCATCATCCCATTCTATCAGCTTACACCCCAAGTCCTATAGTATCCTCTAATGTTGTTTTCTTTATGTATTTCATTTCTGGAGCTATGACAAAATATCCTGGCAGAAAACAACCTAGGAGAAAAGGAAGTTTATTTCAACTTACAATCCCAGGCTACAGTCCTCCATTTGTAAGGAAGTCAAGGCAGAAAATTCCAACAGCTGATCATCACACACACATACACACACACACACACACACACACACACACACACACACACACACACACAGCAGTCAAAAGCAGAAAGAAATGAATGTATGCATACTCTCCGCTCTCATGCAGCTGGGCCTAGAGAGGCCTAGGGAATGGCGCTGCCCACAGTGTTAAATTAATTAAGATAATCCTCCACAGACTTGTTACAGGCCTAGCTGATCAAGATAATCTCTCATTGAGTCTCTCCTCCCAAGTAAGGATGTCCCTCCTAATTGCCTCTTTAGATTGTGTTTATAACTCTTCAACTTGAAGGCTTGAAGCGTATTTGGGGGGGGGGCTTCTTTACCACATTGTATGATAACTGTAGGTTGTGTCAAGTTAACAGTTAAAGCTCACCATCACAGCAGAGACTCTGAGGTTGTGTTGAGTTGACAAATTAAAGCTGACCAACACACTTTCCTTTTGTGAATGCATCCTCCGTGTTCCAGATTTACCATGCCATTTTTTATCTGAAGTGTTCATTTTCTCAGCTTCCCTTGCTAACTCCTGCTTATCTCAGGAGTCTCAATTTCCCCCCATCCTTTCCTAGAAAGCCTTCCCTGATATCAATTCATGGCTTGATAATGCACGTTACTGGATGATTATATAACATATTATTCTCTTCTTCCCAACATTTGAAGATGTGTAACTGTTTGTTTATTTATCTGCATTCCAAAGTACACCTCAGGTTCTAATACCATAACCACCCCACTCCGTCTACATGCCACAACGCTGGCCCATATTAGACCAATAAATGCAGAAACACTGGACGGGATAAAATATTGACAAAACCAGAAGTGACAGACGTTCAGGTTTACGTGCACTCATGGAACAAATCCAAGCAAAAGGAGGCTCAGAACTGCTGAGCTGTTTCACCCACAAAGATCCAACTGTGTGCATCGGAAAGGGGGAGTTCCTTCACAGTGTGCATGGAAAACACGGGAATAAAAGCTGGAATGCAAATGCGCTGCCAAGGTGGGGCTTGGAACGTGTGACTGACTTGGTAAGACGCAAATACGACGAGTTAGGGGGGCTGGTTTTGGTTTTCCGTGGGGGTGTAGGTGGCAGTGGTTTTGTTTGTTTGCTTTGCTCTCTGAAAAGATAATACCTAAAGTACGGCAATACAATGTAACAATCTACAACATAAATATTTTGCCCTGAGTATGTCGAAGATCTGCAAGTTGTAGCGTCTCCTAAATTCCAAGCGGTCTCGCTGCTCCGCTGTTCTCAGCCCGGGTCCTTTCACCGGAGCATCTCCCCCAGCGTTCTTAGAGTCCTTGAACTGATTGCAGCAGTGTGTCCAGTAAAGCCAAACGAATTCTATAAACTCCCAAGCATAGAGTCGTGGGTTTGACATAATGAGAGTTCACATAACATGTGGACGTTGAGAGAGGCCAGAAAAGAGGGCTGCAAATGAAAGCAATGGAGGGACGGAGCCCCGGGGCACCTGGTGGTGATTTCAGGGACATGAGTTGCCCTCTCGTTTTAAACCTGAGTTTCTTCCCTGTGGATATGGATTGGTCTCACAGCAGAGTCTCTCTCAAGAAAGAAGAAAAAGCTGAGCATTATCTGGGATTCAAACTGTGTATAAAGTCTGATGATAAGACTTGCTGGTCTTTGAGAATAATTGAAGCTTTTCTGAACTCTTGGGGGTAAAAGCACACTTAATCATCATGCAGCAGGGCTGGAAGCTGGCCAGACGCAGGCCAAATCAAAGGGCTTTCTCTAAAACAGCCCTGAGCCGGATACCTCAGCTTTGGATAAGTACTAGTGGGAGAAAAGCAAGGACCCAGGTTCTGGAAATCTTCAAAGCCCTGAGTAAAAACAGACCCTTCAACCCTTCAGAGGAAAACTTCAGACTCAAGCCTGAGAGGAGAGGATAGACCGTGAACAACGATTTTTATTTCACAAGTAGAGAGTATAGAAGAGTTTACAATTATGGGCCATAAAGATAATTCTGAAGCAAGAATTTCTTCTTTTAACTGACTTTCTGACTGCCTCCTTTCCCCCACTCCATTCCCAAAATAAACCAAAGCATTTCTGTGTTCGGTGGTGTTGTTCTCCAATGCAGGGTTGTGCATAATCTGGAAAACCTGAAGGAAGCGTGTCCCTTCTAATTGCCTCTCTATGGCTGTGTTATTTATAATTCCTCCTCTTGAAGGCTTGAAGCATATTTGGGGGTTGGTTTGCCACATTTTATGTCTCTAATTCTTCAATGTTATTCCCAATGGGACTCTCACTGGAAGGTGACGGAAACTCATCAGAACCTCGTCTCCCCTAGCAAAACACACGAGTGCCCATGTCCTGGTGCCCTCAGACACCTGTGTTCATCCTCTGAGAATGAAGTGCTTCATTCACTTTATAACCAGAGACAGTAGGCTGTGTTTTGAGTGTCATCCCAGTGGTAGAGTGTGGATTTATGCAGGGTAAAGCTATGGGTTCAACCACCAGCTCTAACAAGAAACAGATGCTGTGTGTTTCTTCCCAAGGATCTGGAAAAGAAGGATTGTAAGAGTCAAAGATGAGACAGACAGACAAGAAGGAAACAATGTCTTCTAGGCATGACAGGGCTGTTGTTACAAGGTCACAGCAGCTGTATGACTCTGCTCAAGAACTGGACAAGATCAATCTTGTCAACATTCAGTATAGAAAATGGAGGTTCACCACCACTACCCTCCCCATCACCACCACCACCACAACCACCACCATCACCACCACCACCACAACTACCACCATCACCACCATCTTTACCATCTTCACCACCACCATCACCACCACCACCACAACTACCACCATCACCACCATCTTTACTATCTCCACCACCACCATCACTACCACCATCTCTACCATCTCCACCACCACCACCATCATCATCACCACCATCTTTACCATCTTCACTGCCACCATCACCACCACCATCACCACCATCTCTACCACCACCACCACCACCATCACCACCATCTTTACCATCTTCACCACCATCACCACCACCACCATCACCATCACCACCATTACCACCACCATCTTCACCATCATCATCTCCACTACCACCAGAACCACCACCACCACCACCACCATCACCACCCCTCCACTAAAAAGTTGTAGCTTCTTGAGGAAGGAAAGCCAGTTTTCTGCAGAATATAGTTCTTGGTAAGTCAACACATCCATGAGAATACATGCCACACAAATTGGACTCAATGGGTTTTTTAACAAACATGAATTTGGAAGAGAAAGTGGAGTCAGTAGAAGTTAGAGGAAGCTGTGTGTGATGGACTATTAAAGTACATTGCATGAATTTATGAACTTCTGAAAATATAATACCAAGTGTTACGTTAAAATTACTGGTGACCATAAATGAAACTCTAACTAGGAAGTGTTTGCTGGTGAAGAGTGTTCTAGCCTTGTCTTGTAATCAATAATGTACCTGCTGTGCTTTGCTTCAGTTATTTAACAACCAAGAGTCTGGACTAAAATGTTCTAAAATCCTACACTAAAATTACAGTCCTGTGGTAGAGGCATCCTACAGAACACTACTGCCTCTGTTTCTGATTTAACGAACACCACCTATTCATCTTTACATTTCATATTTGTTTTGCATTTTTATTTTTCAAATATCTATCTTATTTTATGACTGTTATACTGTTTCATGCTGCTCACCTGAGGCTTTTTGACAGTACAATTGAACGGAAGATGAAATCACTCTATAGCTTTACTATATAAGCAATAGTACATGGTTTTAAGAAAACATTAACGTCTTAGAGAATTTTTAAATTTCTAAGCTCGTAATTTCTGTAAGTACATTAGAATAAACTTTCCCCTAAAATGTGGATTTTTCAGGATGTGGTAAGATGCAGACAGAAAGCAAAAGCAGTTGTGTTTTAAATATAGTCAGAAATGATGTTGGCTTGGACAAGTGCAAAAGGTGTTTCGTTGTCCACAACTTAGTCACACTTCACTTAGGACATAAGCATGTTCTATAGTCGGTCAATGTTGTGTGTAAAGAGCATTATGTGCTTCCTTTGAATTACTGTTTGTCTCTGATTGTTTGCACTTTATAAACTAAACTATACCATTGGTGCCTATATGCTTTACCATTGGTGGGTATATGATTTACCGTTGACGTGTAGATACTTTACCATTGGTGTGTACGTGCACATGATTTGGTAGTATGCGCAGTTTCAGATACCTATTCAGAGTCTTGTAATGTACTGAATATGGTTGGGGAATGAGAGTAACAGATTCTCACAGACATCAACACCAAATTGCTAGGGCCTCGAGTCCAGTCAAGGTACTGCATTCCCTTAGTGAAAATGTATTTCCTACCTTCTGCCCATACTGCTGTTTCTTACTCTGTGTTACAACAGCCCCAATTATTCTGACGGTTTCTGTTGTAGACATCTGCTTCTCCATAGTCAGTGCTTTCATGCAATGGCTTTCTACTTTTCTTCCTTCAGAGAAGATGCACTGAACGCTTGCATGTTTAGCCAATGAGTTCTGTGTGGTGGGTATGGAGCTAAGCAGATATAGTCTCTGTCATCCCTAAATTGACATACTCAGGAAGTTATCCACCCACTGTGAAGTCAGATCTGCATCTACAAACAGATTGGCAATATTTACTGGTAAAGATTAAATAAAGTGTTGATTTTTTACATTTGATCATATGTTTTGGTAGATACCTACTTCTCAAAAACTATTGTTAGCTCTCTCCCCCCCCCCAACCCCCAGATGCTATGCTAGAAAAAGAAAAGTCAGCAAAGCAGACAGTATTTGAAATAAGGATGTAGGCGGTGTCTCTGGCCATCATCCTGAAGAAGACAGAGAACCTGTAGGTAATTCCAGATGAGAACACAGTCTACTTGTCTAATCATAAGATCACAATGATCTCACTGAGAAAAACGGTTTTGTGATTCCGCATCTTCAAAGGGTGTAGAGTCTGAAGATTCACTCAGTCGAGTCAGAATCACACCTGATCCATTTATTCAAGGATGGAAGATGTACTGGAGAATGTTTCAGGAGTAGCATCATGCGTGTTTAGAAATGGAACCTTGGAGCCAGAGCAGATCGATCTCTTGCCTAAGATGAGAACAGGAAGCACAAAGTGAGGTGAGGAGCAAGGAGGTAAAGCTGGAAAATGTGGACAAAGTTTGAACAGGAAAAAACCTAAGAAAATACCAGTCCTGAGAGGGCAAGACATGGGGGAAAAGAAAATGCAGCAATCTGAAAGCCATTCTGCTTTGTTAATTAGATGAAGAGGTAAAGATTTCAGAGCGATGGACTGGGAATTAAAAGGACAGAGAGTTTCCAGACGAGGGAATGGAAGATCCACGCTACAATCACAGACAGGCGAGTCAGGTCACTTGGAAAATGTTGACTCAATTTCCCAGTCCCAGGGTTAGAGGAAAGACAGTATGTGCCAACCCTTTTCTGGTTGAGTTTGAAGAATGGAGTATCGTCAGAGCAAGTACATTTCAATCACTCTGAAGAGGCAAAGCAAGCACTCTGGCAAGCTTAACAAAAAGATGGAGTTTTGCAGTGGAAACGATTCCAAGAAGAGGCAGCAGAAAGGGAAGGAGGCTTCAGAGCACCAGTAAAGGACAAGACTGGTCTGGATGAGGATAAGGATACGTGAAGATTGACAATGAAGGAGCTATAGTTCTTTCTCACCTTTGTCTTGCGTGACATAATTTTCAGCACTTTAATTTCTTCCTGATACCACATTAACTCAGTGGCTGGGCTCTCTGGCTGTCCTTCGGGTCTACACAGTGTGGGAAGGACAGATGCACTAGGCAGCCACAGCCCCAGCCAGCACAATGCAAAAGCAAGGTCAGGTCCATCTTGTCAAAAGCCACCTTCTTTATGTGAGTGCCTCAAGTGTCACCTCTGCGTTTAATGACAGTCTTGATATATGACATAGATATCTGTTCACAGAGGACCCCGGTCACTTTCCCAGCATGGAAAACCAAATCTGAAGTCTTCTGGTTTGACTGCTTATCTTTGCAAAACACATATAAAACTGTTGCTTATTGGCTGAGTCAATCATTATCCTGGGACCCACTTCCTCTCTTTCTCTGTCTCTGTCTCTGTCTCTGTCTCTGTCTCTGTCTCTCTCTCTCTCTCTCTCTCTCTCTCTCTCTCTCTCTCTCTCTCACACACACACACACACACACCAACATAAATACACACACACCAATATGAATACACACATAACAACAATATGAACATGCATAACAAGATAAATATAGACACAAAAACCTAAACACATACCCCAACATAAATACACACACACACACACACACACACACACACATGAATAAGTCATTAAGGCCACTCAGCTTGAGCCTGATCCTTCTAAGACATTTTGTGGAAGAATTCAAGCAGCAGGCCAGTCTCACTCCTGAAAACTGCACACTGGAGAGTCTACACACAGTCAGAGCCCTGTGTGAACAGTCCATATCCAATACATGTCAGAAGAAATGGAGGCATCTTGAAGATCCAATGCAACTGAACTTTCAGACCACACATATCCCAACTGATACTGCGTCTAACTCTGTAAGAGGTGCCAAGAGAAAGTGGGCCTTCAAATGCCTTTCCAAACTTCCATTCATCAAAACTGTGAGAGAAAAAAAAAAAAAAAGATGAATTCTATGTAACTGAGCTTTTGGATAGTGGGTAGTAAGCAACACTGAATGGGGGTTGTGGAGGGGGTGTGCTGTGGGTAGTAGAAGAACGCAAACACTCAACCCAAAGACTTTCCCTTGACTCTGAGACCGAGCACTGGGAAGTGAACAATGGAAAGGCCTTATCGGATCTTCCAGCAGAAGTCAAATTACCATTGAAGAGATCATCAGTCAGAGATCAAAGAGCACTGAGAAACAGAACTAAAGGTTGTAGGACATAAGGCTCTTCTCTGTAGTGAGAATGTTTAGCTAGCCAAACTGCTACCTGAAGTAGAAAAAGTTTAAATTTTAAACACACACACACACACACACACACAATTGGCATGTACCACCTGTCTGTTAAGTATACCATGAAGCTGTAGTAACCAGGGGACTGTGAGATCTAATCCTGACTACCCAGTCTCAATTGCTCACTTTGCCTTTGCTTTTGTATCTTTGGGTCTCTCATTCAACAAGTCTTTATTTACACCAGTGACTTATGTATTTTCCCTGTTTTCATCTATTCCATTTATTTTAAATTTATTTATTATTGATTCATGTGTTTAATTTATTTTTAACTTTAAAACAAACATGCTGAAAGGTGGAATTAAAACAAGACTATGCAGCTAGCTGACTCTCAACAAAATGGTGAAAATGCATACTGGAGAAATCATGGAAGTTCGGTAAACGATGCTGGAAAACACTGGCATCCCACATAGAAGACGGAAACTACTCCTGCCTTTGACTCAGAATCAGTATCATCTCAGAATTCAACAGGCACCTCCATGTGAGAAATGAGACTGTAAAATTCCTAGACAAACACAGGAGGAAAATGCTTGAAGACATTGGCCTAGGCATTGATTTCTTGGCTAAGCACAGTCAACCACGGTCAAAGCACACATAATCAAATAGGTTCTATGAGGCAAAGAGGGTTCTGTAGAATAAAGCATTAGTACACTGGAGAGACAACCTGCAAAAGAGAACGTGTGCACAACTTTCATCTTAGGGGGGATGGGTATCCAGAACAAATTGGAACTAAAATCTCAACAAGCATGACATGTATACGGGCACTTCCCTAAAGAGCAGGAGGCCAGCATATGTAGGAAGAAACACTGGACATTGTTAGCTTCAAAGAAATGCAAATCAAAGAGATAATAAATTACTATCTTAACCCAGTTTAAATGACCATCACCAAAAATAATAAAACAGAACACATTCTGGCAAGGATGCAGAGAAAGGGGAATCCACATTCAGTCTCAGTAGGAGATAAATGGGCATTAAACTCTACAGAAGACACCATGAAGGTTCTCCAAAAAAAAATTAAGAATAGATGTGCTATGTGATCTATCTCTTAGGTAAATAGCCAAGAGAAATAATAATAATGTAGAAATGAACACCTGTATGCCAGGTTTGTTGCTGCATTATACACAATAGGGAGTAAATAGAATCCAGGAGTGAAGAATAAAGAAATGTGTTATTTACATACTATGGAGTATTTTTGCCAGAAAGAGAAAGAGATCATGTTGCTTGCAGTAGAATGAATGAAACTGAATGAAACCGGAGGACAGTATGTTAAATATATCAAGTCAGACACAGAAAGATGACTAGCATTGATTCTCTTCCATTATTAGATAATAAAAAATATGTCAAGCCAAATGTAGAGGGTAAGAAAGGTAAGAAAGACACGCAGAGAGATAGGGTACCAATACCAAAATACAAATAGACAAAAGTAATAAATACCAGTGTTCTAACCCAATGAAATGGCTGCATTTCATAATAACTCATGAAATATCTTACAAATCACTACAAATCGGACTTAATCCCCAGCCAACAGGAAATACTTTGTTCCATGTACTGTGACCCTCTCCCAAAACCCATGGCTTTCCCCACTTTTGACAGTGTGATTCCTAACTACATCCTAGATTCTTATCCTTACACTCACACATAAGCTCTCAGCCTTCTCAAAGAAACTTCTCTCTATAGCAGAAAAGGACGGTTGTAGAAATGACAATAGATCAAATGAAGGGAACAATGGGGTCAAACAGAGGACTGGCCATGGAATACTCTCCCACGTAATATATCTACAGTGCAACCCTTAACCTGACCGCCCAGGAAACCCTGTCTGTGCCAGACGGGGTCCTACCTCTGCGGGGAAAGTGTGTACAATACACATCCCTGAAGCTATCTCAAACTGGCAATCATTCACAAATGAAAAATCAGTTCATTCCAAAGGAGTCGCACTGAGGACAAACTGCCCTTAAATGCAGGTCCCATGCCCGGCAGCAGATGCCGAACCAAAACAATGGCACCTTTGAAGGTTCATGGTCTTAATGTTTTTGGTTCTTGTTTTTTGTTTGTTTGTTTTTTTTTTTTATTGGATATTCTCTATACTTACATTTCAAATATTATCTCCTCACTCCAATCTCCCCTCCCCTTGCTTTCATGAAGGTGCTTCCTCTCCCAACCACCCTCTCCCACCTCAGGGTCATGGCATTCCTTTACAGTGAAGAAACGAGCCTTCACTGGACCAAAGGCCTCTCCTCACATTGATGCCAGAAAATGCTGTCCTCTGCTGCATATGCACCTGGGGCCATGGGTCTCTCCATGTGTGCTCACTCATTGGTTGGTGTTTTCAATCTTACAGGTGCTTTTTGTATATATTCTGGCTTCTGCTTTTGTGTTTTTATAGAATTTCTGAGTTGATCTCTGTATCTCTATGTGCTTTTTCTTTGGCTCATTTTCTTATTTTTTTCTTCTGTTATAGTTTGTTCATTTTTCTTTTACCTCATTTTATTCCATTATTATTCTTTAGATGACTGTTTGTTTTCTTTTTTATTGGTTATTTTATTTATTTACATTTCAAATATTATCCCCATTCCCAGTTTCTCCTCCACAACCCCCCTATCCCATCCCCATTCCCCTGTTTCTTCTGTGAAGGTGCTGCCTCACCCACTCATCGACTCCCACCTCACTACCTTAGCATTCCACTATGCTGGGGTATCTAGCCTTCACAGGACCAAGGGCCTCCCCTCCCATTGATATCAGATAAGGCCATCCTCTGCTACATATGCATCTGAAGCTATTGGTCCTTCCATGTGTATTCTTTGGTTGGTGGTTTAGTCCCTGGGACTTTGGGGGGGGGATCTGGTTGCTCTTCCTTTGGGTTTGCAAACCCCTTCAGCTCCTTCAGTCTTTCCCCTACTCCTCCACTGGGGTTCCTATGATCAGTCCAATGGTTGGCTACAAGCATCAGCCTCTGTATTGGCAAGGCTCATGCCCCTCAAGAGAAGAATAGGTATAGAAACTGTAGTATATTTACAATTAAAAAGGATGGTACTCACAGGGCTAGACTCTAGGAGCTCCACCCTCAGACTCCTTCTTATAATTTGCCCTGTGATGTGAGATTCTGAATCTCTGAACTCCCTCCTGTTCACGTTGAATGAGACACAGTCAGGAGCACCTTATGGGGGACTTTGGAGAGATGCATGTATTTTGAATGTGTAAGGAATGACTGTGGCCAAAATATAGTCAGACAATCACAGTCCACAACTTTGCCACCAATTTGATTGATGTCCCTTTCATTTGGAGTTGGTATGTATACAGAGGGACTTATGAAAAAGCTGGCTTGTTGCAAGTTCTATTTTAGGCACACCTCTGATTTTCCTGGCCTTAAAACAATCAAGATCACCTTAGTATTTTTCTCGGCATGCAGATGTGAATGTTACCCACCAAAAACAAGATTCCCAATAAATTCAATTTTCCCCCAGTAAATTCAATTCTCCCCCCCCCCCTAATCACTGTACCCAACTGGGACAAAACTTTTGGAAAATCAGAATCATAAGTGTGTATTTATTTCCTCGGAAAGACAAAATCACCGCTCTCCTTGGTTCTCTGGCAAGAACATCCTGAATATAGCTTCCCACAGACACTGCCCTGTGCCTGAGAGTGGCTGCCCTTAAGGAAGAAGTTATCACTATCACTTCAAGATGCTGTCCAAGTGGGCCTGGGCCCCACTCTCTTCTGGGGCACAGGATATCTTCCAGGCATTGGGTGTCACCAATCCCCAAAGGAGGCTGTGAGAAAAGGTGTCAGTCGGGAAGAATGAACTTTAAGAGAAAACTGACATGTATCCATTCACTTCAAGGCAAGATAAAGATTCCTTTTAAGGATTCTGAATGCCTCCTTTTTGCCCCCAAGACTATGAATATATTTCTGGTATTTGGAAGGAAAAAGTGAAAGTTTTCAATGAATGCATATATTCCTGTCTGGTTTTGGCTTTTTTAAAAGTAACCACTGAATCCTATGCTGAGCGATTCAGCGCATATAAATAAAAACCAGAGACGGCCACAGTAGAATGCTTTCTTAACAAGTCATGGTGCCTAGGTTTACACTAATTCTAGAAATCAGCGCAAAGATCGTCACTGAGAGCATCCACTCCGGGCAAAGCTGGCCTTCTGTGAGATGTATTCTGAAAAATAACATTCTTAGTTCTGAAAAATAACATTCGAAAGATAGCCAAGTACAAAGAATAACATAATAAACGCCCACATTCCCAGTCCTCCGATTTAAACGCTATTCACTTTTAGTTGCATTTACTGCAACAATTTAGTTGCATTTAGTTGCATTTACTAAAGACCAATGCATTTAGTTGGTCTTCAGCATGAACATTTAAAAAACACTATCTGGGGGAAAATATTTTTAGCTTATATCAGAAGAACAAAGAATAGGAGAGAGAAAGGGGGAGGGAAGGAGAAGGAGATGTTGTCTAGGGAATAGCGTGGAAACAAAACAAGGAAAGGGGTGAGGGCAAAAGAGGGAAAGAGGTGAAAAGGAGCCAGAGGGGGAAAAGATAATATGGAAGAATCCTAGTTAAAATGAAGGAGTCCCTTGGCCATGACTCGCCCTGTCACTTCTGTCAGGACACAGGGAGTGTGTCCAGTCATCTCTGTTGTGTGCAGACAGCAGGCAGTGTGAGGGACAGTCTGTGGAGGAGCGGCCCATTTCTAAAGGTCGTCCTGTTCACACACATTCAACGGTCTGCAGTGCTCCCTTGCGCTCCTCTTCAGTTCTGTCGGTGGCGCCCGAGATCCTCCTTCCCGGTTCCTGGCTTTATTTAAATCTATTTATTTTTCTTAGTCTGGCTAATGCTTCTTAGCTGTGTCTGTCTTTCCCGTTGATATTCTTTACTATAATTTCTGTCTAAGTTTCACTTACTTTGCTTTGGTCTTCTCCATCTCCTTCATTCTGTTGTTTAGAGTTAATTTCTTCCTGTCCTGTATAGTATACATATTTACCTGAAGTCGACCTTGAAGACAGAGGCATTTATGCTGTAAAATCCTCCTTACCCCACGTGCCACAACTGTGATGCTTCTGTGCTTCTGTTTTTCTTTGTCTTCAGAATATCTTTTCTTTCCCTTGGATCTGTTTGCTGTTGAGGACCATCCCTTTTTAAAGCTCTGTGCATTTGTCAATTTTCTAGAATTCTTTCTATGCTTGATTCCTGGTTTCATTCTACTCTGGTCAGAAAAGAGGACTATTTCAGGCTTGATAAACCTGCTTGTTCTGTAACCTCCCTGGAAAAACAGATGTGCACTCTGTTGCTGATGTGTGGAATGTTCTGGAAATGTTAAGTGCATTTATTTTATTGCCTAAATATTTTAATGATAATAATTTAGTATTTATTGCCTAAATATTTTAATCTAAGAATCTATTTCTCAAATATTTGGTTCTTTATGATTTTCTATTCCTATACTGTTCTAGTCTAGATTTTTTTAATCTTCTTTAATTTGAATTTTTAAATTATATTTTTAAAAACTTACAAATAGCCAGCCAGTGGTGGCATACCCCTCTAATCCCAGCACTGAGGAAGCAGAGGCAGGAAGATCTCTCATTTCAAGCCCAGCCTGGTCTACAGGGTGAGTTTCAAGTCAGCCAGGGCTACACAAGGGAAATCCTGTCTCAAGAAAGGACAAGAAACTCAAATTAAAAATGCACACTAATATCAGGCAGCCTCAAAGACTGAGCACACTAACATGCTTCTGTTCACTTTGATGGCCATTTGGAACAGAGCCCTGCAGCTTTGTACTGGATTACACACTTTTACTCTCAAATATACTTTATGCACTTACCTCTACTACGTCAGACAAAAGGTCACCACAGGGTTAGAGCCAGAAACCGGATCAGCGTCATAACCTCCTTCATAACTTACACCCATCTCCTGCACTCAGACCTCCCTCATCCCCTAACATTTAGACTAAAATTCTTGTTCTCTCTTCCGTGTGTTGTAATACTGTGTTCACACATGCATCCATTTACATACATACATGCATTGTTGGCTGGATGCTGCACATGACAGAGAACATGTAATTTGTTTTGAGACTGTGTATTCCATGTACATCCATTTTCAGTTAATACCATTCGTTCTATGTGCATCCGTTTTCCACAGGTTCTGTGATTGTCTAGAGCTGGATCTTTAGAGCCTCTGTCCCGGGCTGAAAGTCCACCTGCAGCTTCTTCAACTAAAAGCCGGTCGCTGCTCTTATACATAAGAGTATGGGGAGCTTCATCTAGAACTTTCTGAGCATGAAGATTACAGTTGAAGCCCTTTGTGTTACCTTTTCTTCTAGGTTGATTCAATTATTATTAACATAGTTTATATTTTTAAAATTTACCCCAATGTAGTTTTGACATTTTTTTATTCCTGCAGTTTTCAGATTTGCATGAAGTTCTCATAAATCCCTTTATTGCCTTTTCATGTTGATCTGACTTGTGGCTATTTAGTCTGCGTCTGCTAACTTCTTCCCCTTGCTTAAGCAAACCGTTCAGGAGCCCTGCTCCACGGTTTACTCTGTCGGTTTGTTCTCTAGATAGTTGACGCTGCATTGTTACAGTCCCCTGTCTGGTTTCCTTTTTAAGGCATGTTTGGGGAAACAGAAGCAATAATCATGCGAACACCCTTATGTCACAGCTCCAATCAACAAATTCAACTGCTGGCCTCTGTCTCCTTCTCAGAACAAAACTAAACAAAGCAAAGGTGTTTTTGTTTTGCGCCTGGTCCTCAGGTGTCTGCGCTTGCGCACTTGTGCCAGGCTCCCAGGGGCTGCTCTGCTTGCAGGAGGAAGCCCTCCGCCACCTCCGCACCCCTGAAGCGGGAGCTAGAATGACCACACTGCAGGCCAAATTCACGGCTCCCAGTGCTTATCCAAGAGGAGAAAGCGGAAAAAAAATGAGCTAAGCAACTTAAGAAAGAGAACAACAAAATAAACACAGAGAGGGGAGAAGGAAGGAAACCATAAAGATAAGGGTGGGAATCAATCAAAGGAAAAGCAAATATACAGTAGAGAGAATCAACGAGGGTAAAAGTTCATTTTTGGAAAAGAAAACTAATAAAATAGACATGTTGAGGATCTTTGAAAATATAAAACGGCACAAATAAACAATCTTAAAATAAAAAAATAAGATAAGTAGATAATACGCAGGCTTCAAAAGAAAGGAGCTGAAATAAGCATTTCTCGGACACATTAAAAACTTGGGTAAAATAGAAGTTTATTAGGAAAACTGAAACTTAACAGATTTTAAAATCAAAAAACAATATTTTCTACTTATTAAATTTAATTAAAAATCAGAGATAAGCACTTGAACAAACCGGTTCGACATAAATTCATAGGCTATTGAAATATAAATGTCAAAGTATGTGTGTGTGTGTGTGTGAGTATATGTGTCTGAGTGTGAGTGAGTGTGTGTGTGTGTGTGTGAGTAGGTGTGAGTGTCTGAGTGTGTGAGTATGAGTGTGTGTGTGAGTGTGAATGTGTGTGTGTGAGTGTGTGAGTGTCTGAGTGTGTGAGTGTGTGTGTGTGTGAGTAAGTGTGTGTGTCTGAGTGTGTGTGAGTGTCTGAGTGTGTGAGTATGAGTGTGTGTGTGTGTGAGTGTGTGAGTGTCTGAGTGTGTGAGTGTGAATGTGTGTGTATGTGAGTGTGTATGTGAGTGTGAGTGTGTGAGTGTCTGAGTGTGTGAGTGTGAATGTGTGTGAGTGTGTATGTGAGTGTGAGTGTGTGTGAGTGTGTATGTGAGTGTGAGTGTGTGTGAGTATGTGTGAGTGCGAGTGTGTGAGTGTGTGCATTATTTGGCCTTAACTGAGTTAATGTAAAAGTCTTTAAAGGGATTTTAAGGGTACACACCTTCTTCACATGTTGAGGTGCTTACATGGAACTGATTACAAATGTTCGTGGAGATGAAACCTGTGCAATCACGCCTTAGGCTGAGCCGGCATCCATAGGTCTCCTTACACAGTTGAAAATAGGATCAACTTTATTATATACATATCTTGCCTAGTATGTTGTTACTGATGTTGACCAAATATTTATTCAAGGATTTGTTACTTGATTCGTCAAAAACTCATAAGGAATTTCTAAAGTTTTACTTCCTTTTTATAGATTTGCCCATCATGGGCCTTAATGTTTTGAAGTTTTGCTATAAAATCCATACACAATGTGTGTGAAAAATTAAGGTTTAATGAGTGTAGATTCTCCCTGTGCTTATTTATTTATTTATTTATTTGGTAGATTTTGGTTATATACCCATATACCTTTTCCTTTTTTTCTTTTTTTTAACTTTTGACTTCTCTGTGTATGTATATTTTAGCTATTTCTCTTCCTCTCACTAAACAATAAATGGCTTTTAAATACCAAGTTTATTGAATTTCTAATAACTATTATTGCTGGTAAAATAGGATTATGGCTAATTTTGTCTTGTACTATAACCGATTTTGCAGTTATTTCTGATACTATGCCTCCCCTTTCTCCTCTTCCTCCCCTTCCTCCCCTTTCTCCCCTTTCTCCCCTCCCTCCCCTCCCTCCCCTCCTTCCCCTTCCTCCCCTTCCTCCCCTTCCTCCCCTTCCTCCCCTTCCTCCCCTTCCTCCCCTTCCTCCCCTTCCTCCCCTTCCTCCCCTTCCTCCCCTTCCTCCTCTTCCTCCCCTTCCTCCCCTCCCTCCCCTTCCTCCCCTTCCTCCCCTTCCTCCCCTTCCTCCCCTTCCTCCTCTTCCTCCCCTTCCTCCCCTCCTTCCCCTTCCTCCCCTTCCTCCCCTTCCTCCCCTTCCTCACCTTCCTCCTCTTCCTCCCCTTCCTCCCCTCCCTCCCCTTCCTCCCCTTCCTCCCCTTCCTCCCTTTCCTCCCCTTCCTTCTTTCCTTCTGATATGATTGAGAATTGTCTTTTGATTGGCTGCAGAAATTTTTCAGTAGTAAAGAGCACTCGCTGCTCTTCCAGAGGACCTGAGTTTATTTCTTGGCACCCACATCAAGGAGCTCATGACTTACCCATAACTGAGCTTCAGAAGATCCAACACCTGCTTTCTACTTCCACAGGTACCTACACACATGTGGCATACATTTACCCAAACATGCACAAAGACACAAGTTCAAATTTTTCCTTAAAAAAGAAATTCTCTCTTGGGGATGACATAATAATTCAGTCAGGGTCTAAAGGAGATTTCTACCAAGCCTGACGGTCTGAGTTCAACACACAGGTCCCACATAGTGAGAAACTTCCAACTCCCAAGAACTATCCCCTCACATGCATACATGCACATGCTTCATGCATGACCCACACATGTTCACATACAAATAAATGAGCAAACAAGTGTAATGTTTTTCTTTCTCTAACTTTTTGAATATTCTCTGTATTTACATTTCAAATGATATCCCTCCCTCCCCACTTCCATCCCCCTTCCCCCCACTTCCATCTTTCCTCCCCCCTTCTTCCATCTTTCCTCCCCCCCACTTCCATCCTCCCTCCCCCACTTCCATCCTCCCTCCCCCCCACTTCCATCCTCCCTCCCACCCACTTCTATCCTCCCTCCCCCATTTCCATCCTCCCTCCCCCCACTTCCATCTTCCCTCCCCCCCACTTCCATCCTCCCTCCCCCCACTTCCATCCTCCCTTCCCCCCCACTTCCATCCTCCCTCCCCCCCACTTCCATCCTTTCTCCCCCCACTTTCATCCTCCCTCCCCCCCATTTCCATCCTCCCTCCCCCCACTTCCATCATCCCTCCCCCATTTCTATCCTCCCTCCCCCCCCACTTCCATCCTCCCTTCCCCCACTTCCATCCTCCCTCCCCCTCACTTCCATCATCCCTCCCCACCACTTCCATCCTTCCATCCCCCCTTCCATCCCCCTCCCCCTTCACTTGCTTCCATGAAGGAGCTCCCTCTCCCAACCACCCTCTCCACCTCAGCCCCTTAGCATTCCTCTACACTGGGAAAACACACCTTCACTGGACCAAAGGCCTCTCCTCCCATTGATGCCAGACACTGCTATTCTCTGCTGCATATGCAGTTGGAGCCATGGGTCTCTCCATGTGTGCTCAATGGTTGGTGTTTTAGTCCCTGGGAGTTCTGGAGGGTTTGGTTGGTTGATAATGTTGTTCTTCCCATAGGGTTGCAGATCCTTTCAGCTACTTCAGTTCTTTCTCTAGCTCCTTCATTGGGGTCCTCGTGTTCAGTCCGATGGTTAGCTGCAAGCATCCTCAAGTGTATCTGTATGGCTCTGGCAGAGCCTCTTAGGAGGCATCCATATCTGGGTTCTGCGCAAGTATAGTTTTTAATTTGTCTTTTTACTCAATTTCTCCAACAAGATGTACATATACATTGAACTTTTTGTGACACATCTGCACTTCTTACATGTCTTGGGGCTGTGACAGAATGGGTGACAGTGAGTAAGCTTACTGGAGGCAGAGTTTCTTTTGGTTCACATACAGAGAATATGGCCCTAGTTTGCAAGGACACCATGGGGGCAGAGCTTAATTAGCGAGTCACATGGTGTCCACCCATCAGGAAGCAGCAATCGACGAATGCTTGTGTTCTGTTCACTGTCTGTAGTTCAGCCAAAGACCACAGCCTACGAAATGACACCACCCCCAATAATAAATAATATTAATGGGTGAAAAGATGGCTGTGCTACTGAAATGCCTTGGATTTTTATGTGGAAAGGCCGGGCTTCCATTCCTAGGTCTTTAATGTGGGCTCACAGATCTGACAATTCTTGGAGTCTTTGTCGAAGTCATGAAGAGAGACCAATAAAGCTTGTTGGGTGTCCCAAGGACCTACACCGACTCCCACAGCTTTTCTTTACTAGAAAAAGGAAAACATCATTTCCCACAGTCACTATCAATTATGCCAGAGCATATTTAAATGATTCTATAAAAGACATGGGAGAGTCATATTTGACTTTAAGTGCCAGGGACATGTAAGGACAGACACGGTCTTTCACAGCTGAAAATTAGATGTGGTTTTTAGGTCATGTCTCTGTCACACTACAGCTTGCTGGAACTGGTATTGAGCGAGTCTTTGGTGCCTATGAAATGTGGCATCCTTATATAGAAGACCAACAGAATTGCAGATTTTCATACAACCGTGGAATCGGAAAGTATCTAAGGGGCACTGATCCCATGAAAAGAAAAAAAACCACACTCATTATTGTAACATTTTTAATGTCTCTTAGCTTTTGTGATACATCTAAAGGAGAAACATTCGTCAAGTCCCTTTGACTCTGAGTGTACAAAGAGGAGGCAAAATTCAGTCCATTCCACACCTGGTTAATCATCAGAATTTCTTGAAAAAGTCTGTGTAAATATAGTGTGTTGGTTGTTTTTCTGATAAATACTGCATTTTCAAAGCTTTATTATAAAATAGAAAGTATAAGGCATCCATTTGTGATTTGAAAGTTAGTGGGAAAGGATGCCCCAGGTCCATGTTTCTAAATCAAAGATTCCTAGGAAGAGCATATAAATAGAGGATTAAGATATATTGAACACACGTGAGTTTTATACGAGTCATGCCATGAGTTTTACTAAGCATAAGAAACAGATAAAAGATGAATGCATGGTTATTTTATTTAAGACGCCCGCAATAGTTGACAATAGGTGAACTAATGACTCGGGAAAGATGACAGTTGCAAACGAAGGAACGAGACCCATGGCCTCAGCAGAGCCCAGCATCATCCCACGGGACACTGACGAATCTGCTGGCGCCGAGATGAAGTCATGTCTTCTGAAAGCTGCTATTTCTTCAAGAGAATAGCAAGTGAGGTCAGCAGCTGATAGTGACGAATGGAAGGTGGAGCTAGATGCTGATGACAGAGGGGATGATAAAGGCTAGCCTCCCCAGAGATGGGGAAGGCAAATCCTGATCCAGGGCAGGGCAGGGAGTCTAATTACCACTCCTTCCTTCCTTCGTTCGACAGCTCATAGGCCATCCTGGCCACAGAGCATCCAGGTCCTTAAGAACATGGAGTTCTTAGAGCACCCACAGTTGCTCAGAAACAAGATGTGCTTTGCATCATGTGCAATGAACTCTTGCTTATTCCTAGCTTGGAGGATGTCACGCTGATATTCTGAATGATGAATACAAAATCCAAGGGAAAGAATATCAGATTCCTGTTTCCGTAGTGATGTGTGAGTAGCCAACGTCCTTCCTCCACAGGAGTGACTTAGTTGGGTTTCTACTGCTGCAACAAAACAGCACAACCAAGAAGCGAGGTGTTGTTTATTTAGCTCACACTTCCACACCACTGTTCATCTCTGGAGGAAGTCAGGACAGGAGCTCAGCCAGGGAAGGATCCTGGAGGCAGGAGCTAATGCAGAAGCCATGGCGAGGTGCTGCTTACTGGCTTGCTTCCCAGGGCTTTCTCAGACTTCTTTCTTAGAGAACCCAGAATGACAGCTACCAGCCCAGGGAGGGAACCATTGGCCATCGGCCGACCCTCCCCTACTGATCACCAATTGAAAAAATGCCTTACAGCTGGATGTCATGAAGGCGTTTATCAAATGAGTCTTCTCTTTGAAGACTCTAGCTTGTGTCATATTGACACACAAAAGTATCACGTGTAAGGAGAATTCTTTTTCTGTTTGGAACTGACCACAAATATGAAGGGCACAAAATATCCACTGTGGCAGCACCACTGTATTGAATTCTTATCTTTCAGGTGTCTCCTTTCAGTTGAATGGGAAGTCTCACAATTAGGCATGCCTCGGTGTCCAGAGTTGGCTTGACTGTCCAAAAAGAAAAGGTGTGTTTGAAGCTACTTAAGGAACTCTATGAAGCAGACCCAACGTGCAGACTCTTAAAAACCTTTGGGACCCCTCAAAGGATCACCCAAATGGTGCTTGCAAAACTTATTCACTTAGATTGAACATTAGATCTTACACCTAAAGCAGAGGCTAATAAGATTAACGTCCAGGGTTCACAAGACGGCTCAGAGGTTAAGAGCCCTGACTGCTCTTCCAGTGGTCCTGAGTTCAATTCCCAGCAACGGCATGATAGTTTACAATCATCTCTGAGTTCTGCTGCCATCTTTTGGCAGACAGGTGTGCGTGCAGATAGAGCACTCATACACATAAATTCAATAAATTAGAAAATCTAGAGATAATATTATTGTTATCAATGTCCTTCACAGTCTTTTATTTGGCCGCTTTGGAATAAAATGCCGACCGTTATTTTATTACTTATGTGAGAACATAGCTTTCAGGGGAAATCTCCATGCTTTAAATAATAAACATGTGAGATAGGCTTTGGTCGGGAGGTGAGGCAATGTGGTTCGGTGCTTTACCTGCCTCCCGTCAGCAAGGCTCTGATACTCAATGCTGTAAACAGAACTATGAGAAGGCGGAGGGCTGAGGTCCAGAAGTAGTCCTGAGGGCCGGGAAGTACGAAGTGACCTACTGGGGGGGAGCAAAGGTCCACCACGAGCAATTATGGTGAGATACCGACGGCTCATAATGTGCTCCGTGCTGTCTTCGGATGTCTTTCCTACTTGCTTGGGCCCTCTGTCACTTAAAGCATGCAGTAGGAAAGCACCCGAAGATCCTGGAACGCGCTCTCACACCGACGCAGACTGAAGTCAACAGATGCCATCGGCAAAGCCTCCTGTTCTCCCTCTGGAGATTCGGTGAACTTGCGTGTTTCACTTGTCAGTTTCCCACTGAGTCCATCATCCTCATGACGGGGCCAAGCTGTCCCCAAGCACTGCATGGTCACACAAGCAAAGGCTATGGCCGATAAGAAAGCATGATTTCACTCATTTCATTGCAAACTAAATAAAGCAGTTGTTCGAGCTTTAACCAGCACTATCCATACATTGTGGATATGTTGGTTTCACATCTTTGAGAAACAGAGTATGTCTTCCACGTCTCTTGGTAACAAATGGAACTTTCTCTATACAGAATGTCATGCACCCTGACGTGGTGTGGGCAAGATCTGGAGCGACAAGTCACTGAGGCTAGAAATCCTCCTATACCCAGCTCTCTGCGACCAGTGTAGGTCTGACCACGAATGAACTATGTGACCCAGGGCAGATGAGAGCAGCTAGAGAGAGAGACTTCCAGCCTCGCCCTTCTATGAAGAGCAAGCCTGCGTATGCTGTTAGCAGCTCTGCTTCTCCATCACGGGAGGCGTTTTCTTCAGTGGCCAATGAAGATAACAAACAGGAAGCCCAAAACATCAGCATTCCAGGAGCCACGGGCATAAAACTCCTAAGCTGTCCTGCCTCTCACAAGTCTGGTGAATGGTGCAGAAAGCTCACGTGGGATCTTGGAGCGATCTGTGGAAGAAGATGCTTGGGGAAGGCAGGACGCTCTCTTGTAGGAGAGGCAACACTCACAGCCACTTAGTCAAAGTACAGTAGACTAGAAGGTGAAGTAAAATAAGCCCTTTATACTTGATGCCTTTGAAAGGCAGAACAGTTTGTTCCCTCACTATAGAGCTTTAGGAAATGCTTAGAAATAAGTTCTCCAATACATTAAAAAAAAAAAAAAAAAAAAAAAAAAACATTTAGCCCCGGAGTTGAGGAGCGGGTCCGAGGGAGAAAGAATTTGCCATGCAACCAAGAGGTTCTGATTCCAAATATCCAGCATCCGTGTAAAAGTCCACCGCGGCTGTGCATGCCTGCAATCCCAGAATTCACCGGCAGAGTCAGATGGTTCCCAGAGATTGATGCCTAGTCAACCTAAGTGCTGTGACAGTGAACTTCAACATGTAAGGTGATAGAGAAGTCCCTTCTCCAGCTGCAGGTCCACACATACATACCACACACACACACACACACACACACACACACACTAAAAAGTAGAGAAAAAACTTTATTGTACCAGCACAAATTGCTCAGTCATGGTATTAAATATGTTTTCTTCTTCCTAAGGGTAAAACAAAGTAAGCTCATTCAGTGGAGGCTAGTCCAGTGCACACCCATAAATCCATTCAGTGGACACAGCCCATCCCTGCCTGTGTGTCCAGTCATATCACTTTTCAACACCAAAAAATTACACTGGTTTTTAAATGTTAAATAGTTTTCATCACTGCCCTTTTTTCTCTGTAACTGTATCTACAGTTGTTCCTTATCCTATACATTGTATCCCCGCCCATGGAGACCCAGCAGGGAAGGTGGAATAAAACACACCAGAGAGTAACACACAGTGCGATTCCATGTGGACCCTCGTCTGTTCGTCTGGAGTATCTCTCCTCCCTGACAGAAGCTGTTGACTCGGGGATAAAAGTCTTTTCACATCCCTGAACCAGCATCTTCTCACACAGAAGAATAGCACCTAGCTCGAGAATTGTCTTGTGGGTTAATAAAACAATTACATCAGTGAGATGGCACCAACTTAATGACCTGCGATCGATCCTGGATCCCATGTGAGGGGAGAGAACCAAGTCCTCAAAGTTACCTTCCGATTTCCCCGTGCACATTCACGTTTTGGTGCGTGCAGCACGCACGTGCATGGAATGAAAAGGGATAAAAACATACAATAAACATTTACAAAGTGAGGTAGACAACAAAGACACACCCTTTTTGTTCTCCGCCAGGCAGTCCTCTCTGAAACCGTATGTGTGAACACTGTGCTTAAGATGTCTTCACGTTTACTGTGGGCTCAGTGTGGCTGAGTGTTCTGTCGTTCTAGAAACACTATGGGGGCTTTCCTTCTCAAACCGTCGGTATTGGTTTTACTTAGAAGCATAGGGGAGAGCCATGGAAGAGTTGGAGATGTCAGACACTCCATCACTGGAAGCTTAGAACACTAGGCTATGAACTCATTCTGTTAGAACACCAGGATGTCAGGGAGGAATCGCACGCCCTTCCACCTTTACCCTAATTACAGAAGTATTTCCTCTCTCCAGGAGAGCGAAGCAGGTCACATGACTTGTGCTTTATTTCGCGCTGCTAGCTCTTGAGACAGTTTCTGCAGTAACACTGCTGGCATAAGAAGAAATGGAAAGGAGAGGTTACCTGTAAGAAGAACTGCAAAAAAAGAGACTCCGATTGGTATCCATGGCTTCTGCAGAAAGGTTGGAGACGAAAAGTAAGAGAACAGAGAAAGTGGGAAAGAGGGAAGGAAGGTAGGAGGGAGACAAGGAGAGAAACAGAGAGGTTAGGAGGGAAGGAGGGGAGAGAGAGAGAGAGAGGGACATGGAGGGAGAGAGAGGAAGAGAGAGAGGCAAGAAGGGGAGGGGAAGGGGGAGAGAGAGAGAGAGAGAGAGAGAGAGAGAGAGAGAGAGAGAGAGAGAGAGAGAGAGAGAGGCTTTTCTTTTTCTTTCTTTTTTTTTTTTAGTACAGAATAGAGTTTATTCAGGTCATGGGAGAGTTAAGAGGGTGGTAGAGGCAGAGAGAGGGGGAGAGGGAAGTAGAGGAGTAGAGGAGTAGAGGTCGGCCATGAGCACGTGGGGAGAGAGGGGAGAGAGGCTTTTCTGAATGAAGCCAGGATAACAGCAATGTTGGTACCACTAGCAGGTCAGAAAAAGGGTTTGAAAGTTTAAGTGCTGTGACACAGTTGGAGGCTGAGGTGACTTAATATCAAAAAGGCAATATATAGAGTACTAAGTATAGCACAAGAGGGCTCTAGAAACTACAGAAGCAGACAGAGTATCTGACAGCAGGTGGAGTATCTGATAGCAGGTGGAGTATCAGATCAAAGAGTATCTGATAGCAGGCAGATTATCAGATCAAAGGCAGAGTATCTGATTGCAGTAGCAAATGCATAATAGAAATTAGTTTAGTGATTATCCAGGAAACTGCAAAGTTCACCTTTCTGAGTGGGAAAATGCCTTTTTCACATTCCACATCAGGAACCTGAGAGCTGCCATCTTCAGCCTTTTCCTGGTGGCCTCCTGTCCTGGTGGCATCTCAGGGGTTTCTATCTGAACTCAGGTGTTTGAAGGCTCCCCAGGTTTCTCCCTCTTCATGTAGTCTTCGATAGAGTTGTGTATGTGGTTGTTGGATTAATGCCTGCCCACCCCGTCATATCACCAACACTAGTAACAGACATTCGACAAGTGCTTTTTTAACGCGTTTGCAGTTTCAATAAATAACCATACAGCCCTTGGAGGAAAGTCCGAGTGAAATGCTTGAAAAAGAGCATTTCATTTTTAATCCCTTCACACTTTTTGTGTTTGCTATACAGTGAGCAATTTTATTTTAAATAAAAATATTCTACATTGACTATCAGCCAGTTAGTATGAATCGCAACAGAAACTTTTTTTTAAGTTAAGCTTTTTAGTCCTATTGAGTTTCTGGTCTGGATGTAAATGTTTGGATGCTCTCTACTTGTTACTAGAGTATGTGGCATTTTACAGTGCTTTTCCATTCATCTGGATTTTACAATATTTAAACATCTTTGCTCTACGAGTTTTGCTTTTCCTTTAAGAAGTTTTTGACCCAACAGTTTAGCAAATGAAATATATATACAGCTCACGAGCATATTTTAAGGCTTTTGGGAAACACTTAAAACAAAAGCTATTCTGAGGATTAGGAAATGGCTTGTCTGAGCATTGCCAAGTGTAGTGGGCTAACCTCTTTGTGGGACATGTGGAAACAGAAAGACAGGCTCTGACGTCCTCGGTTCAAGGTTACCAGAGAACATGAACGCAGTGTGTTCCTCTTCCTGTTAACACAGGCCATAAAAACAGTGTCTTCTTTCACTTAAAACAACTGAACACATGCAGGAAGACGTTGACCATTTGCCTTTTAGTTTCTGGGGAGGTCCTGGATGGATTTTGACCCCTTGTCCTCCTTCCCAGAGGTTTATTGTGTATTTAATGAACCTTGGATACCGGTGCAATGCACTGTCCGCAAGGGAGACATGGGAACTCCAGGGGACTTATTGCTCAGTGACCAATGCTACCGCAGTGTCTGGGCATCTGTCGATGAGCAAACTGCCCTCACCTTTTAAGGACTGGGGACCTTGTTCTCTAGAGTCTATATTAAAGCCAAGGCTTTACTCTCTACATAGAGCGCAGAACCCCACACTGTTCTGTCTGCCTTAAATCCATTTACTAATGAGAAAACGTTACCACCTGTAATTCCAGCACTTGGGAGGAGTGAGTTCAAGGCCAGCCCTGGTTATGTAGTAAATTTCAGGCCATCCTAGGCATTCGGAATTAAATATTGCCTCTGTAAGGAAAAATGGGAGAGAGGGAGCAAGAGAGAAGGAGGGAGGGAGGAAGTGAGAGAGGAAGGGAGGAAGAGGGAGAGAAGGGAAGAAGGAAGGAGGAAGGAATTTAAGGGTGACTGCCTACAGAAATAATTTATTACATAACTTCCACAGTACTTTCAGCAGGAATTTTATATCAGCCAAATATAGTACGGCCAGGGCCCCTACTGGAAGACTTCCTACTTTGAATGCAGCACGTTGGATCATGGCCAAGACTTACCTGCGTGGAGAAATAGAGGTTTTCCAGGAGGTGGGCACCAAGTCAGAATGAAAGCACTGGCTAACGGGACATAAGATGGACCCAAACTCCACTGTCCTGAGAAGGAATTCTCCTGTGAGGCCCCGGCGAGCAGCCTCAGCCGGCTGAAGCCGACCTGGAGCCTGTCCACCTCTCATGCCTCTGCTTCTCTCACGGGCACTGGGCAAAGACCCTTCTGAACCCATGTCTCCTGGGTCTCATAGAAGAATTTCAGAGCCAGTAATCCAAGATACTCACCATGACCCGTACTCAGACATTAAAAACATTTACTCAGGATTACTAATAATATTAAGCTTGTCCGGTATATATACGGGCTAGTAGATATAAAATATGTATGTTCAGCATTCCATTAAGTATACAAATAAATGTAAGTGCCTTGTTGCTAATTTTGCAAATTGAAAAGCAAGGCATAGAGTGAGAGGGTGGGAGAAAGCCAAATGGTTACGCTTTGTTTCATTTTGTCCTTTTAAGATTGCGGGATGAGGTTCCAGTCACAAGTCACAAAGCATGGCCACTCTACATATCAACGGTGGCCAGTCATAACAGGACAGAACTACTAACAACTTCTTTAAAAATATATATATATGCATTCAAAGACTGGCCCAAAAACTACAGCAATACCCTTGTCAAAAGTACTTCAGCCTCCTTGGGAATAGCAGTGGCCTAGCCTGCTTCATCTGATGAGGTCCAGTCTCTGGCATCTCACGGTAACCTGCTAATGAAGTCAGAGGCAGGGTTTAGGTCATGTGAAACAGTCAGAAGTCCAAGCCCTCTCATGTTGTGTGTTTAAAATCCACATCTCACTTTTCCGTATTTCCCCTGCTTCCTCAAGAATGCTCTCAGAACTTCTGCTTCCTCATATCCACCCAGTGTCCGCCACGTGCCTGCTTCTAGTCTGACAGTGTACTGGTGTCTTGATGGTTGGATGTAGATATTTTTGTCACTAAATGAATGTGTTTTTAAGGTACAGGTTAAAAGATGCTAAACAACTGTAGCAAACAGGGATAAAAACTCGCAGAAGCCAGAAGCTGTGGAAATTCATCTTTTCTCCACGCCCAGTCCCAGGACTGCTTCCTCTCCATCTGAAAGTCTCTCAGCATCTTCCAGAAACGCAGCATTGTCTCCCTTGAAGCTGAAGAACAGAGAGGATCATTCTCGGGAGCCACAGCTTTTGTGATGCTCCGGGGGAAGGCTGAAAGAAGGAGAGCAGAGATGTGGGGTAATTCCTGGCTAGAAAGCAGAAAGCAGGAGAGGGACTAGACCTGCAGTGGTCGCTAAAAGTCACAGCCCTCCTGACCTATGGGCAAAATCACCACAGTACAGGAAAAAAATGCTAAGTACTCTTAATTTCCCAATAAATCCTGATACTAAAAGCTCATAGTAATCATGAAAGATGGTAAAACTGTATATGGTAAGATACGCTACACAGGAAAAGAATTAAACCCAATGGCATTGTCAGCTTCTAAGTGCCACAGCCAGCTCATACAAATCGAAGGCACTATGAAAGTTAACCTATCTACTGGCTGGGTTACACTGTGGTTTCAATGTCTGCTACGTTTGAGAGCCAACAGAATAAGGTGGCACACAGTTTGTATGGCAGTTGTGTGAGCTGCTGTTCTACATGACTAAGCTAGAACCATCGTCTTGTTATGTGAATCTCTAATTTTTTCTCTTTCAGGTTTGTGTGTGCACCGGGGTATGTGTTTGTCTTCTGGTTCTGTGGGTTTCGTTTTTATAGTTTTTCGGACTCCATAAATAGATCAGGTGTACAGGATTGGGTCTTTGTCTCCTCTCTGTCTTCTACGAGTCTCCCTGTAGACAAAGCGAAACGTGCCACAACCTTGGTCTAATGAAAACCTGGCCGAGTGAACACACTCAGGTCTGCAGGCCACCCACCAAGCAAGTGGAAAGAGAGTGAAAAGAGAATGCCGGCTTATCCCGGGAACTAGATGCGCCTTCGGAGAAAACAGGAGATAGTGTATTTGGCCACCGTCAAGTACAAATAGTGCTTCACATGGTGGCAGGCAGGTCACATGTGTGCTAAGTACCGAGAGCATGCTTGGAAAGAGCAACAGCAGCCTGACATCTGTAGGGCACAGTGACCCTTCTCCACCACTCCCACCCCCAATATTCCCAAAGGACTCGTTCTAGGGAGAAAAATGATAAAAATATAAAGTCGTTTAAAGATAATCGCTGAAGTTTTCCAACTGAGTTTCTAAACATGTTTAAACAAAAAGGTTGTCTGGGTCTAAATGGATTCCAAAAGATGAATAAACTTTAATCTCTTCTAATGCCCTAGACATATTTTCACTTAACAAAATTCCTCATTAGTTTCTAACTATTAGTTTAAATGTTGCCAACTGGAAGCGAGCAGAAACTTGCGGATGTGCTGCAGATAACTGTTTCTCAAATGGGAGTTGGTAGGAAAAGCTCGGAGCCTCCAGAGATAATGGGGCTAGGAATGTGGAGTTTGGGAAACTCCCCAAGCTGAGGCTGAGACTCCCCCACCCCATCCTTGTCTACATCCACTGCTGAGCTGCGACTGAACAGCTGAGGGCAAACTGCTCTCCCGTGGACGTGCACAGCCAGAAAATAAAAACGGGTACTTTCCCTTCTACTTGGAAGTTATGAAGGAGCAAGGAATGGTCATAAAAAAATTAGTCAAAGAAAGAAAATTGCTTCAAAAGGCAAACATGTGAGGAAAATGAATTAATGGTTCTTTCTTTTTTTAATTTTTTATTGCATATATTTTATTCACATTTCAAATGAATGGTTCTTTCTCTTCCTTCAAATATTTCCTGTTTTATAAGGTTCACACATATATACGTTTGTGTGTATACATATATGTGTGTATATTTCTACAATTTGTATGTGTGTATGTATATGTGTGTGTATAAATGTATATGTGTGCATGTGTATGTGTATATGTACATATATGTGTGTATATGTATATATATATGTCAGTATGTATATATGTGTGTATGTGTGTGTGTATGTCTATAATGTGTATATGTGTATATGTCTATATATGTACATGTATAAATGTATATGTGTACATGTATATGTGTATATATGTGTATGTATATGTGTATATGTGTATGTATATATATGTGTGTACATGCGTGTATGTATGTGTGTATATATATTCATGGTTATGTATGTATATATGTGTATGTATATATTGTACATGTATAAATGCATATGTGTATGTATGTGTATATATATATATGTGTATATATGTGTACATATATGTGTGTGTATATATGCATGTATATATGTGTATTATATGTGTGTATGGATGTGCACATATGTGTGTATGCATCTATCTATATATACATGTATATATGTATGAACATATATCTATGTATGTTTATTTATATACACTGAATGTTAAACATGCTCCCCTCATGTCCTCTACTCTTCCTTTTCTCATTTTGCCCTCTTCTCTTTGCCACCATACACAAAGTTTTTCCTATTTTTTTTTAATTTTTGAGATTATGATATAAAATCACATCATTCTCCTCAACCTGTCCCTTTCTCCCTGCAAATCCTTCAATATACTCCTTATCCTCTTCAAGTTTGTAACCTCCCTTTTTATTCATTGCTGTTCTGCACATACATGTGTACATGCACATACATTCCTAAATACATAAAAGCATGGTGTTACTTCTATTTTCATATCTTGTGCATATATTCACAATACACATGACATATTATACATATGTATTCTCATGAACTTACACATTTCTATAAGATATAAAGACAAACAAGAGAGAACATGTTACTGTGCTCCTGACATGGTCTTAAGTCACTCCTCTCCAGCTGCATGCATTTCCCTGCAAACAAGACTGTTCTTCATCGCTGAAAGCATTTGCTATGTACATATACCACGGTTTTGTTATCCATCGCTGTGTTGTTGGAGATCTAGCCTGCTTCTATAATGTAGCAGTTGTGGGTTGCTATATAATAAACACTGGTTTGTATTATTAAATCGCTGAGCTAAGCGGACTTGAGGCCCTTGAGTCAGGACCTAGGAGTGATGCGGCTGGAACATGTGGAAGATGTGGAGCCCTTACATGCTGCCGGTACAGCTCTAAACTAGTCTACTACGGAAACATAAGATTGACCATATCTTCCACGCCCTTCTTCCTTTATCCACTAGAATTGAATGCTGTTGCAGTTGAAATGCTTGGAAAACGGAGATTGACATAAAGTAGATTTTATTTGGCCAAGAAAACTGAAAGCAAGCAGGACACGCTGACATGGTGGATATTTAGAATTAGAGGAAAGAGAAGCAATGGGTGAGAAAAACGACACTCAAATATCGTTAAATATCTCAGTTCTAAACGGATACTATTAAAGCAAAACTTAAATCCAATTTTGAACATGTGTCTCTGTGTGTGTGTCTGTCTGTCTGTCTGTGTGTGTGTGTGTGTGCGTGTGAAAATAGCACAGCATTGCACAAGTTTCTGAGCCACTCTTGGTAATGAAATAACAATCCACTACAGCTTTGAGTCCAGATTAAAAGGAGACAGCTTTTCACGCAGACTGATTATCTTCATCCTAGCCTGACAGGACCTCAAGGGAAGCTTCCTCCACCTCAGAACCCTTTGCAGTGGAGCTGAGTAAACAATGCTGTGGGAGGCTGCACTTGAATCCCGAGATGGTGAGCAGCATCTCTGTCCTGTGTCCTCTGAGTGTGAGTGGCGTCCCCCCTGCTGTGACAACCAAGAAGTGGCCCAGACTTTATCAGATGTCTGGGGCCCGGGGCTGAACCCAGTCACACCATTGAGAATCACCACCTTGGAGGATGCCTGTGGGGCAAAAGGCTTCTAGGGGGCCTCCCACTGTGCACAAAGTAACTCTGGGAGTGTGATAGGAACACAGTATCAAAACAGACAAGCCAATCCTTAACTGCAGGATTTAGGAAATTCTGGCCAGAGTTTCTGTTGCAAAGAAGCTTTGTCCTGACTATCCGTTGCTCTGCAGGGTAGGCAGTAATTACCCAGAAAGTAAAAACTCCTGAAGTGCACAGGCCATTAACGTTTTAATTATCGAGTGTTTGAGTCCAAGAGGAAAGATGACAGTTTCAACTGGGAAATAAAGGGAAGTTGGAGGACGTGGGCAGGAAGTTGTTCTGCACTGAAGAACACCGTCTGTTTTCTGACCTCCATCCCCACTGTCACAGGGACAAGCCTGGAGAAAAATTCCAACCGCCAGGGGTCCACTTAGGATTGATTCTAGATGGTGATCCTCCAAATGGTGAATGAGCAACCGAGAATTGTGTGATACTTTTAACTAAAATTTTAAATAACTTCCTTACTGCTCAACAGCTTCACAATGGGAGTTTCTATTGAAGTGAAACAAATCAAAACTAACAGGAATTCAACCATAAGACTATCAGCCAGGCCTAAAATACTTCTTAAGTTTACCCTTAAATGATCCCTTTGAATAATAAAACATTTTTAATCTTAAATCTAACAGAGTTTTTAAACAAGATTTTTTCCTTGCCCACCTAAAATTTTCAAATCTAATGTAAAAAAAATGCAACTAAATAATTGAAAAAAATAAATATGCCAGGGAGAAAACTTTACTATATTATTTCATAATGCTCAATTAGAGTCACACACACACACACCCACACACACACACAGAGAGAGAGAGAGAGAGAGAGAGAGAGAGAGAGAGAGAGAGAGAGAGAGAATATTTTAGATATCTAAAACATCTGTGATTTTAAATAAATAGACTTTTGTCTCAGAAAGAAAGCATATTATTATGTGATAACATTACACATTTCTCACACACCAATGAAAGTATTCTAACATTAAAATGTTCATTAAAATTGAAAAAAATTCAGTTATTCCCAGTTGCTGGAATAAATGTGAACGAATCCAAATTCACAGATTATTAAACATTTACATTTTTCCACCCATCAGCTTTTGTACTAGAGCCACACTGAAAAAGCAACGTCGATTACATTTGTATCTTCAGCCTTTAAAAACATACAAATAAATCAGGACAGAAACATAATAGACCGTGGAGGCTGCTCGGTGGCCGCTGGTCTCTTGGCTGCACAAAGCGGAGAGCTGTGCTCTGCAGTTAGACACAAGCTACTGTCACCTTGACTTTAAAACTCTGTGGTGCTGACATCCATAGCAACCTGTCAAACCAAAAGAGTTTTATTACCTTCATCTGTTTCAAAAAAAAAGAGAGAGAGAGAGAGAATCTTGAAATGCATTTACATTTTGTGGTATAAACCCAAAAGTATTTTTAGTAGGAAAAAAAAACCTCATCTACCAATCGTGTGAACTGAAGCTTTGGTTTAAGAGGCAAACTGTGAGTATACCGTTCTCGGGGATCCTTTAGCACATCATTTGAACTGGAGCAGAAGGAAGCACTGAGCCAAGAGGCTTACAACGTGCATATTCTTCCGTGATTATAAAGCCTTGGCTTTACTTCCTTTTATTTCTGCTGTTTCACTAATATTCTGGTTACAGCTCTCAGACCTGGGACTGAATCTCTGAGCTGAAAGGTGTTTCCTTGTGTGGTCACAAAGGATGTTCACTTTCTCTTGCTTATTCTTTTTCCCAGATAGATCTGGACACTTGCCAGGGTCATAACTGTCACCTGGAATGCTGTGCCCAGGGATATGCTATAGTACCTAGATGTTTGTCTGAGCATATCATAGGCAGCTACTTAGCTGGCACTGGTTAGTTCTAGTCCTTGTCACCAGAGGTCAAACCTCTGGCTGGAGCAGGGATGGAACATTCTGTGGGGGAGGGAGGCAGAGTACCAGCAAGGAGAGGCCCGTCTGTGTGCAGGTCAGGATGCCAAGAACCCCCAGAGAGGGCAGAGCCAAGGGGGAGTGATCGCCTATGACAAAATGTTCAAACTCCAGATATCTCAACCTAACAAATACGAGGCATAGTGCAGAAGCCGGCCAGTGATATCTTCCTTATCTCAGCCGACGTCATAACCTCAAGTCACACCGTCTCCAGTTCCCACCTCCCTAACCCTCACACCCATTAGTCAACGGGTCTTGTCAATCATACCTCAAAAAGAGAAGAAGAAGAAGAAGAAGAAGAAAGAAAGAAAAAAAATGTCTATGAAGTAAATTGTCTCCAGGCCACTGCCTGAGCCACTGCTGTGCCCGGGGCATTCCTCTTTATTTATTTAGTCATGTGTCACTCTGGACCATCCAAGGGTATTTTCCCCCAGCAGCCTGTTTGCCTAGAACGAATCCTGAAATTCCGAGCTTTCTCCAGCACGGTAGTGTCCGGCTGCTCCCTCTGTTAAAACTACGTTTGTTCTAGTCATCTGTGAAGACCACCCACAGCCCACACTTCCATCAGGATTAACCCTTCTATTTCTGATGCCCTCCAGGCATTTATCTGTACCCAGACTGTCTCTCTGCCACCTGCACTGAGACCCGAGTTTCATCTCCTGTGGCAACCGTGGCTTTCGACCGCAGTCGGGACTTAATTCTATCCTACTTCCCAGATCAAGTTCTCTTGACTGCATCTGCCATTGTTTTAGGTGAACTTTAAATGTTTAACCTAAAGAGTCACTAAAATAAGAAGTTAAATGGTAAAGTTTCCCCAAAGTAACTGCAGGTAAATTTGTACACTGACAACTTCTATGGGGTACAGTTCCACTTCTGTGTTTATCCATCTTTCTCCACACTTCCTGATGCCTTCCCCTCATGAGCTTGGTTGGTACTCATTCAGCTTACAAAAAAAATTTTTTTTTGTTTTTAATCTTATTTAATCTTTCTTTTTTGAAATTTTTTTGAATTTTGTTTTATACTCCAGATTTTATTCCCCTCCCAGTCCACCTTCCCACTGTTCCATGTCCCATACCTCCTCCCTGCCCCCACTCTGTCTCATGAGGATGTCCCCTCCCCACCTCCCCATCCCACCAGACTTCTAAACTCCCTCCAGACTCTTGAGGGTAGGTGCATCTTCTCTGACCGAGTCCAGACTCGGCAGTCCTCTGCTGTATGTGTTGGGGCCTGATATCAGCTGGTGTGTGCTGCCTGGTTGATGGCCCAGTGTCTGTGAGATCTCCGGGTTAACTGAGGCTGCTGGTCCTTCTACAGGGTCACCCTCCTCAGCTTGCTCCAGCTTTTCCCTAATTCAACCAGAGGGTCAGCAGCCTCTGTCCATTGGTTGGGTGTGAATGTCTGCATCTGACTCCTTCAGCTGCTTGTTGTGTCTTTCAGAGGGCAGTCATGACAGGTCCCTTTCTGTGAGCACTCCATAGCCTCAGTAATGGTGTCAGGTCTTGGGGCCTCCCCTTGAGATGGATCCCACTTTGGGTCGCTGGACCTTCTTTTCCTCAGGCTCTTCTCTATTTCCATTCCTGCAGTTCTTTCAGACAGGAACAATTCTGGGTCAGAGTTTTGACTGTGGGATGGCAGCCCCATCCCTCACTTGATGTCTTTCTTCTGGAGGTGGGCTCTACAAGTTCCTTCTCCCCACTGTAGGACATTTCATCTAGGGTCCCTTGAGTTGAGTCCTGAGAGTCTCTCACCTCCCAGGTCTCTGGAGGGTCCTCCCAACCTCCAGAGGTTGCTTGTTTCATTGTTTCTGCTGGCTCTCAGGGCTTCAAACCTTTTCCCCCACCCAATATCAGACCATGTGCCCCTTCCTCCTTTCCCTCCCATGTCTCTCCCTCCTCCCTTGTGGTTGCTTTCTTCTCCCTCCCAAGTGGGACTGAAGAAAATGATTTAAGAGTATAAAGCCTTCATCCTTAGCCGGCATGATTGACAAGCCATTGTTCCCCTATGTAAAACATAGTACAGAGCTCGGAAGTCAGGAAACTCACTCCATCTCAGCATATAGACGAGATCACGAAACTCACTCCATCTCAGCATATAGACGAGATCACGAAACTCACTCCATCTCAGCATATAGACGAGATCACGAAACTCACTCCATCTCAGCTTATAGACGAGACACATGTCGCTCAAACAGAGACTGTACACAGCATCCCCCAAAAAGGCTGATGATGAGAAAAAGAACATAATTTGAACCCACACATATCATACTGACTTTCAGTTCCCTAAATAAAAGTTTTTCAGATGTATTTATACCTTCCATCAGAAACAAGAAATACATGTATATATATATGGATATATATATAGTATATATGTATATATAATTTATATTTTTATTTCCCTCAAGGTATTGAAGTACCTCTCTTCAGGCTCTTCTTTGTGTGATATATAAGAGAAGTTTTTAAAAGCCCCCATCCTCTACTCTTGACCCTCAAGATACAATAAACAACCAAAACAGGGCTCTCAAACAACAAACCCACAGAAAACTACCTGAGAATCTATAGTGTTTGTAAATAATAGTATAATGCCTCCCATTTAGCATTGTTCTAAATGTGTAACACACTCGTGTGCACAAGCAGAGTCAGTTCAAGTTCACAAAAGCCCCTACAGTTAAAAATGGCATTGCTGCCGTGTCTTACAGGTCAGCAGAATGAATGAAGCACACAGAGTAGGTAGCTGGGGTGTTGGCACACAGTTAAAGTATGTGCCTCTGACCCCAGCTCTGTGCCTATGGTCTCCCCAGGAACCTAACCTCTGCCTAAGCCTTGCACAGGAAAGACAGGGGGACAGGGAAAGAGAATCACCTCAGCCAAGCTTTGTTGCTTAGTAACAAGGTTGTTCAAGGTTGTTTCTGTTCTTTCTATGTCTAAACTCTGCAATGTGCTGTACACACACACACACACACACACACACACACACACACACACACGCACACACACGAGTGCATGCATAGCTTCTGCTTGGGGCAATGTAGAATCTCTTTCCTTGGAATGAGAAATACACACATATACAAAATATGCAAAAGAAGGAAAAAATCACTTTTATAGTTCTAGAAGTCATAGCAATGGCGAGTGTAGATATCATGAGATTAAAGAAAATGAACCGCAGCTTCAGAAACTACGCTGGGAACAAAGGGGTTCGGCCTTCCAGACACTAATGTTGAAATTCTCCCTTTCAGAAGAAATCGAGTCCTCATTAGGGCAGTGAACCCTTTTCCATTAGCAGCAGGGCCTGAGCACTCTCCTTCCTGTGTGCCCTCAAGTGAGAACTGAGTTATGAATGAGTGGCCGCCTTACGAAGAAAATAAGCGGTCCAGGAAGGGGGCTGGTGGGGGAGGGTGACGGAGGGTAAGTGAGGAGCTGCCATTGAGCTTGTAAAGGGCAGCAGCTGCAGCCTGTTTTCACTAATAGCTGACATGTTTCTTTGGCCATTGGCCAAATGGAGCTGTACCCAACACTTCTCCCATCCTTCCTCGGCCTGGAGGCTCCTTTGTATCTGCTGCTTGAGACTGCCATCCACTCCAATCAATGCGTCGATTCCTTCCTCCCCTTAACGTGCAGGCATCCCACCCTAATTAATTAACCCAACACCAGCCTCACCCAGGACCTTCCCACACTTTGCCCCTTCACAAAGCCCAGAGACATCAGCACATTCCTGACCGCCTTGCTTGTCAACTCCCTTTCTGCTAAAGACCAGTGTCCCCTTTCCATGACCTGCCTCTGATTCCTTCTCACTTTAAAGCATCTCACTTTAAAAGACAGTAACAAATGTTGCCTCTTTCCCATTTGGTTTGTTTATGCCCTTTCACTAGGCCTGTTAGAACTAAAACCCCGGGGACTTGGGAGACAAGCCTAGAAAGATCATGAGTATAAGGGTTTGAACTCATTGCTGGGTCTATAACTATGTAACTATGTAACTTTACCTGTTACTAACTGACCTTAAGTGAGTCATTCATCCAGTGTCTTAACAAGTAATCTGCTACATTATTATCTGTTACTTACTATCTATGTACTATTAATTAGCCCATTAATCTGCTCTCCTTTGTAATAACCGCCAGTGCTATCAAATAAATAAATAAATAAATAAATAAATAAATAAATAAATAAGCAAGGGAAAATAGCTGCCCTTCATAAAGCTTATATTTTGGGAGAGGTTGGCTGTTAATTAGTACATAAATTTAAAAATATTGGCAGTCAGTGTCAAGGATGGGAGAAGGAAGGGGGCGCAGTGTTGGGGGCTTGAGAGTAGGAAGGAGAATGGGACAATTAGGAATCACCTACTAAGATGCTTAACCAGATAAGAGGGGACAGAAATGAAAGCCATGTAGACATGGGGTGGGGTAGCAGCTCCTAGAGGAAGCAGCAGTATAAAGCTCTTGAGGTGGGCACTTTGCAGGGAGCGCTGGGGACCCACAACCATAGCTGTGACTGGGGGAGACCCCCAGGAGGCAGAAGGTCATGTCCAAACAGAGAAACAACAAGGTCTGCAAGACTGCTGCTTGTCCTGTGACTGGAATGGGAAGCCACCAGCTAGTACTGATTACAACAATAATACAATTGGATTCACTCTAAAAGAAAACCTCAACCAGCTCCTCTATAAAATGGGAGTGACAGTGGGACAGTGACTTGTCCACCTTTTACCCCTTCGCTTGGCTGGTGTGAGCTCAGAGCCAAGCCTCGCTACACTGAAAGTCTGTGCCGTGGAAGATGATAGCGAGAGAGGTACCGGCTCCATTCCCAGTGTGGACTGGTGTCATCCAATTTGCTTCTCTACGCCTTAGTTTCTTCTTCTTCCCTGTCTCTCAAACAGAACTGCTAGGGATGGTTTCTGTTTTCAATGCAGTTCAGAAGAGAAGCCGTGAATGTCAGGATGCTTAGTGCCTAGCTCAGAAAGCCAGCTAAAACGTGCTGACATTATCCACCCAGTGAAGGCAGTAACCTGTGGGAGAGTGCCATGCCCAGTGTGCTGGGCAGTATAGGAGCACACACACACAGGTACACACACATGCACATACGTACACACACATGCACATACGTGTACAAGTGCACAAGCTCATGTACATATGTGTCGCCTATGGTCATTCGCAGGCACTGGCTGCTTCAAAGTAACTTGGCACGTTTTAAAGGTTTATAATACATCGCCTGGAAGAGTGAGAGCAGCCAAAGCCCACAGAGTATCTCCACGGATCTGAGACCTGAGAAAGGGTTGATTGAGTTCAGCTCTGCAAAATTCTCTGGGGCAGTGACCCGTCATATGTGCTTTGGTTGGAGAGAAGATAAACTATATGCACACCCTGTATGTGAACACGTGCCTGACCAGGGGCTTGATACTAAGGGCTGGATTTAGGTACTCACACCCCAGCAGGTGTGCTGAACCACATCTTTCTTTCTGTTTGTTTACTTAGAGCCAGGAAGACCACAAGTCCCAAGCCTGCCTGAGCTGCAGAAGGGTTTCAAGTCCGGCTTCGGCAAATTAGAGAGATCGTTATCCCAAACAGCAGAGATTACAGCCATACGCTAATATCCCCGGATTCTCTTGTCTTCGTTTTCAATAGTGTCGAGCAAAGTCTCTCTGGGTACTGCTGAGCCCTGTTGGGGACGAAAGGTAAGAACTGATATTGTCAACTTAAATAGAAAGCGAACCAATTCTCTAAGGAGTATGAGCATTGCCTAGCAACAGCAGAGTTCCAGTGGTAATGTGCACATGCATACAAGTCGGAGACACTGGATCAGGAGGGATCGCTCGCTGGTCAAGAGCTCTTGATACTTTGTCAAAGGACTCAGGTTCAATCCTTGCACCAAATGGTGGCTCCCAACCGCCTTCAGCTCCAAATCCAGGGAATCTGTTGCCAGGTACACTGCAAAACTCCCATAGAAACAATGAAAGTATTTTAGATATTAAAAAGGTTGTGAGAGTTACTGCCAGGCAATGGTGCAGAGCAGCTGATGCCACAACAACTCCATCTTGATCTTGAAGATTTCCATACTATTAGTCTCTATTAGAACTATTTCCATACTATTAGTCTCTATTAGAACTATTTCCATACTATTAGTCTCTATTAGAAATATTTCCATACTATTAGTCTCTATTAGAAATATTTCCATACTATTAGAAAAAAAAAGAAAAAATGGGATTCTCAATATGTTGATCAAAGTCCAAGTCTGGAATTTCTTCATTTCCAGTAAAAGTGATATCACATCTCTAGCCACAGGCAAGAAGCGTTTTAGAGGGAGGTTGAGGTTTTGGGGGGGTTGTTTTTGTTCTTGTTTTTGTTTAACAGCCTTGCTTTACTGCTCAAATGTTACACAGTTCATGCCTTATTCTTTTTCTTGGACCTGGGCTACCTACATCTAAATCTTCATTTCTTTTGTATAGTGGGCACTCACAAGGGGTAAAGGTGGGAGTGCATGGTTCTCCAGAGATGTGTGAAAACTCACATACCCTAACATGGCTTTAGTAGGCACCTCACAAGAAGAAGGGGTGGGGAATAATTATGCCTGTAACTTCCTGCATAACTAGTGGGCCTTGGCTTTTTCCTTCCTTGAGGGACAAACAATATCTGATTTTCTACATTCAACTTGCCTAATAAAAAGCAACGGCGGCCTCTAAAGTCAGGTGGGACGTTATTTTACTTTTAAAATTTCTCAAAAGGAAAAAGAAAAAGGAAATGAAAGAAGAAAGAATGAAAGAAACAAAGAAAGAAATTGTGCTATTCTCCTCAGAGCCCAGCAATACCTTCAGAAGCATATGAACCAAAACTACCAAAATGCTTTCATATGAAAAAGAGGAAGAAGAAGAAGAAGAAGAAGATGAAGAAGAAGAAGAAGAAGAAGAAGAAGAAGAAGAAGAAGAAGAAGAAGAAGAAGAAGAAGAAGAAGAAGAAGAAGAAGAAAGAAAGAAAGAAAGAAGAAGAAGAAAGAAGAAGAAGAAAGAAGAAGAAGAAAGAAGAAGAAGAAGAAGAAGAAGAAGAAGAAGAAGAGGATTAGGGTTAGGCTTCAAGTAATCTGCTTGCCAGATACAATGTGGTTGGGAAGGAAATGGGGGGAGGGGGCCTGTGTCCCCCAAACCTCTCTGCTGACTTAGACTTCCCTCATCCCTGTGTACCCAACCTTTACCCAGTCGGGCTGTAAGTGCTGCTCCTTTTGATGATCACCCAGGCTTCAACCTGGGTGACAGGTGCCAGAGGCTCCCCAGCAGAGCCTGCCTTTAGCTGCCCTCCCCAGATCTGATCTAGAATTTAGCATCTTTCAAACAGTACAAGAACATGAAGCTAAAGCAGCCCCGTGCTAGACTAGCTGATTCCCTGTTGTTTTAATTTTCTTGTTCGCCTTCTCCTTAGTGCCTCGGCCCAGGGATATGCGTGCCCTAGGCTCTTGCGTCCTCTACCCATCTTCTCTTCTTTGTCAGCTAGCCAGAGGCATGCAGACTTCGTTCCTGTTGCTTTCTCACTGGGACTCACTTCCTCAACCCGCTGGGATCCATTAAGAAGGTCCAGAAGCAGGCAGAGGAGACTTAGCCAAAAAGGCAGCAGCGTTAACTACGTGCTTCCAACGCATCACACCTGTGAGCTTCAGCGGTCTGTCTGGCTCGGGTTCCGGGTCCTCTGCACACAGCTCTTCCCCTGCGCGGGGGCAGACAACACCGGGAGGCCAGGCCTGCTGGATTCTCAACGTTTGGCTCCTGCAAAGCTACAGAGCCTCAGCCAGCACTTGGCCCAGAGGCAGTCGATGACTGATAAATGATTCGGGTCGTGATTTGGATGAGTATTTCCATCTTTGTGTCCTTTTGTTTGAATGTGACCTGAAGTTATAGCACAACTAATACTTCCTGCCATATTGGGGGGTCTTGTCTGTGGTGCCTAGATTTGACATAGACCCATAAAAAAACATTGTTTTAAAAGTATAAAAATAAACATGTGGAGGGAAAGGAAGAATCGTTAGCTTCATTCATCTCAACCCCGGCCTCTACACACATATATATGACTTTTAAAGCAATTTTCTTTTGTTGAATAACTTTTGTCTTCACGGTTTCCAGGAAAAACTTAAAATTTTGAAATAACCAAAAAAAAAGTTCAGAATTCTCCAGATAAACTTATCAAAAACCAAATAATAACATGCTAGTTCTTCTTTGCCCGTGGTTTAAATAATTAAATGCACATTTTCTAATATATACATATGTATGGACACATGCATATGTTCCCACATATATCTGCTAATTATAAATGCCAGTTTTTCACAGGGTTTCCTAGTTCATAACCCACGAACCGAGAGGTTATGATGAGCCTTGTGAAATAGTCAGGTCTTTTTATTGTCCGTACATTTCTCTGGAAAGCTAGGTTTACAGCTTTCACTTGCTCCTCAATGAAACACACAAATCTGAAACCTTAAAAACCAGTTAGAGGGGCTGTCCAAGGATCCCACAGGCGCTTGGCGCCAAGCCTGGTAACCTGAGTTCCACCCCAGAACCTGCTCAGTAGGAGAGAACTGGATCATGTGCGCGCGCACACACACATGCACACACGCACACACACACACGCACACACGCACATGCACACATACACGCACACACACACATGCACAAACATGCACACACACGCACACACACACACATGCACACACACACACACACATGCACACACACACACACACACACACACACGCACATGCACACACAAGTTCAGGGTTATTCTTTACTCTCTGTGCCGTCTTCCCTTTGGAGACCCTTTCAGGGCCCTGTAGTGTTACTGACGTTTTGGATGTCCACACTGTAAGAATTATAAAACATTGGAAACAGTTCTTCTCAAGGCAAAGAAAGACCATCTGGGGGAACGGAACACAGCGTGTTTGAGACCCTCGACTTGTTTAAGCTTAAGTAGCACCACAGAGCTGGCTCAGAAGGAGCGCAGGAGCAGGTCTTTGTTCTTCATCGGAAGCCAAAAGAGTAAGTACAACTCTGCACAGTTTGGGTTGTTTTTCATCTGAAAACATCCACAAATGACATGCAAGACACAGCTGTCAGCCACACAGTCTAGCTGCGCATGTGAAGAAAAAAGTAACAGAAAGAAAGAAAGAAGAAAAGAAGAAAATGAGACAGAAAATCTCTGCACTTAAGCTAACAACCACTTAGAAATCAGTTCTCCATTTTTATTATTAAAGTATGAATAAAACCAGGAAAAGCATATTACCATGTTGTGCTGTGTGTATGCCCTTCCAGCTAAATGTCCCCAAAAACTTATAAAATTCCAAGTAGCTACGGGATGGAGGGGAGCAGGAGGATTCGTGGGGTGTGAAGGACAGCCAGTGTAGGCAAGCTGGTAAGACCTAGGCTCAGCAAACGACCCTATCTCCAGTGCATAAGAAAATTAACCTCTTGCCTTCACATACACATGTCTGGGTACACATGGGCCCTACATACATTTGCTCATGAAATAAGGAAACACAAAAATCTAACCAGAGTCTGTGGGGAGTCATACAGAACTGCAGAAACCTCTGCTTTGGCTCAATGAGGAAACAGTACTGGATGAACCAACGTGGACAAGAACTGGTAAAGCAAATGAGCCCTAAAAGAAAAGATCCCACACACGTTTCCGGATGGATCTGCCTAGAATAACAGTTTCCTGCAGGTAAAACTTGTCCAGCCCTAATGTCTGCAGCTATGAGACAGATACCCTCCATCAAGTAAGCTGTCAATTCATTTAGTGCCACATTATGAGAATTACTCTAGAAAACTATTAGCTTACTAAAAATATTTTAGAGAAGCCATGCTTTTGTGCACAAACCTGTGTCTGTGCACACACACACACACACATGCACACACACACACAATTTGTCTGCAAGGTAGTAGGTAATGGAACCTCAAAACAAATCCAAATTTTCAATATCTTGAAGACTTGTCACATACCATGGGAATGCGAGTAGCCTTCTCTGGGGTCCCACTTACCACACATGGCTTGACTCTGAATAAAATGTTCACCATTTACCCTCAATTGTGCTGCTAGTGTTTACCCGGGAATCCACTACCACCCCAGGAAGTGGTTATTTAACACATGTGAGTAGGTGAGTGCACTGGCTTGTCTTTTGCTGTCATCAAATGCCAGCAAAGATCGAATTAAGAGGCAGAAAGACTTACCTTGGTCCTCAGGTCACGAGGGAGTGTAGTAGCTGATGACTTTGCGTTTGCCACCAGGAAGCAGAACACGATCCAATCCTGAAGCT